>NC_135909.1:23199559-23799559 GCF_964194155.1 Cetorhinus maximus
CCTCAACATGGAAAAAGACCAACAAATTCAACTACAACCTTAACATTGAAAATCACCAACAAATTCAACAACAACGTCGACAATGAAAAACACCAACACATTCAACAAACACCTCAACAATGAAAAACACCAAAAAATTCAACAACAACTGCAACATTGAACATCACCAACAAATTCAACAAACACCTCAACAATGAAAAACACAAAAAAATTCATCAACAACCTCAACATTCAAAAGCACCAAAATATTCAACAAAAACCTCAACAATGAAAAACATCAAGAAATTCATCAACAACCTCAACTTTGAATAACACCAAAAAATTCAACAACCTGAACCTTGAGAAACAGCAACAAATTCAATAACAAACTCAACATTGAAAATCACCAACAAATTCAACAACAAACTCAACTTTGAAAAACACCAACAAATTCAAAAACCTCAACATGGAAAAACAACAACAAATTCAACCACAACCTCAACATTGAAAATCACCAACAAATTCAACAACAACCTCAACAATGAAAAACACAAACAATTTCAACAAAAACCTCAACAATGAAATACACCAAAATATTCATCAACAACCTCAACATTCAAAAATACCATCAAATTCAACAGAAACCTCAACAATGAAAATCACCAACAAATTCAACAACATCCTCAACAAGGACAAACTCCAACAAATTCATCAAAAACCTCAACAATGAAAAACACCAAAAAATTCAACAACAATCTCAATTTGAAAAACAAGAACAGATTTAACAACCTCAACATTCAAATGCACCAACAAATTCAACAACAACCTCAGCTTTGAAAAAGACGAACAAATTAGCCAACCTAAACATTGAAAAACAACGACAAATTCAACAACATCCTCAACTTTAAAAAATACAAAAAGGTTCAACAAAATAAAAATTGATAACACCAACAAGTTCAACAAAAACCTCAATATTGAAAATCACCAACAAATTTAACAACAACCTCAACAATTAAAAACATCAAAAATTCAACAACAACCACAACAATGAAAAACACCAAACAATTCAACAACAACCTCAACATTCAAAAACACCAACACATTCAACAGAAACCTCAACAATCAAAAACACCAAAAAATTCAACAACAACCTCAACATTGAAAATCACCAACAAATTCAACAAAAACCTCAACAATGAAAAGCACGAAAAAATTGATCAACAACCTCAACATTCAAAAACACCAAAAAATTCAACAAAAACCTCAAAAATGAAAAACATCAAAAAATTCATCAACAGCCTCAACATTGAAAAACACCAACAAATTCAACAACAAACTCAACATTGAAAATCACCAAAAAATTCAACAACAACCTCAACATTGAAAATCATCAACAATTTCAACAAAATCCTCAACAATGAAAAACACCTAAAAATTCAACAACCTCAACATTGAAAATCACCAAAAAATACAACAAAAACGTCAACAATGAAAAACACCAAAAAATTCAACAACAACCTCAACTTTGAAAAACAACAAACAATTCAACAACCTCAACATTGAGAAACAGCAACAAATTCAACTGCAACCTCAACTTTGAAAAATACAAAAAGATTCAAATAAAAACATTGAATACACCAATAAATTCAACAACAACCTCAACATTGAAAATCACCAAAAAATTCAACAAAAACCTCAACAATGAAATACACCAAAATATTCATCAACAACCTCAACATTCAAAAGCACCAAAAAATTCAACAAAAACCTCATCAATGAAAAACACTAAAAAATTCAACAACAACCACAACAATGTAAAACACCAAACAATTCAACAACAACCGCAACATTCAAAAGCATCAACAAATTCAACAACACCCTCAACAATGAAAAACAACGAAAAATTCATCAACAACCTCAACATTCAAAAACACCAACAAATTCAACAAAAACATCAACAATTAAAAACACCATAAAATTCAACAACAACGTCAACTTTGAAAAATACCAACAAATTCAACAACCTCAACATTGAAAAACAACAACAAATTCAACAACAACCTCAACAATGAAAAACATCAAAAAATACAACAAAAACCTCAACAATGAAAAACACCTAAAAATTCATCAACAACCTCAACATTCAAAAACACCAACAAATTCAACAATAACCTCAACAATGAAAAACACCAAAAAATTCAACAACAACCTCAACATTCAAAAACACCATCAAATTCAACAAAAACCTCAACAATTAAAAACGCCAAAAAATTCAACAACAACGTCAACTTTGAAAAACTCCAACAATTTCAACAACAACATCAACAATGAAAAACACCAAGAAATTCAACAACAAACTCAACATTGAAAATCACCAACAAAATCAACAACAACCTCAACTTTGAAAAACACCAACAATTTCAAAAACCTCAACATGGAAAAAGACCAGCAAATTCAAACACAACCTTAACATTGAAAATCACCAACAAATTCAACAACAACGTCGACAATGAAAAACACCAACAAATTCAACAAACACCTCAACAATGATAAACACCAAAAAATTACATCAACAACCTCAACATTCAAAAAGACCAACAAATTCAACAAAAACCTGAACAATGAAAAACATCAAAACATTCATCAACAACCTCAACTTTGAATAACACCAAAAAATTCAACAACCTCAACATTGAGAAACAGCAACAAATTCAACTGCAACCTCATTTTTGAAAAATACAAAAAGATTCAAAAAAAAACATTGAATACACCAATAAATTCAACAACAACCTCAATATTGAAAATCACCAAAAAATTCAACAGCAACCTCAACTTTGAAAAACACCAACAGATTCAAAAACCTCAACATGGAATAACACCAACAAATTCAACAACAACATCAATATTGAAAATCACCAACAAATTCAACAACAACCTCAACAATGAAAAACACCAACAAATTCAACAAAAACCTCAACAATGAAAAACACCAAAAAATTCAACAATAACCTCAATTTGAAAAACACCAACAGATTTAACAACCTCAACATTCAAATACACCAACAAATTCAACAACAAACTCAGCTTTGAAAAACAGCAACAAATTCAACAACCTCAACATGGAAAAACACCAACAAATACAACCACAACCTCAACATTGAAAATCACCAACAAATTCAACAACAACCTCAACAATGAAAAACACTAATAAATTCAACAAAAACCTCAACAATGAAATACACCAAAATATTCATCAACAACCTCAACATTCAAAAATACCATCAAATTCAACAGAAACCTCAACAATGAAAATCACCAACAAATTCAACAACATCCTCAACAAGGACAAACTCCAACAAATTCATCAAAAACCTCAACAATGAAAATCACCAACAAATTCAACAACAAACTCAACATTGAAAATCACCAAAAAATTCAACAACAACCTCAATTTGAAAAACACCAACAGATTTAACAACCTCAACATTCAAATACACCACCAAATTCAACAACAAACTCAGCTTTGAAAAACAGCAACAAATTCAACAACCTCAACATGGAAAAACACCAACAAATTCAACCACAACCTCAACATTGAAAATCACCAACAAATTCAACAACAACCTCAACAATGAAAAACACTAACAAATTCAACAAAAACCTCAACAATGAAATACACCAAAATATTCATCAACAACCTCTACATTCAAAAATACCATCAAATTCAACAGAAACCTCAACAATGAAAATCACCAACAAATTCAACAACACCCTCAACAAGGACAAACTCCAGCCAATTCATCAAAAACCTCAACAATGAAAAACACCAAAAAATTCAACAACAATCTCAATTTGAAAAACACGAACAGATTTAACAACCTCAACATTCAAATACACCAACAAATTCAACAACAACCTCAGCTTTGAAAAAGACGAACAAATTAACCAACCTAAACATTGAAAAACAACGACAAATTCAACAACATCCTCAACTTTAAAAAATACAAAAAGGTTCAACAAAATAAAAATTGATAACACCAACAAGTTCAACAAAAACCTCAATATTGAAAATCACCAACAAATTTAACAACAACCTCAACAATTAAAAACATCAAAAATTCAACAACAACCACAACAATGAAAATCACCAAACAATTCAACAACAACCTCAACATTCAATAACACCAACACATTCAACAGAAACCTCAACAATCAAAAACACCAAAAAATTCAACAACAACCTCAACATTGAAAATCACCAACAAATTCAACAAAAACCTCAACAATGAAAAACATCAAAAAATTCATCAACAGCCTCAACATTCAAAAACACCAACAAATTCAACAAAAACCTCAACAATTAAAAACACCAAAAAATTCAACAACAACGTCAACTTTTAAAAATACCAACAAATTCAACAACCTCAAATTGAAAAACACCAACAAATTCAACAACAAACTCAACATTGAAAAACACCAAAAAATTCAACAACAACCTCAACATTGAAAACTCCAACAATTTCAGCAACAACCTCAACAATGAAAAACACCAATAAATTCAACAACAAACTCAACGCTGAAAATCCCCAAAAAATTCAACAACAACCTCAACTTTGAAATAAAACCAACAAATTCAAAAACCTCAACATGGAAAAGGACCAACAAATTCAACCACAACCTCAAAATTGAAAATCACCAACAAATACAACAACAACCTCAACAATGAAAAACACCAACAAATTCAACAAAAACCTCAACAATGAAAAACACCTAAAATTCATCAACAACCACAACATTGAAAAACACCAACAAATTCAACAGAATCCACAACAATGAAAAACACCAAAATATTCAACAACAACCTCAACATTGAAAATCATCAACAATTTCAACAAAATCCCCAACAATGAAAAACAGCTAAAAATTCAACAACCTCAACATTGAAAATCACCAAAAAATACAACAAAAACGTCAACAATGAAAAACACCAAAAAATTCAACAACAACCTCAACTTTGAAAAACAACAAACAATTCAAAAACCACAACATTGAGAAACATCAACAAATTCAACTGCAACCTCAACTTTGAAAAATACAAAAAGATTCAAATAAAAACATTGAATACACCAATAAATTCAACAACAACCTCAACATTGAAAATCACCAAAAAATACAACAAAAACGTCAACAATGAAAAACACCAAAAAATTCAACAACAATCTCAATTTGAAAAACACGAACAGATTTAACAACCTCAACATTCAAATACACCAACAAATTCAACAACAACCTCAACTTTGAAAAAGACGAACAAATTAACCAACCTCAACATTGAAAAACAACGACAAATTCAACAACATCCTCAACTTTAAAAAATACAAAAAGGTTCAACAAAATAAATATTGATAACACCAACAAGTTCAACAACAACCTCAATATTGAAAATCACCAACAAATTTAACAACAACCTCAACAATTAAAAACATCAAAAATTCAACAACAACAACCACAACAATGAAAAACACCAAACAATTCAACAACAACCTCAACATTCAAAAACACCAACACATTCAACAGAAACTTCAACAAACAAAAACACCAAAAAATTCAACAACAACCTCAACATTGAAAATCACCAACAAATTCAACAAAAATCTCAACAATGAAAAACATCAAAAAATTCATCAACAGCCTCAACATTCAAAAACACCAACAAATTCAACAAAAACCTCAACAATTAAAAACACCAAAAAATTCAACAACAACGTCAACTTTTAAAAATACCAACAAATTCAACAACCTCAAATTGAAAAACACCAACAAATTCAACAACAAACTCAACATTGAAAAACACCAAAAAATTCAACAACAACCTCAACATTGAAAACTCCAACAAATTCAACAACAAACTCAACGCTGAAAATCCCCGACAAATTCAACAACAAACTCAACGCTGAAATAAAACCAACGAATTCAAAAACCTCAACATGGAAAAGGACCAACAAATTCAACCACAACCTCAAAATTGAAAATCACCAACAAATTCAACAACAACCTCAACAATGAAAAAAACCAACAAATTCAACAAAAACCTCAACAATGAAAAACACCTAAAAATTCATCAACAACCTCAACATTGAAAAACACCAACAAATTCAATAGAATCCTAAACAATGAAAAACACCAAAAACTTCAACAACAACCTCAACATTGAAAATCATCAACAATTTCAACAAAATCCTCAACAATGAAAAACACCAATAAATTCAACAACCTCAACATTGAAAATCACCAAAAAATACAACAAAAACGTCAACAATGAAAAACACCAAAAAATTCAACAACAACCTCAACTTTGAAAAACAACAAAAAATTCAACAACCTCAACATTGAGAAACAGCAACAAATTCAACTGCAACCTCAACTTTGAAAAATACAAAAAGATTCAAATAAAAACATTGAATACACCAATAAATTCAACAACAACCTCAACATTGAAAATCACCAACAAATTCAACAAAAACCTCAACAATGAAATACACCAAAATATTCATCAACTACCTCAACATTCAAAAACACCAAAAAATTCAACAAAAACCTCATCAATGAAAAACACCAAAAAATTCAACAACAACAACCACAGCAATGAAAAACACCAAACAATTCAACAACAACCGCAACATTCAAAAGCACCAACAAATTCAACAACACCCTCAACAATGAAAAACACCGACAAATTCATCAACAACCTCAACATTCAAAAACACCAACAAATTCAACAACAACCACAACAATGAAAAACACCAAAAAATTCATCAACAACCTCAACATTCAAAAACACCATCAAATTCAACAAAAACCTCAACAATTAAAAACACCAAAAAATTCAACAGCAACGTCAACTTTGAAATAATCCAACAATTTCAACAACAACATCAACAATGAAAAACACCAAGAAATTCAACAACAAACTCAACATTGAAAATCACCAACAAATTCAACAACAACCTCAACTTTGAAAAACACCAACAATTTCAAAAACCTCAACATGGAAAAAGACCAACAAATTCAACCACAACCTTAACATTGAAAATCACCAACAAATTCAACAACAACCTCGACAATGAAAAACACCAACAAATTCAACAAACACCTCAACAATGATAAACACCAAAAAATTTCATCAACAATCTCAACATTCAAAAACACCAACAAATTCAACAGAAACCTCAACAATGTAAACCACCAAATAATTCAACAACAAATGCAACATTGAAAATCACCAACAAATTCAACAAAAACCTCAACAATGAAAAACACAAAAAAATTCATCAACAACCTCAACATTCAAAAGCACCAAAAAATTCAACAAAAACCTCAACAATGAATAACATCAAAAAATTCATCAACAACCTCAACTTTAAATAACACCAAAAAATTCAACAACCTCAACCTTGAGAAACAGCAACAAATTCAACAACAAACTCAACATTGAAAATCACCAACAAAATCAACAACGACCTCAATATTGAAAATCACCAACAAATTCAACAACAACCTGAACAATGAAATACATCAAAAATTCAACAACAACAACCACAACAATGAAAAACAGCAAACAATTCAAAAACAACCTCAACATTCAAAAACACCAACAAATCCAACAACAATCTCAACAATGAAAAACACCAAAAAATTCATCAACAAACTCAACATTCAAAAACACCAACAAATTCAACAAAAACCTCAACAATTAAAAACACCAAAAAATACAACAACAATGTCAACTTTGAAAAATACCAACAAATTCAACAACAAACTCAACATTGAAAATCACCAAAAAATTTCAGCAACAACCTCAACATTGAAAAACTCCATCAATTTCAACAACAACATCAACAATGAAAAACACCAAAAAATTCAACAACAAACTCAACATTGAAAATCACCAACAAATTCAACAACAACCTCAACTTTGAAAAACACCAACAAATTCAAAATCATCAACATGGAAAAACACCAACAAATTCAACCACAAACTCAACATTGAAAATCATCAACAAATTCAACAACAACCTCGAAAATGAAAAACACCAAAAAATTCAACAACAACCGCAACATTGAAAATCACCAACAAATTCAACAAAAACCACAACAATGAAAAATACAAAAAAATTCATAAACAACCTCAACATTCAAAAATACCAAAAAATTCAACAAAAACCTCAACAATGAAAAACATCAAAAAAATTCAACAACAACCTCAACTTTGAAAAACTCCAATTTCAACAACAACCTCAACTTTGAAAAACACCAACAAATTCAACTACAACCTCAATATTGAAAATCACCAACAAATTCAAAAGCAACCTCAACAATGAAAAACACCAACAAATTCAACAAAAACCTCAACTTTGAAAAACTCAAATTTCAACAACAACCTCAACTTTGAAAAACACCAACAAATTCAACTACAACCTCAATATTGAAAATCACCAACAAATTCAAAAGCAACCTCAACAATGAAAAACACCAACAAATTCAACAAAAACCTCAACAATGAAAAACACCAAAAAATTCAACAACAGCCTCATTTTGAAAAACACCAACAGATTTAACAACCTCTAGGTTCAAATACACCAACAAATTCAACAACAACCTCAACTTCTAAAAATGCAAAAAGGTTCAACAAAATAAAAATTGATAACACC
Organism: Cetorhinus maximus; assembly: GCF_964194155.1. Classification (NCBI taxonomy): domain Eukaryota; kingdom Metazoa; phylum Chordata; class Chondrichthyes; order Lamniformes; family Cetorhinidae; genus Cetorhinus; species Cetorhinus maximus. The sequence continues at coordinate 23,208,250 of NC_135909.1, forward strand.
AACAAAATCAACAACAACCTCAACATTGAAAATCACCAACAAGTTCAACAACAACCTCATCTTTGAAAAACACCAGCAAATTCAAAAACCTCAACTATGAAAAACATCAGAAAATTCATCAACAGCCTCAACATTGAAAAACACCAACAAATTCAACAACAAACTCAACATTGAAAAACACCAAAAAATTCAACAACAACCTCAACATTGAAAAATCCAACAATTTCAACAACAACCTCAACTTTGAAAAACACCAACAAATTCAAAAACCTCAACATAGAAAAACACCAACAAATTCAACTACAACCTCAATATTGAAAATCACCAACTAATTCAAAAGCAACCTCAACAATGAAAAACACCAACAAATTCAACAAAAACCTCAACAATGAAAAACACCAAAAAATTCAACAACAACCTCATTTTGAAAAACACCAACAGATTTAACAACCTCTACGTTCAAATACACCAACAAATTCAACAACACCCTCAACAATGAAAAACACCAAAAAATTCATCAACAACCTCAACATTCAAAAGCACCAACACATTCAACAGAAACATCAACAATTAAAAACATCAAAAATTCAACAACAACCACAACAATGAAAAACACCAAACAATTCAACAACAACCTCAACATTCAAAAACACAAACACATTCAACAGAAACCTCAACAATCAAAAACACCAAAAAATTCAACAACAACCTCATTTTGAAAAACACCAACAGATTTAACAACCTCTACGTTCAAATACACCAACAAATTCAACAACAACCTCAACTTTTAAAAATGCAAAAAGGTTCAACAAAATAAAAATTGATAACACCAACAAAATCAACAACAACCTCAATATTGAAAATCACCAACAAATTCAACAACAACCTGAACAATGAAAAACATCAAAAATTCAACAACAACAACCACAACAATGAAAAACAGCAAACAATTCAAAAACAACCTCAACATTCAAAAACACCAACAAATCCAACAACAATCTCAACAATGAAAAACACCAAAAAATTCATCAACAAACCCAACATTCAAAAACACCAACAAATTCAACAAAAACCTCAACAATTATAAACACCAAAAAATTCAACAACAATGTCAACTTTGAAAAATAACAACAAATTCAACAACAACCTCAACTTTGAAAAACACCAACAAATTCAAAATCATCAACATGGAAAAACACCAACAAATTCAACCACAACCTCAACATTGAAAATCACCAACAAATTCAACAACAACCTCGACAATGAAAAACACCAACAAATTCAACGAAAACCTCAACAATGAAAAACACCAAAAAATTTCATCAACAACCTCAACATTCAAAAACACCAACAAATTCAACAGAAACCTCAACAATGAAAAACACCAAAAAATTTCATCAACACGCTCAACATTAAAAAACACCAACAAATTCAACATAAACCTCAACAATGAAAAACACCATAAAATTCCATCAACAATCTCAACTTTGAAAAACACCAACAACTTCAACAACCTCAACATTGAAAAACACCAACAAATTCAACTGCAACCTCAACTTTTAAAAATACAAAAAAGATCAAAAAAAAACCATTGATAACACCAATAAATTCGACAACCTCAACACTGAAAATCGCCAACAAATTGGACAACAACCTCAGAAATGAAAAACATAAAAAAATTCAACAACAACCTCAACTTTGAAAAACACCAAAAAATTCAACAACCTGAACATTGAGAAACAGCAACAAATTCAACTGCAACCTCTACTTTGAAAAATACAAAAAGATTAAAAAAAAAGCATTGAATACACCAATAAATTCAACAACCACCTCAATATTGAAAATCATCAACAAATGCAACAACAAAATCAACAATGAAAAACAGCAGCAAATTCAACAAAAACCTCAACAAGGAAAAACACCAAAAAATTCAACAACAACCTCAATTTGAAAAACACCAACAGATTTAATAACCACAACATTCAAATACACCAACAAATTCAACAACAAAATCTGCTTTGAAAAACACCAACAAATTCAACAACCTCAACATTGAAAAACACTAACAAATTCAACAACAAACTCAACTTTTAAAAATACAAAAAATTTCAACAAAATAAAAATTGATAACACCAACAAACTCAACAACAACCTCAATATTGAAAATCACCAACAATTTTACCAACAACCTCAACAATGAAAAACATCAATAATTCAACAACAACAACCACAACAATGAAAAACACCAAACAATTCAACAACAACTGCAATATTCAAAAACACCAACAAATTCAACAACACCCTCAACAATGAAAAACACCTAAAAATTCATCAACAACCTCAGCATTCAAAAGCACCAACAAATTCAACAAAAACATCAACAATTAAAAACACCATAAAATTCAACAACAACGTCAACTTTGAAAAATACCAACAAATTCAACAACTTCAACATTGAGAAACAGCAACAAATTCAACTGCAACCTCAACTTTGAAAAATACAAAAAGATTCAAATAAAAACATTGAATACACCAATAAATTCAACAACAACCTCAACATTGAAAATCACCAACAAATTCAGCAAAAACCTCAACAATGAAATACACCAAAATATTCATCAACAACCTCAACATTCAAAAACACCAAAAAATTCAACAAAAGCCTCATCAATGAAAAGCACCAAAAAATTCAACAACAACAACCACAACAATGAAAAACACCAAACAATTCAACAACAACCGCAAGATTCAAAAACACCAACAAATTCAACAGCACCCTCAACAATGAAAAACACCGAAAAATTCATCAACACCCTCAACATTCAAAAACACCAACAAATTCAACAAAAACATCAAAAATTAAAAACACCATAAAATTCAACAACAACGTCAACTTTGAAAAATACCAACAAATTCAACAACCTCAACATTGAAAAACAACAACAAATTCAACAACAACCTCAACAATGAAAGACATCAAAAAATTCAACAAAAACCTCAGCAATGAAAAACACCTAAAAATTCATCAACAACCTCAACATTCAAAAACACCAACAAATTCAACAACAACCTCAACAATGAAAAACACCAAAAAATTCATCAACAACCTCAACATTCAAAAACACCATCAAATTCAACAAAAACCTCAACAATTAAAAACACCAAAAAATTCAACAACAACGTCAACTTTGAAAAACTCCAACAATTTCAACAACAACATCATCAATGAAAAACACCAAGAAATTTAGCAACAAACTCAACATTGAAAATCACCAACAAATTCAACAACAACCTCAACTTTGAAAAACACCAACAATTTCAAAAACCTCAACATGGAAAAAGACCAGCAAATAAACCACAACTTTAACATTGAAAATCACCAACAAATTCAACAACAACCTCGACAATGAAAAACACCAACAAATTCAACAACAACCTCAACAATGATAAACACCAAAAAATTACATCAACAACCTCAACATTCAAAAACACCAACAAATTCAACAGAAACCTCAACAATGAAAAACACCAAAAAGTTCAACAACAACTGCAACATTGAAAATCACCAACAAATTCAACAAAAACCTCAACAATGAAAAACACAAAAAAATTCAACAGAAACCTCAACAATGAAAAACATCAAAAAATTCATCAACAACCTCAACTTATAATAAAACCAAAAAATTCAACAACCTCAACATTGAGAAACAGCAACAAATTCAACTGCAACCTCAATTTTGAAAAATACAAAAAGATTCAAAAAAAAACATTGAATACACCAATAAATTCAACAACAACCTCAATATTGAAAATCAACAAAAAATTCAACAGCAACCTCAACTTTGAAAAACACCAACAAATTCAAAAACCTCAACATTGAATAACACCAACAAATTCAACAACAACATCAATATTGAAAATCACCAACAAATTCAACAACAACCTCAACAATGAAAAACACCAACAAATTCAACAAAAACCTCAACAATGAAAAATACCAAAAAATTCAACAACAACCTCAATTTGAAAAACACCAACAGATTTAACAACCTCAACATTCAAATACACCAACAAATTCAACAACAAACTCAGCTTTGAAAAACAGCAACAAATTCAACAACCTCAACATGGAAAAACACCAACAAATTCAACCACAACCTCAACATTGAAAATCACCAACAAATTCAACAACAACCTCAACAATGAAAAACACTAACAAATTCAACAAAAACCTCAACAATGAAATACACCAAAATATTCATCAACAACCTCAACATTCAAAAATACCATCAAATTCAACAGAAACCTCAACAATGAAAATCACCAACAAATTCAACAACACCCTCAACAAGGACAAACTCCAGCAAATTCATCAAAAACCTCAACAATGAAAAACACCAAAAAAGTCAACAACAATCTCAATTTAAAAAAAGAACAGATTTAACAACCTCAACATTCAAATACACCAACAAATTCAACAACAACCTCAGCTTTGAAAAAGACGAACAAATTAACCAACCTAAACATTGAAAAACAACGACAAATTCAACAACATCCTCATCTTTAAAAAATACAAAAAGGTTCAACAAAATAAAAATTGATAACACCAACAAGTTCAACAACAACCTCAATATTGAAAATCACCAACAAATTTAACAACAACCTCAACAATTAAAAACATCAAAAATTCAACAACAACAACCACAACAATGAAAAACACCAAACAATTCAACAACAACCTCAACATTCAAAAACACCAACACATTCAACAGAAACCTCAACAACCAAAAACACCAAAAAATTCAACAACAAACTCAACATTGAAAATCACCAACAAATTCAACAAAAACCTCAACAATTAAAAACACCAAAAAATTCAACAACAACGTCAACTTTTAAAAATACCAACAAATTCAACAACCTCAAATTGAAAAACACCAACAAATTCAACAACAAACTCAACATTGAAAAACACCAACAAATTCAACAACAACCTCAACATTGAAAACTCCAACAATTTCAGCAACAACCTCAACAATGAAAAACACCAAAAAATTCAACAACAAACTCAACGCTGAAAATCCCCAACAAATTCAACAACAACCTCAACTTTGAAATAAAACCAACGAATTCAAAAACCTCAACATGGAAAAGGACCAACAAATTCAACCACAACCTCAAAATTGAAAATCACCAACAAATTCAACAACAACCTCGACAATGAAAAACACCAACAAATTCAACGAAAACCTCAACAATGAAAAACACCAAAAAATTTCATCAACAACCTCAACATTCAAAAACACCAACAAATTCAACAGAAACCTCAACAATGAAAAACACCAAAAAATTTCATCAACACGCTCAACATTAAAAAACACCAACAAATTCAACATAAACCTCAACAATGAAAAACACCATAAAATTCCATCAACAATCTCAACTTTGAAAAACACCAACAACTTCAACAACCTCAACATTGAAAAACACCAACAAATTCAACTGCAACCTCAACTTTTAAAAATACAAAAAAGATCAAAAAAAAACCATTGATAACACCAATAAATTCGACAACCTCAACACTGAAAATCGCCAACAAATTGGACAACAACCTCAGAAATGAAAAACATAAAAAAATTCAACAACAAACTCAACTTTGAAAAACACCAAAAAATTCAACAACCTGAACATTGAGAAACAGCAACAAATTCAACTGCAACCTCTACTTTGAAAAATACAAAAAGATTAAAAAAAAAGCATTGAATACACCAATAAATTCAACAACCACCTCAATATTGAAAATCATCAACAAATGCAACAACAAAATCAACAATGAAAAACACCAGCAAATTCAACAAAAACCTCAACAAGGAAAAACACCAAAAAATTCAACAACAACCTCAATTTGAAAAACACCAACAGATTTAATAACCACAACATTCAAATACACCAACAAATTCAACAACAAAATCTGCTTTGAAAAACACCAACAAATTCAACAACCTCAACATTGAAAAACACTAACAAATTCAACAACAAACTCAACTTTTAAAAATACAAAAAATTTCAACAAAATAAAAATTGATAACACCAACAAACTCAACAACAACCTCAATATTGAAAATCACCAACAATTTTACCAACAACCTCAACAATGAAAAACATCAATAATTCAACAACAACAACCACAACAATGAAAAACACCAAACAATTCAACAACAACTGCAATATTCAAAAACACCAACAAATTCAACAACACCCTCAACAATGAAAAACACCTAAAAATTCATCAACAACCTCAGCATTCAAAAGCACCAACAAATTCAACAAAAACATCAACAATTAAAAACACCATAAAATTCAACAACAACGTCAACTTTGAAAAATACCAACAAATTCAACAACTTCAACATTGAGAAACAGCAACAAATTCAACTGCAACCTCAACTTTGAAAAATACAAAAAGATTCAAATAAAAACATTGAATACACCAATAAATTCAACAACAACCTCAACATTGAAAATCACCAACAAATTCAGCAAAAACCTCAACAATGAAATACACCAAAATATTCATCAACAACCTCAACATTCAAAAACACCAAAAAATTCAACAAAAGCCTCATCAATGAAAAGCACCAAAAAATTCAACAACAACAACCACAACAATGAAAAACACCAAACAATTCAACAACAACCGCAAGATTCAAAAACACCAACAAATTCAACAGCACCCTCAACAATGAAAAACACCGAAAAATTCATCAACACCCTCAACATTCAAAAACACCAACAAATTCAACAAAAACATCAAAAATTAAAAACACCATAAAATTCAACAACAACGTCAACTTTGAAAAATACCAACAAATTCAACAACCTCAACATTGAAAAACAACAACAAATTCAACAACAACCTCAACAATGAAAGACATCAAAAAATTCAACAAAAACCTCAGCAATGAAAAACACCTAAAAATTCATCAACAACCTCAACATTCAAAAACACCAACAAATTCAACAACAACCTCAACAATGAAAAACACCAAAAAATTCATCAACAACCTCAACATTCAAAAACACCATCAAATTCAACAAAAACCTCAACAATTAAAAACACCAAAAAATTCAACAACAACGTCAACTTTGAAAAACTCCAACAATTTCAACAACAACATCATCAATGAAAAACACCAAGAAATTTAGCAACAAACTCAACATTGAAAATCACCAACAAATTCAACAACAACCTCAACTTTGAAAAACACCAACAATTTCAAAAACCTCAACATGGAAAAAGACCAGCAAATAAACCACAACTTTAACATTGAAAATCACCAACAAATTCAACAACAACCTCGACAATGAAAAACACCAACAAATTCAACAACAACCTCAACAATGATAAACACCAAAAAATTACATCAACAACCTCAACATTCAAAAACACCAACAAATTCAACAGAAACCTCAACAATGAAAAACACCAAAAAGTTCAACAACAACTGCAACATTGAAAATCACCAACAAATTCAACAAAAACCTCAACAATGAAAAACACAAAAAAATTCAACAGAAACCTCAACAATGAAAAACATCAAAAAATTCATCAACAACCTCAACTTATAATAAAACCAAAAAATTCAACAACCTCAACATTGAGAAACAGCAACAAATTCAACTGCAACCTCAATTTTGAAAAATACAAAAAGATTCAAAAAAAAACATTGAATACACCAATAAATTCAACAACAACCTCAATATTGAAAATCAACAAAAAATTCAACAGCAACCTCAACTTTGAAAAACACCAACAAATTCAAAAACCTCAACATTGAATAACACCAACAAATTCAACAACAACATCAATATTGAAAATCACCAACAAATTCAACAACAACCTCAACAATGAAAAACACCAACAAATTCAACAAAAACCTCAACAATGAAAAATACCAAAAAATTCAACAACAACCTCAATTTGAAAAACACCAACAGATTTAACAACCTCAACATTCAAATACACCAACAAATTCAACAACAAACTCAGCTTTGAAAAACAGCAACAAATTCAACAACCTCAACATGGAAAAACACCAACAAATTCAACCACAACCTCAACATTGAAAATCACCAACAAATTCAACAACAACCTCAACAATGAAAAACACTAACAAATTCAACAAAAACCTCAACAATGAAATACACCAAAATATTCATCAACAACCTCAACATTCAAAAATACCATCAAATTCAACAGAAACCTCAACAATGAAAATCACCAACAAATTCAACAACACCCTCAACAAGGACAAACTCCAGCAAATTCATCAAAAACCTCAACAATGAAAAACACCAAAAAAGTCAACAACAATCTCAATTTAAAAAAAGAACAGATTTAACAACCTCAACATTCAAATACACCAACAAATTCAACAACAACCTCAGCTTTGAAAAAGACGAACAAATTAACCAACCTAAACATTGAAAAACAACGACAAATTCAACAACATCCTCATCTTTAAAAAATACAAAAAGGTTCAACAAAATAAAAATTGATAACACCAACAAGTTCAACAACAACCTCAATATTGAAAATCACCAACAAATTTAACAACAACCTCAACAATTAAAAACATCAAAAATTCAACAACAACAACCACAACAATGAAAAACACCAAACAATTCAACAACAACCTCAACATTCAAAAACACCAACACATTCAACAGAAACCTCAACAACCAAAAACACCAAAAAATTCAACAACAAACTCAACATTGAAAATCACCAACAAATTCAACAAAAACCTCAACAATTAAAAACACCAAAAAATTCAACAACAACGTCAACTTTTAAAAATACCAACAAATTCAACAACCTCAAATTGAAAAACACCAACAAATTCAACAACAAACTCAACATTGAAAAACACCAACAAATTCAACAACAACCTCAACATTGAAAACTCCAACAATTTCAGCAACAACCTCAACAATGAAAAACACCAAAAAATTCAACAACAAACTCAACGCTGAAAATCCCCAACAAATTCAACAACAACCTCAACTTTGAAATAAAACCAACGAATTCAAAAACCTCAACATGGAAAAGGACCAACAAATTCAACCACAACCTCAAAATTGAAAATCACCAACAAATTCAACAACAACCTCAACAATGAAAAAAACCAACAAATTCAACAAAAACCTCAACAATGAAAAACACCTAAAAATTCATCAACAACCTCAACATTGAAAAACACCAACAAATTCAATAGAATCCTCAACAATGAAAAACACCAAAAACTTCAACAACAACCTCAACATTGAAAATCATCAACAATTTCAACAAAATCCTCAACAATGAAAAACACCAATAAATTCAACAACCTCAACATTGAAAATCACCAAAAAATACAACAAAAACGTCAATAATGAAAAACACCAAAAAATTCAACAACAACCTCAACTTTGAAAAACAACAAAAAATTCAACAACCTCAAAATTGAGAAACAGCAACAAATTCAACTGCAACCTCAACTTTGAAAAATACAAAAAGATTCAAATAAAAACATTGAATACACCAATAAATTCAACAACAACCTCAACATTGAAAATCACCAACAAATTCAACAAAAACCTCAACAATGAAATACACCAAAATATTCATCAACAACCTCAACATTCAAAAACACCAAAAAATTCAACAAAAACCTCATCAATGAAAAACACCAAAAAATTCAACAACAACAACCACAGCAATGAAAAACACCAAACAATTCAACAACAACCGCAACATTCAAAAGCACCAACAAATTCAACAACACCCTCAACAATGAAAAACACCGAAAAATTCATCAACAACCTCAACATTCAAAAACACCAACAAATTCAACAAAAACATCAACAATTAAAAACACCATAAAATTCAACAACAGCGTCAACTTTGAAAAACACCAACAAATTCAACAACCTCAACATTCAAAAACACGAACAAATTCAACAACAACCTCAACAATGAAAAACACCAAAAAATTCATCAACAACCTCAACATTCAAAAACACCATCAAATTCAACAAAAACCTCAACAATTAAAAACACCAAAAAATTCAACAACAACGTCAACTTTGAAAAAATCCAACAATTTCAACAACAACATCAACAATGAAAAACACCAAGAAATTCAACAACAAACTCAACATTGAAAATCACCAACAAATTCAACAACAACCTCAACTTTGAAAAACACCAACAATTTCAAAAACCTCAACATGGAAAAAGACCAACAAATTCAACCACAACCTTAACATTGAAAAACACCAACAAATTCAACAAACACCTCAACAATGATAAACACCAAAAAATTTCATCAACAACCTCAACATTCAAAAACACCAACAAATTCAACAGAAACCTCAACAATGTAAACCACCAAATAATTCAACAACAAATGCAACATTGAAAATCACCAACAAATTCAACAAAAACCTCAACAATGAAAAACACAAAAAAATTCATCAACAACCTCAACATTCAAAAGCACCAAAAAATTCAACAAAAACCTCAACAATGAATAACATCAAAAAATTCATCAACAACCTCAACTTTAAATAACACCAAAAAATTCAACAACCTCAACCTTGAGAAACAGCAACAAATTCAACAACAAACTCAAAATTGAAAATCACCAACAAAATCAACAACGACCTCAATATTGAAAATCACCAACAAATTCAACAACAACCTGAACAATGAAATACATCAAAAATTCAACAACAACAACCACAACAATGAAAAACAGCAAACAATTCAAAAACAACCTCAACATTCAAAAACACCAACAAATCCAACAACAATCTCAACAATGAAAAACACCAAAAAATTCATCAACAAACTCAACATTCAAAAACACCAACAAATTCAACAAAAACCTCAACAATTAAAAACACCAAAAAATACAACAACAATGTCAACTTTGAAAAATACCAACAAATTCAACAACAAACTCAACATTGAAAATCACCAAAAAATTTCAGCAACAACCTCAACATTGAAAAACTCCATCAATTTCAACAACAACATCAACAATGAAAAACACCAAAAAATTCAACAACAAACTCAACATTGAAAATCACCAACAAATTCAACAACAACCTCAACTTTGAAAAACACCAACAAATTCAAAATCATCAACATGGAAAAACACCAACAAATTCAACCACAAACTCAACATTGAAAATCATCAACAAATTCAACAACAACCTCGAAAATGAAAAACACCAACAAATTCAACAAAAACCTCAACAATGAAAAACACCAATAAATTTCATCAACAACCTCAACATTCAATAACACCAACAAATTCAACAGAAACCTCAACAATGAAAAACACCAAAAAATTCAACAACAACCGCAACATTGAAAATCACCAACAAATTCAACAAAAACCACAACAATGAAAAATACAAAAAAATTCATAAACAACCTCAACATTCAAAAATACCAAAAAATTCAACAAAAACCTCAACAATGAAAAACATCAAAAAAATTCAACAACAACCTCAACTTTGAAAAACTCCATTTTCAACAACAACCTCAACTTTGAAAAACACCAACAAATTCAACTACAACCTCAATATTGAAAATCACCAACAAATTCAAAAGCAACCTCAACAATGAAAAACACCAACAAATTCAACAAAAACCTCAACTTTGAAAAACTCAAATTTCAACAACAACCTCAACTTTGAAAAACACCAACAAATTCAACTACAACCTCAATATTGAAAATCACCAACAAATTCAAAAGCAACCTCAACAATGAAAAACACCAACAAATTCAACAAAAACCTCAACAATGAAAAACACCAAAAAATTCAACAACAGCCTCATTTTGAAAAACACCAACAGATTTAACAACCTCTAGGTTCAAATACACCAACAAATTCAACAACAACCTCAACTTCTAAAAATGGAAAAAGGTTCAACAAAATAAAAATTGATAACACCAACAAAATCAACAACAACCTCAACATTGAAAATCACCAACAAGTTCAACAACAACCTCATCTTTGAAAAACACCAGCAAATTCAAAAACCTCAACATGGAAAAACACCAACAAATTCAACCGCAACCTCAACATTGAAAATCACCAACAAATTCAACAACAACCTCAACAATGACAAACACCAACAAATTCAACAAAAACCTCAACAATGAAATACACCAAAATATTCATCAACAACCTCAACATTCAAAAATACCAACAAATTCAACAGAAACCTCAACAATGAAAAACACCAACAAATTCAACAAAAACCTCAACAATGCAAAACACCAAAAAATTCAACAACAAACTGAATTTGAAAAACACCAACAGATTTAACAACCTCAACATTCAAATACACCAACAAATTCAACAACAAACTCAGCTTTGAAAAACAGCAACAAATTCAACAACCTCAACATGGAAAAACAACAACAAATTCAACCACAACCTCAACATTGAAAATCATCAACAAATTCAACAACAACCTCAACAATGAAAAACACTAACAAATTCAACAAAAACCTCAACAATGAAATACACCAAAATATTCATCAACAACCTCAACATTCAAAAATACCATCAAATTCAACAGAAACCTCAACAATGAAAATCACCAACAAATTCAACAACACCCTCAACAAGGACAAACTGCAACAAATTCATCAAAAGCCTCAACAATGAAAAACACCAAAAAATTCAACAACAATCTCAATTTGAAAAACACGAACAGATTTAACAACCTCAACATTCAAGTACACCAACAAATTCAACAACAACCTCAGCTTTGAAAGAGACGAACAAATTAACCAACCAAAACATTGAAAAACAACGACAAATTCAAAAACATCCTCAACTTTAAAAAATACAAAAAGGTTCAACAAAATAAAAATTGATAACACCAACAAGTTCAACAACAACCACAATATTGAAAATCACCAACAAATTTAACAACAACCTCAACAATTAAAAACATCAAAAATTCAACAACAACAACCACAACAATGAAAAACACCAAACAATTCAACAACAACCTCAACATTCAAAAACACCAACACATTCAACAGAAACCTCAACAATCAGAAACACCAAAAAATTCAACAACAACCCCAACATTGAAAATCACCAACAAATTCAACAAAAACCTCAACAATGAAAAACACCAAAAAATTGATCAACAACCTCAACATTCAAAAACACCAAAAAATTCAACAAAAACCTCAACAATGAAAAACATCAAAAAATTCATCAACAGCCTCAACATTGAAAAACACCAACATATTCAACAACAAACTCAACATTGAAAAACACCAAAAAATTCAACAACAACCTCAACATTGAAAAACTCCAACAATTTCAACAACAACCTCAACTTTGAAAAACACCAACAAATTCAAAAACCTCAACATAGAAAAACACCAACAAATTCAACTACAACCTCAATATTGAAAATCACCAACTAATTCAAAAGCAACCTCAACAATGAAAAACACCAACAAATTCAACAAAAACCTCAACAATGAAAAACACCAAAAAATTCAACAACAACCTCATTTTGAAAAACACCAACAGATTTAACAACCTCTACGTTCAAATACACCAACAAATTCAACAACACCCTCAACAATGAAAAACACCAAAAAATTCATCAACAACCTCAACATTCAAAAGCACCAACACATTCAACAGAAACATCAACAATTAAAAACATCAAAAATTCAACAACAACCACAACAATGAAAAACACCAAACAATTCAACAACAACCTCAACATTCAAAAACACAAACACATTCAACAGAAACCTCAACAATCAAAAACACCATAAAATTCAACAACAACCTCAACATTGAAAATCACCAACAAATTCAACAAAAACCTCAACAATGAAAAACATCAAAAAATTCATCAACAGCCTCAACACTGAAAAACACCAACAAATTCAACAACAAACTCAACATTGAAAATCACCAAAAAATTCAACAACAACCTCAACATTGAAAATCACCAAAAAATTCAACAACAACCTCAACATATAAAAACACCAACAAATTCAACTACAACCTCAATATTGAAAATCACCAACAAATTCAAAAGCAACCTCAACAATGAAAAACACCAACAAATTCAACAAAAACCTCAACAATGAAAAACACCAAAAAATTCAACAACAACCTCATTTTGAAAAACACCAACAGATTTAACAACCTCTACGTTCAAATACACCAACAAATTCAACAACAACCTCAACTTTTAAAAATGCAAAAGGGTTCAACAAAATAAAAATTGATAACACCAACAAAATCAACAACAACCTCAATATTGAAAATCACCAACAAATTCAACAACAACCTGAACAATGAAAAACATCAAAAATTCAACAACAACAACCACAACAATGAAAAACAGCAAACAATTCAAAAACAACCTCAACATTCAAAAACACCAACAAATCCAACAACAATCTCAACAATGAAAAACACCAAAAAATTCATCAACAAACCCAACATTCAAAAACACCAACAAATTCAACAAAAACCTCAACAATTATAAACACCAAAAAATTCAACAACAATGTCAACTTTGAAAAATAACAACAAATTCAACAACAAACTCAACATTGAAAATCACCAAAAAATTTCAGCAACAACCTCAACATTGAAAAACACCAACAAATTCAACAACAACCTCAACTTTGAAAAACACCAACAAATTCAAAATCATCAACATGGAAAAACACCAACAAATTCAACCACAAACTCAACATTGAAAATCACCAACAAATTCAACAACAACCTCGACAATGAAAAACACCAACAAATTCAACGAAAACCTCAACAATGAAAAACACCAAAAAATTTCATCAACAACCTCAACATTCAAAAACACCAACAAATTCAACAGAAACCTCAACAATGAAAAACACCAAAAAATTCAACAACAACCGCAACATTGAAAATCACCAACAAATTCAACAAAAACCTCAACAATGAAAAACACCAAAAAATTTCATCAACACGCTCAACATTAAAAAACACCAACAAATTCAACATAAACCTCAACAATGAAAAACACCAAAAAATTCCATCAACAATCTCAACTTTGAAAAACACCAACAACTTCAACAACCTCAACATTGAAAAACACCAACAAATTCAACTGCAACCTCAACTTTTAAAAATACAAAAAAGATCAAGAAAAAACCATTGATAACACCAATAAATTCGACAACCTCAACACTGAAAATCGCCAACAAATTGGACAACAACCTCAGAAATGAAAAACATAAAAAAATTCAACAACAACCTCAACTTTGAAAAACACCAAAAAATTCAACAAACTGAACATTGTGAAACAGCAACAAATTCAACTGCAACCTCTACTTTGAAAAATACAAAAAGATTAAAAAAAAAACATTGAATACACCAATAAATTCAACAACCACCTCAATATTGAAAATCATCAACAAATGCAACAACAAAATCAACAATGAAAAACAGCAGCAAATTCAACAAAAACCTCAACAAGGAAAAACACCAAAAAATTCAACAACAACCTCAATTTGAAAAACACCAACAGATTTAACAACCACAACATTCAAATACACCAACAAATTCAACAACAAAATCTGCTTTGAAAAACACCAACAAATTCAACAACCTCAACATTGAAAAACACTAACAAATTCAACAACAAACTCAACTTTTAAAAATACAAAAAATTTCAACAAAATAAAAATTGATAACACCAACAAACTCAACAACAACCTCAATATTGAAAATCACCAACAATTTTAACAACAACCTCAACAATGAAAAACATCAATAATTCAACAACAACAACCACAACAATGAAAAACACCAAACAATTCAACAACAACCGCAATATTCAAAAACACCAACAAATTCAACAACACCCTCAACAATGAAAAACACCAAAAAATTCATCAACAACCTCAGCATTCAAAAGCACCAACAAATTCAACAAAAACATCAACAATTAAAAACACCATAAAATTCAACAACAACGTCAACTTTGAAAAATACCAACAAATTCAACAACTTCAACATTGAGAAACAGCAACAAATTCAACTGCAACCTCAACTTTGAAAAATACAAAAAGATTCAAATAAAAACATTGAATACACCAATAAATTCAACAACAACCTCAACATTGAAAATCACCAACAAATTCAGCAAAAACCTCAACAATGAAATACACCAAAATATTCATCAACAACCTCAACATTCAAAAACACCAAAAAATTCAACAAAAGCCTCATCAATGAAAAGCACCAAAAAATTCAACAACAACAACCACAACAATGAAAAACACCAAACAATTCAACAACAACCGCAAGATTCAAAAACACCAACAAATTCAACAGCACCCTCAACAATGAAAAACACCGAAAAATTCATCAACAACCTCAACATTCAAAAACACCAACAAATTCAACAAAAACATCAACAATTAAAAACATCAAAAATTCAACAACAACAACCACAACACTGAAAAACACCAAACAATTCAACAACAACCTCAACATTCAAAAACACCAACACATTCAACAGAAACCTCAACAATCAAAAACACCAAAAAATTCAACAACAAACTCAACATTGAAAATCACCAACAAATTCAACAAAAACCTCAACAATGAAAAACACCAAAAAATTGATCAACAACCTCAACATTCAAAAACACCAAAAAATTCAACAAAAACCTCAACAATGAAAAACATCAAAAAATTCATCAACAGCCTCAACATTGAAAAGCACCAACAAATTCAACAACAAACTCAACACTGAAAATCACCAAAAAATTCAACAACAACCTCAACATTGAAAAACTCCAACAATTTCAACAACAACCTCAACTTTGAAAAACACCAACAAATTCAAAAACCTCAACATAGAAAAACACCAACAATTTCAACTACAACCTCAATATTAAAAATCACCAACTAATTCAAAAGCAACCTCAACAATGAAAAACACCAACAAATTCAACAAAAACATCAACAATGAAAAACACCAAAAAATTCAACAACAACCTCATTTTGAAAAACACCAACAGATTTAACAACCTCTGCGTTCAAATACACCAACAATTTCAACAACACCCTCAACAATGAAAAACACCAAAAAATTCATCAACAACCTCAACATTCAAAAGCACCACCACATTCAACAGAAACATCAACAATTAAAAACATCAAAAATTCAACAACAACCACAACAATGAAAAACACCAAACAATTCAACAACAACCTCAACATTCAAAAACACCAACACATTCAACAGAAACCTCAACAATTAAAAACACCAAAAAATTCAACAACAACCTCAACATTGAAAATCACCAACAAATTCAACAAAAACCTCAACAATGAAAAACATCAAAAAATTCATCAGCAGCCTCAACATTGAAAAACACCAACAAATTCAACAACAAACTCAACATTGCAATTCACCAAAAAATTCAACAAAAACCTCAACATTGAAAAACTCCAACAATTTCAACAACAACCTCAACTTTGAAAAACACCAACAAATTCAAAAACCTCAACATAGAAAAACACCAACAAATTCAACTACAACCTCAATATTGAAAATCACCAACAAATTCAAAAGCAACCTCAACAATGAAAAACACCAACAAATTCAACAAAAACCGCAACAATGAAAAACACCTAAAAATTCATCAACAACCTCAACATTCAAAAACACCAACAAATTCAACAATTACCTCAACATTGAAAAACACCAAAAAATTCATCAACAACCTCAACATTCAAAAACACCAACAAATTCAACAAAAACCTCATCAATTAAAAACAGCAAAAAATTCAACAACAACGTCAACTTTGAAAAATGCCAACAAATTCAACATCCTCTACA
The DNA here is from genome assembly GCF_964194155.1 of Cetorhinus maximus. Taxonomy (NCBI): domain Eukaryota; kingdom Metazoa; phylum Chordata; class Chondrichthyes; order Lamniformes; family Cetorhinidae; genus Cetorhinus; species Cetorhinus maximus. The sequence goes on from NC_135909.1 coordinate 23,226,200, forward strand.
TTGAAAAACACCAACAAATTCAACAACAAACTCAACATTGAAAATCACCAAAAAATTCAACCACAACCTCAACATTGAAAAACTCCAACTATTTCAACAACAACATCAACAATGAAAAACACCAAAAAATTCAACAACAAACTCAACATTGAAAATCACCAACAAATTCAACAACAAACTCAACTTTGAAAAACGCCAACAATTTCAAAAACCTCAACATGGAAAACGACCGAGAAATTCAACCACAACCTTAACATTGATTATCACCTGCAAATTCAACAACAACCTCGAAAATGAAAAACACCAACAAATTCAACAAAAACCTCAACAATGAAAAACACCAAAAAATTTCATCAACAACCTCAACATTCGATAACACCAACAAATTCAACAGAAATCTCAACAATGAAAAACACCAAAAAATTCAACAACAACCGCAACATTGAAAATCACCAACAAATTCAACAAAAACCTCAACAATGAAAAATACAAAAAAATTCATAAACAACCTTAACATTCAAAAATACCAAAAAATTCAACAAAAACCTCAACAATGAAAAACATCAAAAAATTCAACAACAACCTCAACTTTGAAAAACTCCAATTTCAACAACAACCTCAACTTTGAAAAACACCAACAAATTCAACTACAACCTCAATATTGAAAATCACCAACAAATTCAAAAGCAACCTCAACAATGAAAAACACCAACAAATTCAACAAAAACTTCAACAATGAAAAACACCAAAAAATTCAACAACAGCCTCATTTTGAAAAACACCAACAGATTTAACAACCTCTAGGTTCAAATACACCAACAAATTCAACAACAACCTAAACTTCTAAAAATGCAAAAAGGTTCAACAAAATAAAAATTGATAACACCAACAAAATCAACAACAACCTCAACATTGAAAATCACCAACAAGTTCAACAACAACCTCTTCTTTGAAAAACACCAGCAAATTCAAAAACCTCAACATGGAAAAACACCAACAAATTCAACCACAACCTCAACATTGAAAATCACCAACAAATTCAACAACAACCTCAACAATGACAAACACCAACAAATTCAACAAAAACCTCAACAATGAAATACACCAAAATATTCATCAACAACCTCAACATTCAAAAATACCAACAAATTCAACAGAAACCTCAACAATGAAAAACACCAAAAAATTCAACAACAACCTCAACTTTGAAAAACACCAACAACTTCAAGAAGTTCATCATTGAAAAAGACCAACAAATTCAACTGCGACCCCAACTTTGAAAAATACAAAAAAGATAATAAAAAACCATTGATAACACCAATAAATTCAAGCACCTCAACATTGAAAAGCACCCACAATTCAACAACAACCTCAGCAATGAAAAACATCAATAAATTCAACAACAACCTCAACGTTGAATAACACCAAAAAATACAACAACATCAGCATTGAGAAACAGCAACAAATTCAACTGCCACCTCAACTTTGAAAAATACAAAAATATTCAAATAAAAACATTTAATACACCAATAAAATTCAACAACAACCTCAACATTGAAAATCATCAACAAATTCAACAAAAACCTCAACAATGAAACACACCAAAAAATTCATCAACAACCTCAACATTCAAAAATACCAAAAAATTCAACAAAAACCTCAACAATGAAAAACACCAGAAAATTCAACTACAACCTCAATATTGAAAAACACCAACAACTTCAACAACCTCAACATTGAAAAACACCAACAAATTCAACTGCAACCTCAACTTTGAAAAATACAAAAAAGATAAAAAAAACCCATTGATAACACCAATAAATTCAACAACCTCAACATTGAAAATCACCAACAAATTCAACAACAAACTCAGCAATGAAAAACATCAAAAAATTCAACAACAACCTCAACATTGAGAAACAGCAACAAATTCAACTGCAACCTCAACTTTGAAAAATACATAAAGATTCAAATAAAAACATTGAATACAACAATAAAATCAACAACAACCTCAATATTGAAAAACACCATAAAATTAAACAGCAACCTCAACTTTGAAAAACACCAACAAATTCAGCAACAAACTCAATTTTTAAAAATACAAAAAATTTCAACAAAGTAAAAATTGATAACACCAACAAATTCAACAACAACCTCAATATTGAAAATCACCAACAAATTTAACAACAACCTCAACAATGAAAAACATCAAAAAATTCAACAACAACCACCACAACAATGAAAAACACCAAACAATTCAACAACAACCGCAACATTCAAAAACACCAACAAATTCAACAACACCCTCAACAATGAAAAACACCAAAAAATTCAACAACAACCTCAACATTCAAAACCACCAACAAATTCAACAAAAACATCAACAATTAAAAACAGCATAAAATTCAACAACAACGTCAACTTTGAAAAATACCAACAAATTCAACAACCTCAACATTGAAAAACAACAACAAATTCAACAACAACCTCAACAATGAAAGACACCAACAAATTCAACAAAAACCTCAACAATGAAAAACACCTAAAAATTCATCAACAACCTCTACATTCAAAAACACCAACAAATTCAACAACAACCTCATCAATGAAAAACACCAAAAACTTCATCAAAAAGCTCAACATTCAAAAACACCAACAAATTCAACTGCAACCTCAACTTTGAGAAACACCAAAAAATTCAACAACATCAACATTGAGAAACAGCAACAAATTCAACTGCAACCTCAATTTTGAAAAATACAAAAAGATTCAAAAAAAAACATTGAATACACCAATAAATTCAACAACAACCTCAATATTGAAAATCAACAAAAAATTCAACAGCAACCATAACTTTGAAAAACACCAACAAATTCAAAAACCTCAACATGGAATAACACCAACAAATTCAACAACAACATCAATATTGAAAATCACCAACAAATTCAACAACAACCTCAACAATGAAAAACACCAACAAATTCAACAAAAACCTCAACAATGAGAAACACCAAAAAATACAACAACAACCTCAATTTGAAAAACACCAACAGATTTAACACCCTCAACATTCAAATACACCAACAAATTCAACAACAAACTCAGCTTTGAAAAACAGCAACCAATTCAACAACCTCAACATGGAAAAACACCAACAAATTCAACCACAACCTCAACATTGAAAATCACCAACAAATTCAACAACAACCTCAACAATGAAAAACACTAACAAATTCAACAAAAACCTCAACAATGAAATACACCAAAATATTCATCAACAAACTCAACATTCAAAAATACCATCAAATTCAACAGAAACCTCAACAATGAAAAACACCAAAAAATTCAACAACAATCTCAATTTGAAAAACACGAACAGATTTAACAACCTCAACATTCAAATACACCAACAAATTCAACAACAACCTCAGCTTTGAAAAAGACGAACAAATTAACCAACCTAAACATTCAAAAACAACGACAAATTCAACAATATCCTCAACTTTAAAAAATACAAAAAGGTTCAACAAAATAAAAATTGATAACACCAACAAGTTCAACAACAACCTCAATATTGAAAATCACCAACAAATTTAACAACAACCTCAACAATTAAAAACATCAAAAATTCAACAACAACAACCACAACACTGAAAAACACCAAACAATTCAACAACAACCTCAACATTCAAAAACACCAACACATTCAACAGAAACCTCAACAATCAAAAACACCAAAAAATTCAACAACAACCTCAACATTGAAAATCACCAACAAATTCAACAAAAACCTCAACAATGAAAAACACCAAAAAATTGATCAACAACCTCAACATTCAAAAACACCAAAAAATTCAACAAAAACCTCAACAATGAAAAACATCAAAAAATTCATCAGCAGCCTCAACATTGAAAAACACCAACAAATTCAACAACAAACTCAACATTGAAAATCACCAAAAAATTCAACAACAACCTCAACATTGAAAAACTCCAACAATTTCAACAACAACCTCAACTTTGAAAAACACCAACGAATTCAAAAACCTCAACATAGAAAAACACCAACAAATTCAACTACAACCTCAATATTGAAAATCACCAACAAATTCAAAAGCAACCTCAACAATGAAAAACACCAACAAATTCAACAAAAACCTCAACAATGAAAAACACCAAAAAATTCAACAACAACCTCATTTTGAAAAACACCAACAGATTTAACAACCTCTACGTTCAAATACACCAACAAATTCAACAACAACCTCAACTTTGAATAATGCAAAAAGGTTCAACAAAATAAAAATTGATAACACCAACAAAATCAACAACAACCTCAATATTGAAAATCACCACCAAATTCAACAACAACCTGAACAATGAAAAACATCAAAAATTCAACAACAACAACCACAACAATGAAAAACAGCAAACAATTCAACAACACCCTCAACATTCAAAAACACCAACAAATCCAACAACAATCTCAACAATGAAAAACACCAAAAAATTCATCAACAAACTCAACATTCAAAAACACCAACAAATTCAACAAAAACCTCAACAATTAAAAACACCAAAAAATTCAACAACAATGTCAACTTTGAAAAATACCAACAAATTCAACAACAAACTCAACATTGAAAATCACCAAAAAATTTCAGCAACAACCTCAACATTGAAAAACTCCATCAATTTCAACAACAACATCAACAATGAAAAACACCAAAAAATTCAACAACAACCTCAACTTTGAAAAACACCAACAAATTCAAAATCATCAACATGGAAAAACACCAACAAATTCAACCACAACCTCAACATTGAAAATCACCAACAAATTCAACAGAAACCTCAACAATGAAAAACACCAAAAAATTCAACAACAACCGCAACATTGAAAATCACCAACAAATTCAACAAAAACCTCAACAATGAAAAACACCAAAAAATTCCATCAACAATCTCAACTTTGAAAAACACCAACAACTTCAACAACCTCAACATTGAAAAATTGAAAAACACCAACAAATTCAACGGCAACCTCAACTTTGAAAAATACAAAAAAGATCAAAAATAACCATTGATAACACCAATAAATTCAACAACCTCAACACTGAAAATCGCCAATAAATTGGACAACAACCTCAGAAATGAAAAACATAAAAAAATTCAACAACAACCTCAACTTTGAAAAACACCAAAAAATTCAACAACCTGAACATTGAGAAACAGCAACAAATTCAACTGCAACCTCTAAATTCAAAAAAAAAATCAAATCCAACAAAAACCTCAACAATGAAAAACAACAAAAAATTCAACAACATCCTAAACTGTCAATTTAACCAACAAATGCAACAACCTCAACATTGAAAAACTCCAACAATTTCAACAACAACCTCAACTTTGAAAAACACCAACGAATTCAAAAACCTCAACATAGAAAAACACCAACAAATTCAACTACAACCTCAATATTGAAAATCACCAACAAATTCAAAAGCAACCTCAACAATGAAAAACACCAACAAATTCAACAAAAACCTCAACAATGAAAAACACCAAAAAATTCAACAACAACCTCATTTTGAAAAACACCAACAGATTTAACAACCTCTACGTTCAAATACACCAATAAATTCAACAACAACCTCAACTTTGAATAATGCAAAAAGGTTCAACAAAATAAAAATTGATAACACCAACAAAATCAACAACAACCTCAATATTGAAAATCACCACCAAATTCAACAACAACCTGAACAATGAAAAACATCAAAAATTCAACAACAACAACCACAACAATGAAAAACAGCAAACAATTCAACAACACCCTCAACATTCAAAAACACCAACAAATCCAACAACAATCTCAACAATGAAAAACACCAAAAAATTCATCAACAAACTCAACATTCAAAAACACCAACAAATTCAACAAAAACCTCAACAATTAAAAACACCAAAAAATTCAACAACAATGTCAACTTTGAAAAATACCAACAAATTCAACAACAAACTCAACATTGAAAATCACCAAAAAATTTCAGCAACAACCTCAACATTGAAAAACTCCATCAATTTCAACAACAACATCAACAATGAAAAACACCAAAAAATTCAACAACAACCTCAACTTTGAAAAACACCAACAAATTCAAAATCATCAACATGGAAAAACACCAACAAATTCAACCACAACCTCAACATTGAAAATCACCAACAAATTCAACAGAAACCTCAACAATGAAAAACACCAAAAAATTCAACAACAACCGCAACATTGAAAATCACCAACAAATTCAACAAAAACCTCAACAATGAAAAACACCAAAAAATTCCATCAACAATCTCAACTTTGAAAAACACCAACAACTTCAACAACCTCAACATTGAAAAATTGAAAAACACCAACAAATTCAACGGCAACCTCAACTTTGAAAAATACAAAAAAGATCAAAAATAACCATTGATAACACCAATAAATTCAACAACCTCAACACTGAAAATCGCCAATAAATTGGACAACAACCTCAGAAATGAAAAACATAAAAAAATTCAACAACAACCTCAACTTTGAAAAACACCAAAAAATTCAACAACCTGAACATTGAGAAACAGCAACAAATTCAACTGCAACCTCTAAATTCAAAAAAAAAATCAAATCCAACAAAAACCTCAACAATGAAAAACAACAAAAAATTCAACAACATCCTAAACTGTCAATTTAACCAACAAATGCAACAACCTCAACATTGAAAAACAGCAACAAATTCAACTACAACCTGAACTTTGAAAAATACAAAAATATTTTATAAAAAACATTGAATACACCAATATAGTCAACAACAACCTCAACAATGAAAAACATCAAAAAATTCAACAACAACGTCAACATTCAAAAACACCAACAAATTCAACAAAAAGCTCAACAATGAATAACACCAACAAATTCGACAACAACCTCAACGTTGAAAAACACCAAAAAATTGAACAAAAACCTCAACAAGTAATTAACACCAACAAATTCAACAACAACCTCAACAATGAAAAAAATCCAAAAATTCAACTACAATCTCAACATTCAAAAACACCAACAAATTCAACAAAAACCTCAACAATGAAAAACGCCAATAAATTCAACAACAACCTCAACGTTGAAAACAGATTCAAGAACCTCAACATTCAAAAACAAGAAAACATTCATATAAAACCACAACAATGAAAAACACCGAAAAATTCAACAACATCCTCAGCTTTGAAAGACACCAACAAATTCAACAAAAACGTCAACAATGAAAAACACCAACAAATTGACCAACAAGCTCAAGTTTGAAAAACACCAACAAATTAAACAACCTCAACATTCAAAAACACCAACATATCCAAAAAAAACCCTCATGAATGAAAAACACCAAAAAATTCAACAATATCCTCAACTTTGAAAAACACCAACAAATTCAACAACAATCTCAACAATGAAAAACATCAAAAAATTCAACAAAATCCTCAACTTTGAAAAATACCAACAGACTCAACAAATTTAACATTCAAAAACACCCACAAATTCAACAACCTCATTATTGAAAATCACCAACAAATTCAACAACAACCTCAACATTGCTAAACACCAACAAATTCAACAACAACTACCTCAACCATTAAAAACATCAAAATATTCAACATCAAGCTCAACAATGAAAACACCAAAACAATCAACTACAACGTCAACATTGATAGACTCCAACAATTTCAATAACAACCGCAACAATAAAAAACACTAAAAATGTCAACAACAAAATCATCATTCGAAAACACCAACAGATTCAACAAAAACGTCAGCAATGAAAAAAGTCAACAAATTCAACAACCTCAACCTTGTAAAACACCAACAAATTCAACTGCAACCTCAACTTTGAAAAACACAAAAAAAGTTTAAAAAAAACATTGATAACACCAATAAATTCAACAACAACCTCATAGTTGAAAATCACCAACAAATTCAGCAACAACCGCAAAACTGAGAAACATCAAATAAATTAAAAAAACGACCTCAATAATGAAAAACTCCAAAAAATTCAACAACAACCTCAACATTGAAAAACACCAAAAAATTCGACTACAACCTCAATATTGAAAATCACCAAAAAATTCAACAACAACCTCAACAATGAATAACATCAAAAAATTCAACAACAACATCAACAATGAAAAGCACCAAAAAATTCAATAACATCCTCACTATTGAAAAACTCCAACAATTTCAACAACAACCTCAACAATGAAAAACACCAAAAAAATTCAACAACAAACTCAAAATTGAAAATCACCAACAAATTCAACAACAACCTCAACAATGCAAAACATCAAAAAATTCTACAACAACCTCAACTTTGAAAAATACCAACAGACTCAACAAACTCAACATTCAAAAACACCCACAAATTCAACAACAAGCTCAACATGAATAACTTCAAGAAATTCAACAACAACCTCAACAGCGAATAACACCAAAAAATTCAACAACAACCTCAACATTGAAAACCTCCTACAATTTCAACAACAACGCCAACATTGAAAAATACCAACAAATTCATCTACAACCACATTATTGAAAAACACCAACAAATTCAACAAGAACCTCAACATTCAAAAACATGAATATATTCATCAACAACCTCATCAATGAAAAAAACCAACAAATTAAACAACAACCTCAACATTCATAAAAACACCATCAAATTCAAAAAAACCTCAATAATGAAAAACAAGAAAAAATTCAACAACAATCTCAACTTTGAAAAAAAACAAAAAATTCCACAACATAAACATTGAAAAAGACCAACAAATTCAACAGCAACCTCAGCTTTGAAAAATACAAAATAGTTCAAGACAAACCTTTGATAACACCAATAAATTCAACAAAAACCTCAGTATTGAAAATCATCAGCAAATTCAACAACATTCTTTAGAATGAAAAAACATCAAAAAATTCAACAACAACCTCAACTTTGAAAAACACCAAAAAATTCAACAACAACCACAATATTGAAAATCACCAACAAATTCAACAACAACCTCAACAATGAATAACATCAAAAAATACAACAACAACCTCAACAATGAATAACACCAAAAAATTCAACAACATCCTCACCATTGAAAAACTCCAACAATTTCAAAAACAACCCCAGCAATGAAAAACACCATCAAATCCAACAAAAACCTCAACAATGAAAAACAACAAAAAATTCAACAACATCCTAAACTGTGAAATACACTGACAAATTCATCTACCTCAACATTGAAAAACCCCAAGAAATTCAACAACAACCTCAATATTGCAAAACAAAAACAAATTCAACAACAACCTCAACATTCAAAAACACAAACAAATTCAATTGCAACCTAAACTTTGAAAAATACAAAAAGTTCAAAAAAACCATAGATAACAGCAATAAATTCAACAACAACCTCAATATTGAAAATCACCAACAAATTCACCAACAACCTCAACATTGCAAAACACCAATAAATTGAACAACGAACTGAACATTGAAAATCACCAACAAATTCAACAAAAGCCTCAGCAATGAAAAACATCAAAAAATTCAACAACAACCTCAACAATGAAAAACACCAAAATATTCAACAACAACTTCAACAATGAAAACACCAAAAAAATCAACTACAACCTCAACATTGATAGACTCCAACAATTTCAATAACAACTGCAACAATAAAAAACACTAAAAATTTCAACAAAAAACTCAACATTCCAAAACACCAACAGATTCAACAAAAACCTCAGCAATGAAAAAAACCAACAACTCCAACAACCTCAACATTGAAAAACACCAAGAAATTCAATTGCAACCTCAACTTTGAAAAACACAAAAAAAAGGTTTAAAAAAAACATTGATAACACCAATAAATTCAACAACAACCTCATAATTGAAAATCACCGACAAATTCAGCAACAAACTCAAAAATGAGAAACATCAAACAATTCAAAAAAACGATCTCAACAATGAAAAACTCCAAAAAATTCAACAACAACCTCAGCATTGAAAAACTCCAACAATTTCAACAACAACATCAACAATGAAAAACACCAAAAAATTCTACAACAACCTCAACATTGAAAATCATCGACAAATTCAACAACAAACTCAACAATGAATAACATCAAAAAATTCAACAACAACATCAACAATGAAAAGCGCCAAAAAATACAATAACATCCTCACCAATGAAAAACTCCAATAATTTCAACAACAACCTCAACAATGAAATACACCAAAAAATTTAACAACAATCTCAACATTCAAAAACACCAACAAATTCAACAAAAACCTCAACAATGAAAAACATCAAAAAATTAAACAAAAACCTCAACTTTGAAAACACCAACAAATTCAACAACCTGAACATTGAAAAACACCAACAAATTCAACTGCAACCTCGAGTTTGAAAAATACAATAAAGTTCAAAAAAAACCTTTGATAACACCAATAAATTCAACAACAACCTCAATATTGAAAATCACCAACAAATTCAACAACAACCTCAACATTGAAAAACACCAACAAATTCAACTGCAACCTCGAGTTTGAAAAATACAAGAAAGTTCAAAAACAACTTTGATAACACCAATAAGTTCAACACCAACCTCAATATTGAAAATCATCAGCAAATTCAACAACAACCTCAACAATGAAAAACATCAACAATTTCAACAACAACATCAACTTTGAAAAACACCAACGAATTCAAAAACCTCAACATTGAAAAACACCAACAAATTCAACTACAACCTCAAAATTGAAATACAGCAACCAATTCAACAACAACCTCAACATTGAAAAACTCCAAACAATTCAACAACAACCTCAACAATGAAAAACACCAATAAATGCAACTACCTCAACATTGAAAAACAGCGACAAATTCAACTACAACCTCAACTTTGAAAAATATAAAAAAGTTCTTAAGAAAAGATTGATAACACCAGTAAATTCAAAAACAACCTCAACATTGAAAAACACGAAAAAATTCAAACAACAACCTCAATATTGAAAATCACCGACAAATTCAACAACAACCTCAACAATGAAAAAGACCAACAAAGTCAGCAAATTCAACATTCAAAAACACCAACAAATTCAACAAAAGGCTCAACAATGAAAAACACCAAGAAATTCAACAACAACTTCAACTTTGAAAAACACCAAATAATGCCACAACCATAACATTGAAAAACACCACCAAATTCAATTGCAACCCCAACTTTGAAAAATACAAGAGTTCAAAAAAACCTTTGATAACACTTATAAATTCAACAACAACCTCAATATTGAAAATCATCAGCAAATTCAACAACAACCTCAACAATGAAAAACATCAAGAAATTGAACAACAACCTCAACTTTGAAAAACACCAACAAATTCAAAAACCTCAACATTGAAAAACAACAACAAATTCAACTACAACCTCAACATTCAAAAACAGGAGGAAATTCAACTAAAACCTCAACAATTAAAAACAGCAAAAATTTCAACAACAACCTCAACTTTGAAAAACGTCAACAAATTCAACAACCTCAAAATTGGCAAACACGAACAAATTCATCATCAACCTCAACATTGCAAAACACCAACAAATTCAACAACAACCTCAACATTGAAAAATTCCAACCAATTCAACAACAACCTCAACAATGAAAATCACCAAAATATTCAACAACAACCTCAACAATGAAAACACCAAAAAAACCTCAACATTGATAGACTCCAACAATTTCAATAACAACCGCAACAATAAAAAACACTAAAAATGTCGACAACAAACTCAACATTCCAAAACACCAACAGATTCAACAAAAACCTCAGCAATGAAAAAAACCAACAAATTCAACAACCTCAACATTGAAAAACAACAACAAATTCAACAACAACCTCAACATTCAAAAACACCAACAAATTCAACAGCAAACTGAACTTTGAAAATTACAAAAAGTTCAAAAAAAACCATTGAAAACACCTACAAATTCAACAACGAACTCAACATTGAAAATCCCCAACAAATTTAACAACAGCCTCAGCAATGAAAAACAACAAAAAATTCAACAACAACCTCAACTTTGAAAAACACCAACAAATTCAACAAAAACGTCAACAATGAAAAACACCAATAAATTCAACAACAACCTCAACTTTGAAAAACAACAAAAAATTCCACAACCTCAACATTGAAAAACACCAACAAATTCAACTGCAACCTCAACTTCAAAAATTTCAAAAAAGTTCAAAAAAAACCTTTGATAACACCAATAAATTCAACAACAACCTCAATATTGAAAACCATCAGCAAATTCAACAACAACCTCAACAATGAAAAACATCAAAAAATTCAACAACAACCTCAACTTTGAAAAACAACAGCAAATTCAACAACCTCAACATTGACAAACACCAACAAAGTCATCAATAACCTCAACATTGCAAAACAATAACAAATTCAACAACAACCTCAACATTAAAAAACTCCAACCATTTCAATAACAAACTCAACAATGAAATACAGCAACAAATTCAACTACAACCTCAACTTTGAAAAATACAAAAAAGTTTTTAATAAAAGATTGATAACACCAATAAATTCAAAAACAACCTCAACATTGAAAATCACGAATAATTTCAACAACAACCTCCACAATGAAAAACACCAAAAAAATTCAACGGCAACCTCAATATTGAAAATCACCAACAAATTCAACAACAACCTCAACAATGAAAAAACCAAAAAATTCAACAACATCCTCACCATTGAAAAACTCCAACAATTTCAGAAACAAACTCAACAATGAAAAACTCCAAAAAATTCAACAAAAACCTCAAAAATGAAAAACATCAACAAATTAAACTGCAACCTCAACTTTGAAAAATACAAAAAAATTCAAAAAAAACCATTGTTAACACCAATAAATTCAACAAAAACCTCAATATTGAAAATCACCAACAAATTCAACAACAACCTCAACATTGCAAAACACCAACAAATTCAACAACGAACTCAACATTGAAAATCACCAACAAATTCAACAACAGCCTCAGCAATGAAAAACATCAAAAAATTCAACAACAACAACCTCAACAATGAAAAACACCAAAATATTCAATAAAAAACCTCAACAATGAAAACACCAAAAAAATCAACTACAACCTCAACATTGATAGACTCCAACAATTTCAATAACAACCGCAACAATAAAAAACACTAAAAATTTCAACAACAAACTCAACATTCCAAGACACCAACAGATTCAACAAAAACCTCAGCAATGAAAAAAACCAACAAATTCAACAACCTCAACATTGAAAATCACCGAAAAATTCAACAACAAACTCAACAATGAAAAAGATCATAAAATTCAATAACAACCTCAACAATGAAAAATACCAAAAAATTCAATTACATCCTCACAATTGAAAAACTCCAACAATTTCAGCAACAACTTCAACAATGAAAAACACCAAAAAATTCAACAAGAACCCCAACATTGAAAAATACTAACAAATTCATCTACAACCTCAATATTGAAAATCACCAACAAATTCAACAAGAACTTCAACATTCAAAAACACGAACATATTCATCAACAACCTCAACATTGAAAAACAGCAACAAATTCAACAATAACTTCAAATTTGAAAAATACAAAAAAGTTTTTAATAAAAGATTGATAACACCAATAAATTCAAAAACAACCTCAACATTGAAAATCACGAACAAATTCAACAACAACCTGAATATTGAAAAACTCCAACAATTTCAACAACAACCTCAACAATGAAAAACACCAAAAAATTCAACTACAACATCAATATTGAAAATCACCAACAAATTCAACAACAACCTCAACAATGAATAACATCAAAAAATACAACAACAACCTCAACAATGAAAAACACCAAAAAATTCAACAACATCCTCACCATTGAAAAGCTCCAACAATTTCAAAAACAACCTCAACAATGAAAAACACCAAAAAATTCAACAAAAACCTTAACAATGAAAAACATCAACAAATTCAACTGCAATCTCAACTTTGAAAAATACAAAAAAGTTCAAAAAAAGCATTGATAACACCAATTAATTCAACAACAACCTCAACATTGCAAAACAACAACAAATTCAAAAACAACCTCAACATTCAAAAACACCAACAAATTCAACTGCAACCTCAACTTTGAAAAATACAAAAAGTTCAAAAAACCCATTGATAACACCAATAATTTCAACAACAACCTCAATATTGAAAATCAACAAAAAATTCAACAACAACCTCAACATTGCAAAACACCAACAAATTCAACAACAACAACCTCAACAATGAAAAACACCAAAATATTCAACAACATCCTCAACAATGAAAACACCAAAAAAATCAACTACAACATCAACATTGATAGACCCCAACAATTTCAATAACAACCGCAACAATATAGACACTAAAAATTTCAACAACAAACTCAACATTAGCAAACACCAACAGATTCAACAAAAACCTCAGCAATGAAAAAAAACAACAAATTCAACAACCACAACCTTGAAAAACATCAACAAATTCAACTGCAGCCTCAACTTTGAAAAACACAAAAAAAATTTTAAAAAAATATTGATAACACCAATAAATTCAACAACATCCTCATTACTGAAAATCACCAACAAATTCAGCAACAAGCTCAAAAAGGAGGAACGTCAAATAATTCAAAAAAACGACCACAACAATGGAAAACTCCAAAAAATTCAAAAACAACCTCAACATTGAAAAACACCAAAAAATTCAACAACAACCTCAACAATGAATAACTTCAAAAAATTCAACAACAACCTCAACAATGAATAACACCAAAAAATTCTACAACAACCTCAACATTGAAAACCTCCAACAATTTCAACAACAACCGCAACATTGAAAAGTATCAACAAATTCATCTACAACCTCATTATTGAAAAACACCAACAAATTCAACACGAACCTCAACATTCAAAAACATGAATATATTCATGAACAACCTCATCAATGAAAAACACCAACAAATTCAACTGCAATCTCAACTTTGAAAAATACAAAAAAAATTTTAAAAAAACATTGATAACACCAACAAATTCAACAACAACCTCAGCAATGAGAAACATCAAAAAATTCAACAACAACCTCAACAATGAAAAAAAGCATAAAATTCAAACAACAACCTCAACTTTGAAAAACACTTACAAATTCAACAACCTCAACTTTGAAAAACACCAACAAATTCAACTGCAACTTCAACTTTGAATAATACAAAAAAGTTCAAAAAAAACATTTATAATATTAAGAAGTTCAACAACAACCTCAATATTGAAAATCACCAACAAAGTCAACAACAATCTCAACTTTGCAAAACACCAACAAATTCAAGAAAAAGCACAACAATGAAAAAAAAAACATAAATTTCAACAACAACCTCAACTTTGAAAAACACTTACAAATTCAACAACCTCAACATTGAAAAACATGAACAAATTCAACTGCAACCTCAACAATGAAAAACACCAAAAATTCAACAAGAACCCCAAAATTGAAAATTTACGAACAAATTCATCAACAACCTCAATAATGAAAATCAACAACAAATTCAACAACAACCTCAATATTCAAAAATAGAAAAAATTCAAGAACAACCTCAACAATGAAAAACACCAACAAATTCAACAACAACCTCAACATTCAAAAAACACCAACAAATTCAACAAAAACCACAACAATGAAAAACACCAAAAAATTCAACAACAACCTCAACATTGAAAAATACCAATAGATTCAACTACCTCAACATACAAAAACACCAACAAATTCAACAACAACCTCAACATTGAAAAACTCCAACAATTTCGACCTCAACTTCAACAATGAAAAATACCAAAAAATTAAACAACAAATTCAACATTGAAAATCACCAACAAATTCAACAACAACCTCAACAATGAAAAACATCAAATAATTCAACAACAACCTCAACATTCAAATACATCAACAAATTCAACAACTACCTCAACTTTGAAAAACACCAACAGACTCAACAACCTCAACATTCAAAAACACCAACAAATTCAACAACATCCTAAACTTTGAAAAACACCAAAAAATTCAACATTGAAAAATTCCAAGAAATTCAACAACAACCTCCACAATGAAAAACAACAAAAATTCAACTTTGAAAAATTCCAAGAAATTCAACAACATCCTCAATATTGAAAAAAAGCAGCAAATTCAACTTCAACCTCAACTTTGAAAAATACAAATAAGTTCAAAAAACCCACTGATAACACCAGTAAATTCAACAACAACCTCAATATTGATAATCACCAACAAAGTCAACAACAACCTCAACTTTGCAAAACACCAACAAATTCAACAACAACAATAACATTGATAAACTCCAACAAATCCAACAACAACCTCAACAATGAAAAATACCAAAAATTCCACAACCTCAACATTCAAAAACAACAACAAATTCAACAACGTCAACATTGAAAAAGAGCAGCAAATTCAACTGCAACCTCAACTTTGAAAAATACAAAAAAGTTAAATAAAAACCATTGATAATACCAATAAATTCAACAACATTCAATATTGAAAATCACCAACAAAGTCAACAACAACCTCAGCATTGCAAACCACCAATAAATTCAACAACAACCTCAACAATGAAAAACACCAACAAATTCCACAACAACCTCAACATTCAAAAACACCAACAAATTCAACAAAAACCTCAACAATGATAAATAGCAAATAATTGAACAACAACCTCGAATTTGAAAAACACCAACAAATTCAAAAACCTCAACATTGAAAAACATCAACAAATTCCACTGCAACCTCAACTTTGAAAAATACAAAAAAGTTCAAAAAAAAGCATTGATAACACCAATTAATTCAACAACAACCTCAATATTGAAAATCACCAACAAATTCAACAACAAATTCATCAACAACCTCAACTTTGAAAAACACTTACAAATTCAACAACCTCAACATTCAAAAAACACCAACAAATTCAACAAAAACATCAACAATGAAAAACACCAAAAATTCAACAAGAACCTCAACATTGAAAAATACCAATACATTCAACAACCTCAACATTCAAAAACACCAACAAATTCAACAACAACCTCAACAATGAAAAACACAATTAAATTGAAAAACAACCCCAACATTGAATAACACCAACAAATTCAACAACATCCTCAATACTGAAAATCACCAACAAATTCAAAAACAACCTCAACATTCAAAAACACCAACAAATTCAACAACAATCTCAATATTGAAAATCACCAACAAATTCAACTACAACGTCAACAATGAAAAACACCAACAAATTCAACAACCTCAACATCGAAAAAGAGCAGCAAATTCAACTGCAACCACAACTTTCAAAAATACAAAACAGTTCAAGAAAATCGATTAATAACACCAGTAATTCAACAACAACCTCAATATTGAAAATCACCAACAAAGGCATCACCAATCTCAACATTGCAAAACATCAAAAAATTCAACAACAACCTCAACAATGAAAAACATCAAAAAATTCAAAAACAACGACCTCAACAATGAAAAACACCTAAAAATTCAACAACAACCTCATCATTGATAAACAACAAATTCACCTACAACCTCAATATTGAAAATCACCAACAAAGTCAAAAACAACCTCAACATTGGAAAACACCAAAAAAATTCAACAACAAACTCAACAATGAAAAACACCAGAAAATTCATCAACAACCTCAACAATGAAGAACACCGAAAAATTCAAAAGCAAACTCAACAATGAAAATCACCAACAAATTCAACAACCTCATCATTGAAAAACAACAACAAATTCAACTAGAACCTCAATATTGTAAATTACCAACAAAGTCAACAACAACCTCAACATTGCAAAACACCAACAAATTCAAAAACAACCTCAACAATGAAAAACATTAAAAAATTCAACAAAAACCTCAACTTTGAAAAACACCAACAAAATCAACAAAAACCTCAACAATGAAAAACACCAACAAATTCAACAAGCTCAACATTGAAAAACACCAATAAATTCAACTGCAATCTCAACTTTGAAAAATACAAAAAAAAATGTTTTAAAAAATTGATAACACCATTAAATTCAACAACAAACTCATTATTGAAAATCACCAACAAATTCAACAACAACCTCAGCAATGAGAAACATCAAAAAATTCAACAACAACAACCTCAACAATGAAAAACACCAAAATATTCAACAACAACCTCAACAATGAAAACACCAAAAAAGTCAACTACAAACTCAACATTGATAGACTCCAACAATTTCAATAACAACCGCAACAATAAAAAGCACTAAAAATGTCGACAACAAACTCAACATTCCAAAACACCAACAGATTCAACAAAAACATCAGCAATGAAAAAAACCAACAAATACAACAACCTCAACATTGAAAAACACCAACAAATTCAACCGCAACCTCAACTTGAAAAACACAAAAAAGTTTTTAAAAAAACATTGATAACACCAATAAATTCAACAACAACCTCATTATTGAAAATCACCAACAAATTCATCAACAACCTCAAAAATGAAAAACATCAAAAAATTCAAAAAAAACGACCTCAACAATGAAAAACTCCAAAAAATTCAACAACAACCTCAACATTGAAAAACTCCAACAATTCCAACAACAACCTCAAAATTCAAAAACAACAACAAATTCAACAAAAACCTCAACAATGAAAAACACCAAAAAATTCAAAAACAACCTCAACTTTGAAATAAACCAAAAAATTCCACAACCTCAACATTGAAAAATACCAACAAATTCAACTGTAGCTTACACTTTGAAAAATACCAAAAAGTTCAAAAAAAAATTTGATAACACCAATAAATTCAACAACAACCTCAATATTGAAAATCATCAGCAAAACCAACAACAACCTCAACAATGAAAAACATCAAAAAATTCAACAACAACCTCTACTTTGAAAAACACCAACAAATTCAACAACCTCAACATTGACAAACACC
This sequence comes from Cetorhinus maximus, assembly GCF_964194155.1. Taxonomy (NCBI): domain Eukaryota; kingdom Metazoa; phylum Chordata; class Chondrichthyes; order Lamniformes; family Cetorhinidae; genus Cetorhinus; species Cetorhinus maximus. Next base: position 23,245,334 of record NC_135909.1, read on the forward strand.
AACAAATTCATCAACAACCTCAACATTGCAAAACACCAACAAATTCAACAACAACCTAAACATTGAAAAACTCCAACCAATTCAACAACAACTCAACAATGAAAAACACCAACAAATGCAACAACCTCAGCATTGAAAAACAGCAACAAATTCAACTACTACCTCAACTTTGAAAAATACAAAAAAGTTTTTAATAAAAGATTGATAACACCAATAAATTCAAAAACAACCTCAACATTGAAAATCACGAACAAATTCAACAACAACTTCAACATTGAAAAACTCCATCAATTTCAACAACAACCTCAACAATGAAATACACCGAAAAATTCAACAACCTCTACATTGAAATAAACCACCAAATTCAACTGCTACCTCAACTTTGAAAAATACAAAAAATTTAAAAAAAACCATTGATAACACCAATAAATTCAAGAAAACCTCAATATTGAAAATCAACAACAATTTCAACAACAACCTCAATAATGAAAATCACCACAAAATTCAACAACAACCCAACATTGAAAAACACTAAAATATTCAACAACAAACTGAACTTTGAAAAACCCCAACAAATTCAACAACCTCAAAATTGAAAATCAACAACAAATTCGACAACAATCTCAACGTTGAAAAACACCAAAAAATTCAACAACCTCAACATTGAAAATCAAAAACAAATTCAACAACAAGCTCAACATTCAAAAACACCAACAAATTCAACAACTACCTCAAGCAAGAAAAACACCAAAAAATTCAACAACAACTTCAACTTTGAAAAACAGCAATAAATTCATCAAGCTCAACATTGAAAATCACCAACAAATTCAACAACAACCTCAACAATGTAAAACATCAAAAAATTCAACAAGAACCTCAAACTTGAAAAACACCAACAAATTCAACCACCTCAACATGGAAAAACACCAACAAATTCAACGGCAGCCTCAACGTTGAAAAATACAAAAAAGTTTAAAAAAACCAATTGATAACATCAATAAATTCAACAACAAACTCAATATTAAATATCACTAACAAATTCAACAATAGCCACAACTTTGAAAAGCACCAACAAATTCCACAACCTCAACGTTGAAAAACACCAAAAAATTCAACAACCTCAACATTGAAAAAGAGCAGCAAGTTCAACAACAACCTCAACAATGGAAAACATCAAAGAATTCAACAACAACCTCAACTTTGAAAAATACCAACAAATTCAACAGCAACCTCAACTTTGAAATATACAAAAAAGTTCAAAAAAAACCATTGATAACAAAAATAAATTCAACAAGAACCTCAATATTGAAAATTACCAACAAAGTAAACAAGAACCTCAAAATTGCAAAACACCAACAAATTCAACTGCAACCTCAACAATGAAAAGCACCCAAAAATTCAAAAAGAACCTCAACATTCAAAAACACAAAACAATTCAACAAAAACCTCAACAATGAAAAACACCAAAAAGTTCAACAAAAACCTCAACTTTGAAAAACACCAACAAATTCAATAAGTTCAAAATTGAAAAACACCAACATATTCAACTGCAACCTCAACTTTCTAAAATACGAAAAAGTTCAAAAAAAAACAGTGATAACACCAACAAATTCAACAACAACGTCAATATTGAAAATCACCAACAAATTCAACAACAAGCTCAACATTGAATAACATCAAAAAATTCAACAACAACAACCTCAATAATGAAGAACACAAAAAAATTCAACAACAACCTCAACTTTGAAAAACACCGACAGATTCAAAAACCTCAACATTCAAAAACACCAACGAATTCAACAAAAATCTCAACAATGAAAAACACCAACAAATTCAGCAACCTCAACATTGAAAAACTCCAAGACATTCAACAACAACCTCCATATTGAAAATCACCTACAATTTCAACAACAACCTCAACAATCAAAAACACCAACAAATTCAACAACAACCTCAACAATGAAAAACACTAAAAAATTCAACAACAACCTCAACATTGAAAATCACCATCAAATTCAACAAAATCCTCAACATTGAAAAACATCAAAAAACTCAACAACAACCTCAACATTCAAAAATACCAACAAATTCAACCAAAACCTCAACAATGAAAAAAACCAACAAATTCAACAACAACCTCAACTTTGAAAAACACCAACAAATTCAGCAACCTCAACATTGAAAAACACCAACAAATTCAACTGCAACCTCAACTTTGATAAATACAAAAAAGTTATAAAAAAAACATTGATAACACCAATAAATTCAACAACAACTTCAATATTGAAAATCATCAACAAATTAATCCACAACCTCAACAATGAAGCACATCAAAAAATTCAACAACAGCGACCGCAAAAATGAACAACACCAAAAAATGCAACAACAACCAAAACATTGAAAAACTCCAAAAATTTCAATAACAACCTCAACAATGAAGAACACCAAAAAATTCAACAGCAAACTCAACATTGAAAATCACCAACAAATTCAACAACAACCTCAACAATGAAAAACATCAAAAAATTCAACAACAACCTCAACAATGAAAAACTCCAGAAAATTCTACAACAACCCAACATTGAAAAACACCAAAATATTCAAGGACAAACTCAACTTTGATAATCACCAACAAATTCAACTACAACCTCAATATTGATAAGGACCAACAAATCCAACAACAATCTCAACTTTGAATAACACCAATAAATTCAACAACCTCAACATTGAAAATCGACAACAAATTCAACGACAACCTCAACATTCAAAAACACCAACAAATTCAACAACTACCTCAACAATGAAAAACAACAAAAAATTCAACAACTACCTGAACTTTGGAAAACGCAAACAAATGCAACACCCTGAACATTGGAAAATACCAACAAATTCAACAACAACCTCAACATTGAAAAACTCCAACAAATTCAACAACAACCTCAACATTGAAAAACACCAAAATATTCAACAACAACCTCAACATTGAAAAACACCAAAAAATTCAACTGCAACCTCAGCTTTGAAAAACACAAAACAGTTTTAAAAAAATCATTGATAACGCCAAAAAATTCAACAACAACCTCAATATTGAAAATCAGCAACATATTCATCAACAACCTCAACAATGGAAAACACCAGCAAATTCAACTACAACCTCAATATTAAAACTCACCAACAAATTCAACAACAACCTCAGCAATGAAAAACATCAAAAAATTCAACAACAACTTCAACATTCAAAAAGACAAACAATTTCAACAAAAACCTCAGCAATGAAGAACACCAACAAATTCAACAACCTCAACATTGAAAACCACGAACAAATTCAACTGCAACCTCAACTTTGAAAAACCCAAAAAAGTTTTAAAAAACAGTGATAACAGCAATTAATTCAACAACAATCTCAATATTCAAAATCACCAACAATTTTAACAACAACCTAAAAAATGAAAAACATCAAAACATTCAGCAACAAGAACATCTACAATTTAAAAACAAAAAAATTCAACAACGACTTCAACATTGAAAAACTCCAACAATTTGAACAACAACCCCAACAAAGAAAAACAACCAATAAATTCAACAACAAACTCAACATTGAAAATCACCAACAAATTCAACAACAACCTCAACAATGTAAAACATCAAAAAATTCAACAAGAACCTCAAACTTGAAAAATACCAACAAATTCAACCACCTCAACATGGGAAGACAGCAACAAATTCAACGGCAACCTCAAACTGAAAAACATCAAAAAATTCAACAACAGCAACCTCAACAAAGAATAGCACGACAAAATTCAACAACAACACAACATTGTACAAAACCTAAATAATCAACTACAACCTCAACTTTGAAAATAACCAACAAATTCAACAACAATCTCAACATTGAAAAACACCAATAAATTCAACAACAACCTCAACAATGAAAAACACCAATAAATTCAACAACAAACTCAACTTTGAAAAACACCAACAAATGCAACAAACTCAACATTGAAAAACAGCAACAAATTCAACTACAACCTCAACTTTGAAAAACAATAACAGATTCAACAACCTCAACAATCAAAAACACCAACAAGTTCAACAAAAACCTCAACAATGAAAAAGACCAAAAAATTCAACAACAACCTCAACTTTGAAAAACACCAGCTAATTCAACAACCTCAACATGGAAAAACGCGAACAAATTCAACTGCAAACTCAACTTTGAAAAACACAAAAAAGTTATAAAAGAATATTGATAACACCAATAAGTTCAACAACAACCTCAATATTGAAAATCGCCAACAAATTCAACAACAACCTCCGCAATGAAAAACAGCAAAAAATTCAACAAAAACAACCTCAACAATGAAAAACATCAAAAAATTCAACAACAACCTCAATATTCAAAAAGACAAACAAATTCAACAAAAACCTCAGCAATGAAAAACACCAACAAATTCAACAACCTCAACAATGTAAAACATCAAAAAATTCAACAACAACCTCAACTTTGAAAAACACCAACAAATTCAACAACCTCAACATTGAAAAACACCAACAAATTCAACTGCAGCCTCAACGTTGAAAAATACAAAAAAGTTTAAAAAAACCAATTGATAACATCAATAAATTCAACAACAAACTAAATATTAAATATCACTAACAAATTCAACAACAACCACAACTTTCAAAAGCACCAACAAATTCCACAAACTCAACGTTGAAAAACACCAACAAATTCAACAACCTCAACATTGAAAAAGAGCAGCAAGTTCAACAACAACCTCAACAATGAAAAACATCAAAAAATTCAACAACAACCTCAACTTTGAAAAATACCAACAAATTCAACAGCAACCTCAACTTTGAAAAATACAAAAAAGTTCAAAACAAACCATTGATAACACCAATAAATTCAACAACAACCTCAATATTGAAAATTACCAACAAAGTAAACAAGAACCTCAAAATTGCAAAACACCAACAAATTCAACTGCAACCTCAACAATGAAAAGCACCCAAAAATTCAAAAACAACCTCAACATTCAAAAACACAAAACAATTCAACAAAAACCTCAACAATGAAAAACAACAAAAAAATTCAACCAAAACCTCAACTTTGAAAAACACCAACAAATTCAATAAGTTCAAAATTGAAAAACACCAACACATTCAACTGCAACCTCAACTTTCAAAAATACGAAAAAGTTCAAAAAAAACATTGATAACACCAACAAATTCAACAACAACGTCAATATTGAAAATCACCAACAAATTCAACAACAACCTCAACATTGAATAACATCAAATAATTCAACAACAACAACCTCAACAATGAAGAACACAAAAAAATTCAACAACAACCTCAACTTTGAAAAACACCGACAGATTCAAAAACCTCAACATTCAAAAACATCAACGAAATCAACAAAAACCTCAACAATGAAAAACACCAACAAATTCAGCAACCTCAACATATAAAAACTCCAAGACATTCAACAACAACCTCCATATTGAAAATCACCAACAATTTCAACAACGACCTCAACAATCAAAAACACCAATAAATTCAACAACAACCTCAACAATGAAAAACACCAAAAAATTCAACAACAACCTCAACATTGAAAAACTCCAACAATTTTAATAACAACCTCAACAATGAAAAACACCAAAAAATTCAACAACAACCTCAACATTGAAAATCACCATCAAATTCAACAAAATCCTCAACATTGAAAAACACCAAAATATTCAACGACAAACTCAACTTTGATAATCACCAACAAATTCAAGTACAACCTCAATATTGATAACCACCAACAAATCCAACAACAATCTCAACTTTGAATAACACCAATAAATTCAACAACCTCAACATTGAAAATCGACAACAAATTCAACGACAACCTCAACATTCAAAAACACCAACAAATTCAACAAGAACCTCAACAATGAAAAACAACAAAAAATTCAACAACTACCTGAACTTTGGAAAACGCAAACAAATGCAACACCCTGAACATTGGAAAATACCAACAAATTCAACAACAACCTCAACATTGAAAAACTCCAACAAATTCAACAACAACCTCAACATTGAAAAACACCAAAATATTCAACAACAACCTCAACATTGAAAAACATCAAAAAAATTCAACAACAACCTCAACTTTGAAGAAAACCACCAAATTCAACTGCAACCTAAACTTTGAAAAATACAAAAAAGTTCAAAAAAAACCATTGATAACACCAATAAATTCAACAAGAACCTCACTAATGAAAATTACCAACAAAGTAAACAAGAACCTCAAAATTGCAAAACACCAACAAATTCAACTGCAACCCCAACAGTGAAAAGCACCAAAAAATTCAAAAACAACCTCAACATTCAAAAACACAAAACAATTCAACAAAAACCTCAACAATGAAAAACACCAAAAAGTTCAACAAAAACCTCAACTGTGAAAAACACCAACAAATTCAATAAGTTCAAAATTGAAAAACACCAACACATTCAACTGCAACCTCAACTTTCAAAAATACGAAAAAGTTCAAAAAAAACATTGATAACACCAACAAATTCAACAACAACGTCAATATTGAAAATCACCAACAAATTCAACAACAACCTCAACATTGAATAACATCAAAAAATTCAACAACAACAACAACCTCAACAATGAAGAACACAAAAAAATTCAACAACAACCTCAACTTTGAAAAACACCGACAGATTCAAAAACCACAACATTCAAAAACACCAACGAATTCAACAAAAACCTCAACAATGAAAAACACCAACAAATTCAGCAACCTCAACATATAAAAACTCCAAGACATTCAACAACAACCTCCATATTGAAAATCACCAACAATTTCAACAACGACCTCAACAATCAAAAACACCAACAAATTCAACAACAAACTCAACAACGAAAAACAGCAAAAAATTCAACAACAACCTCAACATTGAAAAACTCCAACAATTTTAATAACAACCTCAACAATGAAAAACACCAAAAAATTCAACAACCTCAACATTGAAAATCACCATCAAATTCAACAAAATCCTCAACATTGAAAAACATCAAAAAACTCAACAACAACCTCAACATTCAAAAATACCAACAAATTCAACCAAAACCTCAACAATGAAAAATACCAAAAAATTCAACAACAACCTCAACTTTGAAAAACACCAACAAATTCAGCAACCTCAACATTGAAAAACACCAACAAATTCAACTGCAACCTCAACTTTGATAAATACAAAAAAGTTATAAAAAAAAACATTGATAACACCAATAAATTCAACAACAACCTCAATATTGAAAATCATCAACAAATTAATCCACAACCTCAACAATGAAGCACATCAAAAAATTCAACAACAGCGACCGCAACAATGAACAACACCAAAAAATGCAACAACAACCAGAACATTGAAAAACTCCAAAAATTTCAAAAACAACCTCAACAATGAAATACACCAAAAAATTCAACAGCAAACTCAACATTGAAAATCACCAACAAATTCAACAACAACCTCAACAATGAAAAACGTCAAAAAAATTCAACAACAACCTCAACAATGAAAAACTCCAGAAAATTCTACAACAACCCAACATTGAAAAACACCAAAATATTCAACGACAAACTCAACTTTGATAATCACCAACAAATTCAACTACAACCTCAATATTGATAAGCACCAACAAATTCAACAACAATCTCAACTTTGAATAACACCAATAAATTCAACAACCTCAACATTGAAAATCGACAACAAATTCAACGACAACCTCAACATTCAAAAACACCAACAAATTCAACAACTACCTCAACAATGAAAAACACCAAAAAATTCAACAACGACCTGAACTTTGGAAAACGCAAACAAATGCAACACCCTGAACATTGGAAAATACCAACAAATTCAACAACAACCTCAACATTGAAAAACTCCAACAAATTCAACAACAACCTCAACATTGAAAAACACCAACAAATTCAACTGCAACCTCAACTTTGAAAAACACAAAACAGTTTTAAAAAAATCATTGATAACGCCAAAAAATTCAACAACAACCTCAATACTGAAAATCAGCAACATATTCATCAACAACCTCAACAATGGAAAACACCAGCAAATTCAACTACAACCACAATATTAAAAATCACCAAACAAATTCAAAAAGAACCTCAACAATCAAAAAAACCAAAAAATTCAACTGCAATCTCAACATTCAAAAACAACAACAAAATCACCAAAAACCTCAACAATGAATATCACCAAAAATATTCAACTGCAACCTCAACTTTACAAAATGCAAAAAAGTTTTAAAAAAAAGATTGATACCAACAGTAAATTCAACAACAAACTCAATATTGAAAATCACCAAGAAATTCAACAACAACCTCAACAATGAAAATCATCAAAATAGTCAATAACAAACTCAACATTGAAAAACTCCAACAATTGCAACAACAACCTCAACAATAAAAAACACCAAAAAATTCAACAACAAACTCAACATTGAAAAACACCAACAAATTCAACAAAAACCTCAACAATGAAAAACACCAAATAATTCAACAACAATCACAAATTTGAAAAAGAGCAACAGATTCAACAACCCCAACATTCAAAAACACCAAATAATTCAACAACAACCTCAACTTTGAAAAATACCAACAAATTAAAAAGCCTCAACGTTGAAAAACACCAACAAATTCAACAACAACCTCAACTTTTTAAAATACCAAAAAGTACAACAAAATAATAATTGATAACACCAACAAAATCAACAACAACCTCAATATTGAATATCACCAACAAATTCACCAACAACCTTAACTTTGAAAAACACCAACAAGTTCAACAACTTCAACATTGAAAAAGAGCAGCAAATTCAACAACAACCTCAACAATGAAAAACATCAAAAAATTCAACAACAACCTCAACTTTGAAGAAAACCACCAAATTCAACTGCCACCTCAACTTTGAAAAATACAAAAAAGTTCAAAAAAACCATTGATAACACCAATAAATTCAACAACAACATCAACATTGCAAATCTCCAACAAATTCAACAGCAACCTCAACACTGCAAAACACCATCAAATTCAACTGCAACCTCAACTTTGAAAAATGCAAAAAAGATTAAAAAATACATTAATAACACCAATAAATTCAACAACACCCTCAATATAGAAAATCACCACCAAATTCAACAACAACCTCAGCAATGAAAAACACCCAAAAATTCAACAACAACCTAACAATGAAATACACCAAAAAAATCAACAACAACCTCAACATTGAAAAACTCCCAAAATTTCAACAACAATCGCAACAATGAAAAACACCAAAAAATTCTACAACAAACTCAACATTGAAAATCACCATCAAATTCAACAAAATCCTCAACATTGAAAAACATCAAATAACTCAACAACAACCTCAACCTTCAAAAACACCAACAAATTCAACAAAAACCTCAAAAATGAAAAATACCAAAAAATTCAATAACAACATCAACTTTGAAAAACACCAACAAATTCAACAACCTCTACATTGAAAAAAACCAACAAATATAAACTGCAGCCTCAACATTGAAAAACACCAAAATATTCAACAACAGCCTCAACTTTGAAAAACATCAAAATATTCAACAACAGCCTCAACTTTGAAAAACACTGACAAATTGAAAAAGTTCAACATTGAAAAACAGCAACCAATTCAACAACCTCAACAATGAAAAAAACCCAAAAATTCAACAACAATCTCAACAATGAAAAACATCAAAAAATTCAACAACAACCTCAACATTCAAAAACACCAACAAATTCAACAAAAACCTCAAAAATGAAAAACATCCAATAATTAAACAACATCCTCAACTTTGAAAAACACCAACCAATTCAACAACCTCAACAATGAAAAACACCAACAAATTCAACAACAACCTCAACAATGAAAAACACCCAAAAAAATTAACAACAACCTCAACATTGAAAAACTCCATCAATTTCAACAAAAACCGCATCAATGAAAAACAGCAAAAAAATTCAGCAATAAACTCAACATTGAAAATCACCATCAAATTCAACATAAACCTGAATAATGAAAAACATCAAAAAATTCAACAACTAACTCAACATTCCAAAACACCAAAAAATTCAACAAAAACCTCAACTTTGAAAAACAGCAACAAATCCAACAACCTCAGCATTGAAAAACACCAACAAATTCAACTGCAACCTCAACTATGAAAAACACAAAAAACTTTAAAAAAAGACATATATAACACCAATAAATTCAACAGCAACCTCAACTTTGAAAAACACCAGCAAATTCAAAAACATCAACATTGGAAAACACCAACGAATTAAACAACAACCTCAACTTTGGAAAACTCCAACAAATTCAACAACAAACTCAACAATAAAAAACACGAAAAAATTCAACAGCAACCTCATCATTCAAAAACACCAACTAATTCAACAAAGTCCAAAACAATGAAAATCACCAAAAAATTCAACAACAAACTCAATATTGGAAATCACCAACAAATTTAACAATAACCTCCATAATGAATAACATCAAAAAATTCAACAACAAGAAACTAATAAATGAAAAACACCAAAAAATTCAACAACAACCTCAACATTGAAAAACTCCAACAATTTCAACAGCAACCTCAACAATGAAAAACACCAACAAATTCAACAACAACCTCAACAATGAAAAACACCAAAAAATTCAACAACAACCTCAACATTCAAAAACAACAAACAAATTCAACGAAAACCTCAACAATAATAAACACCAAAAAATTCAACAACAACATCAACTTTGAAAAACACCAACGAATTCAACAACCTCGACATTGAAAAACACCAACAAATTCAACTGCAACCTCAACTTTGAAAAATACAAAGAAGATCATAAAAAACCATTGATAACACCAATAAATTCAACAACAACCTCAATATTGAAAATCACCAACAAATTCAACAACAACTTCAACATTGCAAAACACCAACAAATTCAACAAAAACCTCAACAATGAAAAGCACCAAAAAATTCAACAACATCCACAACTTTGAAAAACACTAACAAATTCAACAACCTCTATATTGAAAAACACAAACAAATTCAACAACCCCAACATTGAAAAAAGCAACAAATTCAACGACAACCTCAATATTGAAAATCACCAACAAGTTCAACAACAATCTGAACTTTGAAAAACAGCAACGAATTCAACAACCTCAACAATGAAAAAAACCCAAAAATTCAACAACAACCTCAACAATGAAAAACACCAAAAAAATTAAAAAACAACCTCAACATTGAAAAACACCAACAAATTCAACAACAACCTCAACAATGAAAAACACCCAAAAAATTAACAACAACCTCAACATTGAAAAACTCCATCAATTTCAACAAAAACCGCATCAATGAAAAACAGTAAAAAAATTCAACAATAAACTCAACATTGAAAATCACCATCAAATTCAACATAAACCTGAATAATGAAAAACATCAAAAAATTCAACAACTAACTCAACATTCCAAAACACCAAAAAATTCAACAAAAACCTCAACTTTGAAAAACAGCAACAAATCCAACAACCTCAACATTGAAAAACACCAACAAATTCAACTGCAACCTCAACTATGAAAAACACAAAAAACTTTAAAAAAAGACATATATAACACCAATAAATTCAACAGCAACCTCAACTTTGAAAAACACCAGCAAATTCAAAAACATCAACATTGGAAAACACCAACGAATTAAACAACAACCTCAACTTTGGAAAACTCCAACAAATTCAACAACAAACTCAACAATAAAAAACACGAAAAAATTCAACAGCAACCTCATCATTCAAAAACACCAACTAATTCAACAAAGTCCAAAACAATGAAAATCACCAAAAAATTCAACAACAAACTCAATATTGGAAATCACCAACAAATTTAACAATAACCTCCATAATGAATAACATCAAAAAATTCAACAACAAGAAACTAATAAATGAAAAACACCAAAAAATTCAACAACAACCTCAACATTGAAAAACTCCAACAATTTCAACAGCAACCTCAACAATGAAAAACACCAACAAATTCAACAACAACCTCAACAATGAAAAACACCAAAAAATTCAACAACAACCTCAACATTCAAAAACAACAAACAAATTCAACGAAAACCTCAACAATAATAAACACCAAAAAATTCAACAACAACATCAACTTTGAAAAACACCAACGAATTCAACAACCTCGACATTGAAAAACACCAACAAATTCAACTGCAACCTCAACTTTGAAAAATACAAAGAAGATCATAAAAAACCATTGATAACACCAATAAATTCAACAACAACCTCAATATTGAAAATCACCAACAAATTCAACAACAACTTCAACATTGCAAAACACCAACAAATTCAACAAAAACCTCAACAATGAAAAGCACCAAAAAATTCAACAACATCCACAACTTTGAAAAACACTAACAAATTCAACAACCTCTATATTGAAAAACACAAACAAATTCAACAACCCCAACATTGAAAAAAGCAACAAATTCAACGACAACCTCAATATTGAAAATCACCAACAAGTTCAACAACAATCTGAACTTTGAAAAACAGCAACGAATTCAACAACCTCAACAATGAAAAAAACCCAAAAATTCAACAACAACCTCAACAATGAAAAACACCAAAAAAATTAAAAAACAACCTCAACATTGAAAAACACCAACAAATTCAACAACAACCTCAACAATGAAAAACACCCAAAAAATTAACAACAACCTCAACATTGAAAAACTCCATCAATTTCAACAAAAACCGCATCAATGAAAAACAGTAAAAAAATTCAACAATAAACTCAACATTGAAAATCACCATCAAATTCAACATAAACCTGAATAATGAAAAACATCAAAAAATTCAACAACTAACTCAACATTCCAAAACACCAAAAAATTCAACAAAAACCTCAACTTTGAAAAACAGCAACAAATCCAACAACCTCAACATTGAAAAACACCAACAAATTCAACTGCAACCTCAACTATGAAAAACACAAAAAACTTTAAAAAAGACATATATAACACCAATAAATTCAACAGCAACCTCAACTTTGAAAAACACCAGCAAATTCAAAAACATCAACATTGGAAAACACCAACGAATTAAACAACAACCTCAACTTTGGAAAACTCCAACAAATTCAACAACAAACTCAACAATAAAAAACACAAAAAAATTCAACAGCAACCTCATCATTCAAAAACACCAAATATTTCAACAAAGTCCAAAACAATGAAAATCACCAAAAAATTCAACAACAAACTCAATATTGGAAATCACCAACAAATTCAACAACAACCTCAACTTTGAAAAACACCAACAAATGCAACAAACTCAACATTGAAAAAGAGCAACAAATTCAACTACAACCTCAACTTTGAAAAACAATAACAGATTCAACAACCTCAACAATCAAAAACACCAACAAGTTCAACAAAAACCTCAACAATGAAAAAGACCAAAAAATTCAACAACAACCTCAACTTTGAAAAACACCAGCTAATTCAACAACCTCAACATGGAAAAACGCGAACAAATTCAACTGCAAACTCAACTTTGAAAAACACAAAAAAGTTATAAAAGAATATTGATAACACCAATAAGTTCAACAACAACCTCAATATTGAAAATCGCCAACAAATTCAACAACAACCTCCGCAATGAAAAACAGCAAAAAATTCAACAAAAACAACCTCAACAATGAAAAACATCAAAAAATTCAACAACAACCTCAATATTCAAAAAGACAAACAAATTCAACAAAAACCTCAGCAATGAAAAACACCAACAAATTCAACAACCTCAACAATGTAAAACATCAAAAAATTCAACAACAACCTCAACTTTGAAAAACACCAACAAATTCAACAACCTCAACATTGAAAAACACCAACAAATTCAACTGCAGCCTCAACGTTGAAAAATACAAAAAAGTTTAAAAAAACCAATTGATAACATCAATAAATTCAACAACAAACTAAATATTAAATATCACTAACAAATTCAACAACAACCACAACTTTCAAAAGCACCAACAAATTCCACAAACTCAACGTTGAAAAACACCAACAAATTCAACAACCTCAACATTGAAAAAGAGCAGCAAGTTCAACAACAACCTCAACAATGAAAAACATCAAAAAATTCAACAACAACCTCAACTTTGAAAAATACCAACAAATTCAACAGCAACCTCAACTTTGAAAAATACAAAAAAGTTCAAAACAAACCATTGATAACACCAATAAATTCAACAACAACCTCAATATTGAAAATTACCAACAAAGTAAACAAGAACCTCAAAATTGCAAAACACCAACAAATTCAACTGCAACCTCAACAATGAAAAGCACCCAAAAATTCAAAAACAACCTCAACATTCAAAAACACAAAACAATTCAACAAAAACCTCAACAATGAAAAACAACAAAAAAATTCAACCAAAACCTCAACTTTGAAAAACACCAACAAATTCAATAAGTTCAAAATTGAAAAACACCAACACATTCAACTGCAACCTCAACTTTCAAAAATACGAAAAAGTTCAAAAAAAACATTGATAACACCAACAAATTCAACAACAACGTCAATATTGAAAATCACCAACAAATTCAACAACAACCTCAACATTGAATAACATCAAATAATTCAACAACAACAACCTCAACAATGAAGAACACAAAAAAATTCAACAACAACCTCAACTTTGAAAAACACCGACAGATTCAAAAACCTCAACATTCAAAAACACCAACGAAATCAACAAAAACCTCAACAATGAAAAACACCAACAAATTCAGCAACCTCAACATATAAAAACTCCAAGACATTCAACAACAACCTCCATATTGAAAATCACCAACAATTTCAACAACGACCTCAACAATCAAAAACACCAATAAATTCAACAACAACCTCAACAATGAAAAACACCAAAAAATTCAACAACAACCTCAACATTGAAAAACTCCAACAATTTTAATAACAACCTCAACAATGAAAAACACCAAAAAATTCAACAACAACCTCAACATTGAAAATCACCATCAAATTCAACAAAATCCTCAACATTGAAAAACATCAAAAAACTCAACAACAACCTCAACATTCAAAAAAACCAACAAATTCAACCAAAACCCCAACAATGAAAAATACCAACAAATTCAACAACAACCTCAACTTTGAAAAACACCAACAAATTCAGCAACCTCAACACTGAAAAACACCAACAAATTCAACTGCAACCTCAACTTTGATAAATACAAAAAAGTTATAAAAAAAACATTGATAACACCAATAAATTCAACAACAACCTCAATATTGAAAATCATCAACAAATTAATCCACAACCTCAACAATGAAGCACACCAAAAAATGCAACAACAACCACAACATTGAAAAAATCCAAAAATTTCAAAAACAACATCAACAATGAAAAACACCAAAAAATTCAACAGCAAACTCAACATTGAAAATCACCAACAAATTCAACAACAACCTCAGCAATGAAAAACACCCAAAAATTCAACAACAACCTAACAATGAAATACACCAAAAAAATCAACAACAACCTCAACATTGAAAAACTCCCAAAATTTCAACAACAATCGCAACAATGAAAAACACCAAAAAATTCTACAACAATCTCAACATTGAAAATCACCATCAAATTCAACAAAATCCTCAACATTGAAAAACATCAAATAACTCAACAACAACCTCAACCTTCAAAAACACCAACAAATTCAACAAAAACCTCAAAAATGAAAAATACCAAAAAATTCAATAACAACATCAACTTTGAAAAACACCAACAAATTCAACAACCTCTACATTGAAAAAAACCAACAAATATAAACTGCAGCCTCAACATTGAAAAACACCAAAATATTCAACAACAGCCTCAACTTTGAAAAACATCAAAATATTCAACAACAGCCTCAACTTTGAAAAACACCGACAAATTGAAAAAGTTCAACATTGAAAAACAGCAACCAATTCAACAACCTCAACAATGAAAAAAACCCAAAAATTCAACAACAATCTCAACAATGAAAAACATCAAAAAATTCAACAACAACCTCAACATTCAAAAACACCAACAATTTCAACAAAAACCTCAAAAATGAAAAAAGTCAAATAATTAAACAACATCCTCAACTTTGAAAAACACCAACCAATTCAACAACCTCAACAATGAAAAACACCAACAAATTCAACAACAACCTCAACAATGAAAAACACCCAAAAAATTAACAACAACCTCAACATTGAAAAACTCCATCAATTTCAACAAAAACCGCATCAATGAAAAACAGCAAAAAAATTCAGCAATAAACTCAACATTGAAAATCACCATCAAATTCAACATAAACCTGAATAATGAAAAACATCAAAAAATTCAACAACTAACTCAACATTCCAAAACACCAAAAAATTCAACAAAAACCTCAACTTTGAAAAACAGCAACAAATCCAACAACCTCAACATTGAAAAACACCAACAAATTCAACTGCAACCTCAACTATGAAAAACACAAAAAACTTTAAAAAAAGACATATATAACACCAATAAATTCAACAGCAACCTCAACTTTGAAAAACACCAGCAAATTCAAAAACATCAACATTGGAAAACACCAACGAATTAAACAACAACCTCAACTTTGGAAAACTCCAACAAATTCAACAACAAACTCAACAATAAAAAACACGAAAAAATTCAACAGCAACCTCATCATTCAAAAACACCAACTAATTCAACAAAGTCCAAAACAATGAAAATCACCAAAAAATTCAACAACAAACTCAATATTGGAAATCACCAACAAATTTAACAATAACCTCCATAATGAATAACATCAAAAAATTCAACAACAAGAAACTAATAAATGAAAAACACCAAAAAATTCAACAACAACCTCAACATTGAAAAACTCCAACAATTTCAACAGCAACCTCAACAATGAAAAACACCAACAAATTCAACAACAACCTCAACAATGAAAAACACCAAAAAATTCAACAACAACCTCAACATTCAAAAACAACAAACAAATTCAACGAAAACCTCAACAATAATAAACACCAAAAAATTCAACAACAACATCAACTTTGAAAAACACCAACGAATTCAACAACCTCGACATTGAAAAACACCAACAAATTCAACTACAACCTCAACTTTGAAAAATACAAAGAAGATCATAAAAAACCATTGATAACACCAATAAATTCAACAACAACCTCAATATTGAAAATCACCAACAAATTCAACAACAACTTCAACATTGCAAAACACCAACAAATTCAACAAAAACCTCAACAATGAAAAGCACCAAAAAATTCAACAACATCCACAACTTTGAAAAACACTAACAAATTCAACAACCTCTATATTGAAAAACACAAACAAATTCAACAACCCCAACATTGAAAAAAGCAACAAATTCAACGACAACCTCAATATTGAAAATCACCAACAAGTTCAACAACAATCTGAACTTTGAAAAACAGCAACGAATTCAACAACCTCAACAATGAAAAAAACCCAAAAATTCAACAACAACCTCAACAATGAAAAACACCAAAAAAATTAAAAAACAACCTCAACATTGAAAAACACCAACAAATTCAACAACAACCTCAACAATGAAAAACACCCAAAAAATTAACAACAACCTCAACATTGAAAAACTCCATCAATTTCAACAAAAACCGCATCAATGAAAAACAGTAAAAAAATTCAACAATAAACTCAACATTGAAAATCACCATCAAATTCAACATAAACCTGAATAATGAAAAACATCAAAAAATTCAACAACTAACTCAACATTCCAAAACACCAAAAAATTCAACAAAAACCTCAACTTTGAAAAACAGCAACAAATCCAACAACCTCAACATTGAAAAACACCAACAAATTCAACTGCAACCTCAACTATGAAAAACACAAAAAACTTTAAAAAAGACATATATAACACCAATAAATTCAACAGCAACCTCAACTTTGAAAAACACCAGCAAATTCAAAAACATCAACATTGGAAAACACCAACGAATTAAACAACAACCTCAACTTTGGAAAACTCCAACAAATTCAACAACAAACTCAACAATAAAAAACACAAAAAAATTCAACAGCAACCTCATCATTCAAAAACACCAAATATTTCAACAAAGTCCAAAACAATGAAAATCACCAAAAAATTCAACAACAAACTCAATATTGGAAATCACCAACAAATTCAACAACAACCTCAACTTTGAAAAACACCAACAAATGCAACAAACTCAACATTGAAAAAGAGCAACAAATTCAACTACAACCTCAACTTTGAAAAACAATAACAGATTCAACAACCTCAACAATCAAAAACACCAACAAGTTCAACAAAAACCTCAACAATGAAAAAGACCAAAAAATTCAACAACAACCTCAACTTTGAAAAACACCAGCTAATTCAACAACCTCAACATGGAAAAACGCGAACAAATTCAACTGCAAACTCAACTTTGAAAAACACAAAAAAGTTATAAAAGAATATTGATAACACCAATAAGTTCAACAACAACCTCAATATTGAAAATCGCCAACAAATTCAACAACAACCTCCGCAATGAAAAACAGCAAAAAATTCAACAAAAACAACCTCAACAATGAAAAACATCAAAAAATTCAACAACAACCTCAATATTCAAAAAGACAAACAAATTCAACAAAAACCTCAGCAATGAAAAACACCAACAAATTCAACAACCTCAACAATGTAAAACATCAAAAAATTCAACAACAACCTCAACTTTGAAAAACACCAACAAATTCAACAACCTCAACATTGAAAAACACCAACAAATTCAACTGCAGCCTCAACGTTGAAAAATACAAAAAAGTTTAAAAAAACCAATTGATAACATCAATAAATTCAACAACAAACTAAATATTAAATATCACTAACAAATTCAACAACAACCACAACTTTCAAAAGCACCAACAAATTCCACAAACTCAACGTTGAAAAACACCAACAAATTCAACAACCTCAACATTGAAAAAGAGCAGCAAGTTCAACAACAACCTCAACAATGAAAAACATCAAAAAATTCAACAACAACCTCAACTTTGAAAAATACCAACAAATTCAACAGCAACCTCAACTTTGAAAAATACAAAAAAGTTCAAAACAAACCATTGATAACACCAATAAATTCAACAACAACCTCAATATTGAAAATTACCAACAAAGTAAACAAGAACCTCAAAATTGCAAAACACCAACAAATTCAACTGCAACCTCAACAATGAAAAGCACCCAAAAATTCAAAAACAACCTCAACATTCAAAAACACAAAACAATTCAACAAAAACCTCAACAATGAAAAACAACAAAAAAATTCAACCAAAACCTCAACTTTGAAAAACACCAACAAATTCAATAAGTTCAAAATTGAAAAACACCAACACATTCAACTGCAACCTCAACTTTCAAAAATACGAAAAAGTTCAAAAAAAACATTGATAACACCAACAAATTCAACAACAACGTCAATATTGAAAATCACCAACAAATTCAACAACAACCTCAACATTGAATAACATCAAATAATTCAACAACAACAACCTCAACAATGAAGAACACAAAAAAATTCAACAACAACCTCAACTTTGAAAAACACCGACAGATTCAAAAACCTCAACATTCAAAAACACCAACGAAATCAACAAAAACCTCAACAATGAAAAACACCAACAAATTCAGCAACCTCAACATATAAAAACTCCAAGACATTCAACAACAACCTCCATATTGAAAATCACCAACAATTTCAACAACGACCTCAACAATCAAAAACACCAATAAATTCAACAACAACCTCAACAATGAAAAACACCAAAAAATTCAACAACAACCTCAACATTGAAAAACTCCAACAATTTTAATAACAACCTCAACAATGAAAAACACCAAAAAATTCAACAACAACCTCAACATTGAAAATCACCATCAAATTCAACAAAATCCTCAACATTGAAAAACATCAAAAAACTCAACAACAACCTCAACATTCAAAAAAACCAACAAATTCAACCAAAACCCCAACAATGAAAAATACCAACAAATTCAACAACAACCTCAACTTTGAAAAACACCAACAAATTCAGCAACCTCAACACTGAAAAACACCAACAAATTCAACTGCAACCTCAACTTTGATAAATACAAAAAAGTTATAAAAAAAACATTGATAACACCAATAAATTCAACAACAACCTCAATATTGAAAATCATCAACAAATTAATCCACAACCTCAACAATGAAGCACACCAAAAAATGCAACAACAACCACAACATTGAAAAAATCCAAAAATTTCAAAAACAACCTCAACAATGAAAAACACCAAAAAATTCAACAGCAAACTCAACATTGAAAATCACCAACAAATTCAACAACAACCTCAGCAATGAAAAACACCCAAAAATTCAACAACAACCTAACAATGAAATACACCAAAAAAATCAACAACAACCTCAACATTGAAAAACTCCCAAAATTTCAACAACAATCGCAACAATGAAAAACACCAAAAAATTCTACAACAATCTCAACATTGAAAATCACCATCAAATTCAACAAAATCCTCAACATTGAAAAACATCAAATAACTCAACAACAACCTCAACCTTCAAAAACACCAACAAATTCAACAAAAACCTCAAAAATGAAAAATACCAAAAAATTCAATAACAACATCAACTTTGAAAAACACCAACAAATTCAACAACCTCTACATTGAAAAAAACCAACAAATATAAACTGCAGCCTCAACATTGAAAAACACCAAAATATTCAACAACAGCCTCAACTTTGAAAAACATCAAAATATTCAACAACAGCCTCAACTTTGAAAAACACCGACAAATTGAAAAAGTTCAACATTGAAAAACAGCAACCAATTCAACAACCTCAACAATGAAAAAAACCCAAAAATTCAACAACAATCTCAACAATGAAAAACATCAAAAAATTCAACAACAACCTCAACATTCAAAAACACCAACAATTTCAACAAAAACCTCAAAAATGAAAAAAGTCAAATAATTAAACAACATCCTCAACTTTGAAAAACACCAACCAATTCAACAACCTCAACAATGAAAAACACCAACAAATTCAACAACAACCTCAACAATGAAAAACACCCAAAAAATTAACAACAACCTCAACATTGAAAAACTCCATCAATTTCAACAAAAACCGCATCAATGAAAAACAGCAAAAAAATTCAGCAATAAACTCAACATTGAAAATCACCATCAAATTCAACATAAACCTGAATAATGAAAAACATCAAAAAATTCAACAACTAACTCAACATTCCAAAACACCAAAAAATTCAACAAAAACCTCAACTTTGAAAAACAGCAACAAATCCAACAACCTCAACATTGAAAAACACCAACAAATTCAACTGCAACCTCAACTATGAAAAACACAAAAAACTTTAAAAAAAGACATATATAACACCAATAAATTCAACAGCAACCTCAACTTTGAAAAACACCAGCAAATTCAAAAACATCAACATTGGAAAACACCAACGAATTAAACAACA
Organism: Cetorhinus maximus; assembly: GCF_964194155.1. Lineage (NCBI taxonomy): Eukaryota > Metazoa > Chordata > Chondrichthyes > Lamniformes > Cetorhinidae > Cetorhinus > Cetorhinus maximus. The sequence goes on from NC_135909.1 coordinate 23,267,075, forward strand.
ACCTCAACTTTGGAAAACTCCAACAAATTCAACAACAAACTCAACAATAAAAAACACGAAAAAATTCAACAGCAACCTCATCATTCAAAAACACCAACTAATTCAACAAAGTCCAAAACAATGAAAATCACCAAAAAATTCAACAACAAACTCAATATTGGAAATCACCAACAAATTTAACAATAACCTCCATAATGAATAACATCAAAAAATTCAACAACAAGAAACTAATAAATGAAAAACACCAAAAAATTCAACAACAACCTCAACATTGAAAAACTCCAACAATTTCAACAGCAACCTCAACAATGAAAAACACCAACAAATTCAACAACAACCTCAACAATGAAAAACACCAAAAAATTCAACAACAACCTCAACATTCAAAAACAACAAACAAATTCAACGAAAACCTCAACAATAATAAACACCAAAAAATTCAACAACAACATCAACTTTGAAAAACACCAACGAATTCAACAACCTCGACATTGAAAAACACCAACAAATTCAACTGCAACCTCAACTTTGAAAAATACAAAGAAGATCATAAAAAACCATTGATAACACCAATAAATTCAACAACAACCTCAATATTGAAAATCACCAACAAATTCAACAACAACTTCAACATTGCAAAACACCAACAAATTCAACAAAAACCTCAACAATGAAAAGCACCAAAAAATTCAACAACATCCACAACTTTGAAAAACACTAACAAATTCAACAACCTCTATATTGAAAAACACAAACAAATTCAACAACCCCAACATTGAAAAAAGCAACAAATTCAACGACAACCTCAATATTGAAAATCACCAACAAGTTCAACAACAATCTGAACTTTGAAAAACAGCAACGAATTCAACAACCTCAACAATGAAAAAAACCCAAAAATTCAACAACAACCTCAACAATGAAAAACACCAAAAAAATTAAAAAACAACCTCAACATTGAAAAACTCCAACAAATTCAACAACAATCTCAACAATGAAAAACATCAAAAAATTCAACAACAACCTCAACATTCAAAAACACCAACAAATTCAACAAAAACCTCAAAAATGAAAAAAGTCAAATAATTAAACAACATCCTCAACTTTGAAAAACACCAACCAATTCAACAACCTCAACAATGAAAAACACCAACAAATTCAACAACAACCTCAACAATGAAAAACACCCAAAAAATTAACAACAACCTCAACATTGAAAAACTCCATCAATTTCAACAAAAACCGCATCAATGAAAAACAGTAAAAAAATTCAACAATAAACTCAACATTGAAAATCACCATCAAATTCAACATAAACCTGAATAATGAAAAACATCAAAAAATTCAACAACTAACTCAACATTCCAAAACACCAAAAAATTCAACAAAAACCTCAACTTTGAAAAACAGCAACAAATCCAACAACCTCAACATTGAAAAACACCAACAAATTCAACTGCAACCTCAACTATGAAAAACACAAAAAACTTTAAAAAAGACATATATAACACCAATAAATTCAACAGCAACCTCAACTTTGAAAAACACCAGCAAATTCAAAAACATCAACATTGGAAAACACCAACGAATTAAACAACAACCTCAACTTTGGAAAACTCCAACAAATTCAACAACAAACTCAACAATAAAAAACACAAAAAAATTCAACAGCAACCTCATCATTCAAAAACACCAAATATTTCAACAAAGTCCAAAACAATGAAAATCACCAAAAAATTCAACAACAAACTCAATATTGGAAATCACCAACAAATTCAACAACAACCTCAACAATGAAAAACACCAAAAAATTCAACAACAAACTCAACTTTGAAAAACACCAACAAATGCAACAAACTCAACATTGAAAAAGAGCAACAAATTCAACTACAACCTCAACTTTGAAAAACAATAACAGATTCAACAACCTCAAAAATCAAAAACACCAACAAGTTCAACAAAAACCTCAACAATGAAAAAGACCAAAAAATTCAAAAACAACCTCAACTTTGAAAAACACCAACAAATTCAACAAAAACCTCAACAATGAAAAACACCAAATAATTCAACAACAATCACAAATTTGAAAAAGAGCAACAGATTCAACAACCCCAACATTCAAAAACACCAACAAATTCAACAACAACCTCAACTTTGAAAAATACCAACAAATTAAAAAGCCTCAACGTTGAAAAACACCAACAAATTCAACAACAACCTCAACTTTTTAAAATACCAAAAAGTACAACAAAATAATAATTGATAACACCAACAAAATCAACAACAACCTCAATATTGAATATCACCAACAAATTCACCAACAACCTTAACTTTGAAAAACACCAACAAGTTCAACAACTTCAACATTGAAAAAGAGCAGCAAATTCAACAACAACCTCAACAATGAAAAACATCAAAAAATTCAACAACAACCTCAACTTTGAAGAAAACCACCAAATTCAACTGCCACCTCAACTTTGAAAAATACAAAAAAGTTCAAAAAAACCATTGATAACACCAATAAATTCAACAACAACATCAACATTGCAAATCTCCAACAAATTCAACAGCAACCTCAACACTGCAAAACACCATCAAATTCAACTGCAACCTCAACTTTGAAAAATGCAAAAAAGATTAAAAAATACATTAATAACAACAATAAATTCAACAACACCCTCAATATAGAAAATCACCACCAAATTCAACAACAACCTCAGCAATGAAAAACACCCAAAAATTCAACAACAACCTAACAATGAAATACACCAAAAAAATCAACAACAACCTCAACATTGAAAAACTCCCAAAATTTCAACAACAATCGCAACAATGAAAAACACCAAAAAATTCTACAACAATCTCAACATTGAAAATCACCATCAAATTCAACAAAATCCTCAACATTGAAAAACATCAAATAACTCAACAACAACCTCAACCTTCAAAAACACCAACAAATTCAACAAAAACCTCAAAAATGAAAAATACCAAAAAATTCAATAACAACATCAACTTTGAAAAACACCAACAAATTCAACAACCTCTACATTGAAAAAAACCAACAAATATAAACTGCAGCCTCAACATTGAAAAACACCAAAATATTCAACAACAGCCTCAACTTTGAAAAACACCAAAATATTCAACAACAGCCTCAACTTTGAAAAACACCGACAAATTGAAAAAGTTCAACATTGAAAATCGACAACAAATTCAACGACAACCTCAACATTCAAAAACACAAACAAATTCAACAACAACCTGAACTTTGGAAAACGCAAACAAATACAACACCCTGAACATTGGAAAATACCAACAAATTCAACAACAACCTCAACATTGAAAAACTCCAACAAATTCAACAACAACATCAACATTGAAAAACACCAAAATATTCAACAACAACCTCAACATTGAAAAACACCAACAAATTCAACTGCAACCTCAACTTTGAAAAACACAAAACAGTTTTAAAAAAATCATTGATAACGCCAAAAAATTCAACAACAACCTCAATATTGAAAATCAGCAACATATTCATCAACAACCTCAACAATGGAAAACACCAGCAAATTCAACTACAACCTCAATATTAAAAATCACCAACAAATTCAAAAAGAACCACAACAATCAAAAACACCAAAAAATTCAACCGCAATCTCAACATTCAAAAACAACAACAAAATCAACAAAAACCTCAACAATGAAAATCACCAAAAAAATTCAACTGCAACCTCAACTTTGAAAAATACAAAAAAGTTAAAAAAAAAACATTGATAACAACAGTAAATTCAACAATAACCTCAATATTGAAAATCACCAAGAAATTCAACAACAACCTCAACAATGAAAATTATCAAAAAATTCAACAACAACCCCAGCATTGAATAACTCCAACAATTGCAACAACATCCTCAACAATAAAAAACACCAAAAAATTCAACAACAAACTCAACATTGAAAAACACCAACAAATTCAACAAAAACCTCAACAATGAAAAACACCATATAATTCAACAACAACCTCAAATTTGAAAAACAGCAACAGATTCAACAACCTCAACATTCAAAAACACCAACAAATTCAACAAAAACCTCAACAATGAAAAAAACCAATAAATATAAACTGCAGCCTCAACATTGAAAAACACCAAAATATTCAACAACAGCCTCAACTTTGAAAAACACCAAAATATTCAACAACAGCCTCAACTTTGAAAAACACCGACAAATTGAAAAATTTCAACATTGAAAAACAGCAACCAATTCAACAACCTCAACAATGAAAAAAACCCAAAAATTCAACAACAACCTCAACAATGAAAAACACCAAAAAAATTAAAAAACAACCTCAACATTGAAAAACTCCAACAAATTCAACAACAATCTCAACAATGAAAAACATCAAAAAATTCAACAACAACCTCAACATTCAAAAACACCAACAAATTCAACAAATACCTCAAAAATGAAAAAAGTCAAATAATTAAACAACAGCCTCAACTTTGAAAAACACCGACAAATTGAAAAAGTTCAACAATGAAAAACATCAACAAATTCAACAACAACCTCAACAATGCAAAACACCAAAAAAATTAACAACAACCTCAACATTGAAAAACTCCATCAATTTCAACAAAAACCGCATCAATGAAAAACAGCAAAAAATTCAACAACAACCTCAACAATGAAAAACAGCAAAATATTCAACAACAACCCCAACATTCAAAAACACCAAAAAATTCAACAACAACCTCAACTTTGAAAAATACCATCAAATTCAACAGCCTCAACATTGTAAAACACCAAAAAATTCAACAACAAACTCAACATTTAAAAATACAAAAAAGTACAACAAAATAAAAATTGATAACACCAACAAATTCAACAACAACCTCAATATTGAATATCACCAACAAATTCACCAACAACCTTAACTTTGAAAAACACCAACAGGTGCAACAACCTCAACATTGAAAAGGAGCAGCAAATTCAACAACAACCTCAACAATGAAAAACATCATAAAATTCAACAACAACCTCAACTTTGAAGAAAAGCACCAAGTTCAACTGCAACCTCAACTTTGAAAAATACAAAAAACTTCAAAAAACCATTGATAACACCAATAAATTCAACAACATCATCAACATTGCAAATCACAAACAAATTCAACAACAACCTCAACACTACAATGCACCAACAAATTCAACTGCAACCTCAACTTTGAAAAATGCAAAAAAGTTTAAAACAAACATTACTAACACCAATAAATTCAACAACAACCTCAACATAGAAAATCACCACCAAATTCAACAACAACCTCAACAATGAAAAACACCCAAAAATTCAACAACAACCTCAACAATGAAAAACAAAAAAAAATCAACAACAACATCAACACTGAAAAACTCCAACAATTTCAACAAGAACCGCAACAACGAAAAACACCAAAGAATTCAACAACAAACTCAACATTGAAAATGACCATCAAATTCTACAAAAACCTCAACAATGTAAAACAGCAAAAAATTCAACAACAACCTCAACAGTCCAAAACACCAACAAATTCAGCAACAACCTCAACAATGAATAACACCAAAAAATTCAACAACAACCTCAACTTTAAAAAACAGCATCAAATTCAACAACCTCAAGATTGAAAAACACCAACAAATTCAACTGCAAACTCAACTTTGAAAAATACAAAAAATTTTAAAAGAAACTTTGATAACACCCATAAATTCAACAACACCCACAATATTGAAAATCACCAACAATTTCAACAACAACCTCAACAATGAAAAACATCAAATAATTCAACAACAACCTCAACAATGAAAAAATTCAAACAACAACCCAACATTGAAAAACAACAAAATATTCAACAATATACTCACTATGAAAGACACCAACAAATTCAACAACATCAACAGTGAAAAACAGCAACAAATTCAAATACAACTTCAATATTGAAAATCACCAACAAATTCAACAACAACCTCAACAATGAAAAACATCAAAAAATTTACCAAAAACCTCAACATTCAAAAACACCAACAATTTCAACTAAAACCTCAACTTTGAAAAACAACAAAAAATTCAACAACAACGTCTACTTTGAAAAAAAACACCAAATTCAACAACCCCATCATTGAAATACACCAAAAAATTCAACAACAACCTCAACATTCAAAAAAACCAACGAATTCAACAAAGACCTCAACAATTAAAAAGACCAAAAAATTCAACAACAACCTCAACTTTGAAAAACACCAACAAATTCAACAACCTCAACATTGAAAAACAACAACAAATTCAACAACAACCTCTACATTGAAATACTCCAACAAATTCAACAACAACCTCAACAATGAAAAACACCAAAATATTCAACATCAAGCTCAACATTCAAAAACGCTAACAACTTCAACAAAAACCTCGACAATGATAAACACCAAAAAATTCAACAGCAACCTCAACATTAAAAAACACCGATAAATTCATCTGCAACCTCAACTTTGAAAAATACAGAACAGTTTTTAAAAAAAATATTGTAACCACCAATAAATTCAACAACAACATCAATATTTAAAATCACTAACAAATTGAACAACAACCTCAACTTTGAAAAACACCAGCAAATTCAACAACCTCAACATTGAAAAACACCAACAAATTGAACTGCAACCTCAACTTTGAAAAGTACAAAAAAGTTAAAAAAAAACCATTGATAACACCAATAAATTCAACAACAACCTCAATATTGAAAATCACCAACAAAGAGATCAACATCCTCAAAATTGCAAAACACCTAGAAATTCAACAACAACCACAACTTTGAAAAACACCAACAAATTCAAAAACCTCAACATTGGAAATCACCAACAATTTCAACAACAACGTCATCTTTGAAAAACTCCAATAAATTCAACAACAACCTTAACAATGAAAAACACCAAAAAACTCATTGCAACATCAACATTCAAAAAAACAGACAAATTCAACAAAAACCTCGACAATGATAAACACCAAAAAATTCAACAGCAACCTCAACATTAAAAAACACCGATAAATTCAACTGCAACCTCAACTTTGAAAAATACAAAAAAGTTTTTAAAAAAACATTGTAACCACCAATAAATTCAACACCAACCTCAATATTTAAAATCACTAACAAATTGAACAACAACCTCAACAATGAAAAACAGCAAAAAATCATACAACAACTTGAACATTGAAAAACTCCAACAAATTGAACAACAACCTCAACAATGAAAACCATCAAAAAATTCAACAACAACCTCAACATTGAAACAGACCATCAAATTCAACAAAAACTCAACAATGAAAAAGACCAAAAATTTCAACAACAACCTCATCTTTGAAAAACAGCAACAGATTCAACATCAACATTCAAATATACCAACAAATTCAACAACAACCTCAAGAATGAAAAACACCAAAAAATTCAACAACATCTCCAACATTGAAAAACACCAACCAATTCCACAACATCCTCAATATTGAAAATCACCAACAATTTCAACAACAACCCCAACTTTGAAAAACTCCTACAATTTCAACAACAACCTCAACTATGAAAAAGACCAAAAAATTCAACAACAACCTCAACTTTGAAATACTCCAACAAATTCAACAACCTCAACATTGAAAAACACCAACAAATTCAACAAGAACCTCAACATTGAAAAGCTGCAACAATTTCAACAACAACCTCAACAATGAAAAACACCAACAAATTCATCAACAAACTCATCATTGAAACACACCAACAGATTCAACAAAAACCGCAACAATGAAAAAGACCAAAAAATTCAACAATAACCTCAACTTTGAAAAACAACAACAAATTCAACAACAACCTCAATATTAAAAATCAACAAAAAATTCAACAACAACCTCAACTTTCAATAACATTAGAAATTCAACTGCAACCTCAACTTTGAAAAATACAAAAAAGTTCAAAATAAACAATTGATAACACCAATAAATTCAACAACAACCGCAACATTGAAAAACATAAACAATTGCAGCAACCTCAACATTGAAAAGCAGCCACAAATTCAGCTACAACTTCAATTTTGAAAGATACAAAAAGATTTTTAAAAAAACATTCAATACATCAATATATTTAACAACAACCACAATACTGAAAATCACCAACAAATATAACAACAATCTCAACATTGAAAAACTCCAAAATATTCAACTACAACCTCAACTTTGAAAAACACCAGCAAATTCAACAACCACAACATTGAAAAACACCAACAAATTGAACTGCAACCTCAACTTTGAAAAGTACAAAAAAGTTAAAAAAAAACCATTGATAACACCAATAAATTCAACAACAACCTCAATATTGAAAATCACCAACAAAGAGGTCAACATCCTCAACATTGCAAAACACCTAGAAATTCAACAACAACCTCAACTTTGAAAAACACCAACAAATTCAACAACAACCTCAATATTGAAAATCACCAAAAAATTCAACAACAACCTCAACTTTGAAAAACACCAACAAATTCAACAACAACCTCAATATTGAAAATCACCAACAATTTCAACAACAACCTCAACATTCAAAAACACCAACAAATTCAACAACAACCTCAACTTTGATAAACACCAACAAATTCAACAACCTCAACATTGAAAAACACCAACAAATTCAACAACATCTTCAACTTTTAAAAATACAACAAAGTTCAACAAAATAAAAATTGATAACACGAACAAATTCAACAACAACCTCAATATTGAATATCACCAACAAATTCAACAACAACCTCAACTTTGAAAAACACCAACAAATTCAACAACCTCAACACTGAAAAAGAGCAGCAAATTCAAAAACAACCTCAACAATGAAAAACATCAAAAAATTCAACAACAACCTCAACTTTCAAGAACACTTAGATTCAACTGCAACCTCAACTTTGAAAAATACAAAAAAGTTCAAAATAAACAATTGATGACACCAATAAATTCAACAACAACCGCAACATTGAAAAACATAAACAATTGCAGCAACCTCAACACTGAAAAGCAGCCACAAATTCAACTACAACTTCAATTTTGAAAGATACAAAAAGATTTTTAAAAAAACATTGAATACATCAGTATATTTAACAACAACCTCAATACAGAAAATCATCAACAAATTTAACAACAACATCAACATTGAAAAACTCCAAAATATTCAACTACAACCTCAACTTTGAAAAACACCAGCAAATTCAACAACCTCAACATTGAATAAGACCAACAAATTGATCTGCAACCTCAACTTTGAAAAGTACAAAAAAGTTAAAAAAAAACCATTGATAACACCAATAAATTCAACAACAACCTCAATATTGAAAATCACCAACAAAGAGATCAACATCCTCAACATTGCAAAACACCTAGAAATTCAACAACAACCTCAACTTTGAAAAACATCAACAAATTCAAAAACCTCAACATTGGAAATCACCAACAATTTCAACAACAACCTCAACTTTGAAAAACTCCAATAAATTCAACAACAACCTTAACAATGAAAAACACCAAAAAACTCAACAGCAACATCAACATTCAAAAAAACAGACAAATTCAACAAAAACCTCGACAATGATAAACACCAAAAAATTCAACAGCAACCTCAACATTAAAAAACACCGATAAATTCAACTGCAACCTCAACTTTGAAAAATATAAAAAAGTTTTTAAAAAAACATTGTAACCACCAATAAATTCAACAACAACCTCAATATTTAAAATCACTAACAAATTGAACAACAACCTCAACAATGAAAAACAGCAAAAAATCATACACCAACTTGAACATTGAAAATCTCCAACAAATTCAACAACAACCTCAACAATGAAAACCATCAAAAAATTCAACAACAACCTCAACATTGAAACAGACCATCAAATTCAACAAAAACTCAACAATGAAAAAGACCAAAAATTTCAACAACAACCTCATCTTTGAAAAACACCAACAGATTCAACATCAACATTCAAAAATACCAACAAATTCAACAACAACCTCAAGAATGAAAAACACCAAAAAATTCAACAACATCTCCAACATTGAAAAACACCAACAAATTCCACAACAACCTCAATATTGAAAATCACCAACAATTTCAACAACAACCCCAACTTTGAAAAACTCCTACAATTTCAACAACAACCTCAACTATGAAAAAGACCAAAAAATTCAACAACAACCTCAACTTTGAAATACTCCAACAAATTCAACAACCTCAACATTGAAAAACACCAACAAATTCAACAAGAACCTCAACATTGAAAAGCTGCAACAATTTCAACAACAACCTCAACAATGAAAAACACCAACAAATTCATCAACAAACTCATCATTGAAACACACCAACAAATTCAACAAAAACCGCAACAATGACAAAGACCAAAAAATTCAACAACAACCTCAACTTTGAAAAACAACAACAAATTCAACAACAACCTCAATATTAAAAATCACCAAAAAATTCAACAACAACCTCAACTTTGAAGAACAACAACAAATTCAACAACAACCTCAATATTGAAAATCACCAAAAAATTCAACAACAACCTCAACTTTGAAAAACAACAACAAATTCAACAACAACCACAATATTGAAAATCATTAACAATTTCAACAACAACCTCAACATTCAAAAACACCAACAAATCCAACAACAACCTCATCTTTGATAAACACCAACAAATTCAACAACCTCAACATTGTAAAACACCAACAAATTCAACAACATCTTCAACATTTAAAAATACAACAAAGTTCAACAAAATAAAAATTGATAACACGAACAAATTCAACGACAACCTCAATATTGAATATCACCAAGAAATTCAACAACAACCTCAACTTTGAAAAACACCAACAAATTCAACAACCTCAACACTGAAAAAGAGCAGCAAATTCAAAAACAACCTCAACAATGAAAAACATCAAAAAATTCAACAACAACCTCAACTTTCAAGAACACTTAGAAATTCAACTGCAACCTCAACTTTGAAACATACAAAAAAGTTCAAAATAAACAATTGATGACACCAATAAATTCAACAACAACCGCAACATTGAAAAACATAAACAATTGCAGCAACCTCAACACTGAAAAGCAGCCACAAATTCAACTACAACTTCAATTTTGAAAGATACAAAAAGATTTTTAAAAAAACATTGAATACATCAGTATATTTAACAACAACCTCAATACAGAAAATCATCAACAAATTTAACAACAACATCAACATTGAAAAACTCCAAAATATTCAACTACAACCTCAACTTTGAAAAACACCAGCAAATTCAACAACCTCAACATTGAATAAGACCAACGAATTGAACTGCAACCTCAACTTTGAAAAGTACAAAAAAGTTAAAAAAAAACCATTGATAACACCAATAAATTCAACAACAACCTCAATATTGAAAATCACCAACAAAGAGATCAACATCCTCAACATTGCAAAACACCTAGAAATTCAACAACAACCTCAACTTTGAAAAACATCAACAAATTCAAAAACCTCAACATTGGAAATCACCAACAATTTCAACAACAACCTCAACTTTGAAAAACTCCAATAAATTCAACAACAACCTTAACAATGAAAAACACCAAAAAACTCAACAGCAACATCAACATTCAAAACAACAGACAAATTCAACAAAAACCTCGACGATGATAAACACCAAAAAATTCAACAGCAACCTCAACATTAAAAAACACCGATAAATTCAACTGCAACCTCAACTTTGAAAAATATAAAAAAGTTTTTAAAAAAACATTGTAACCACCAATAAATTCAACAACAACCTCAATATTTAAAATCACTAACAAATTGAACAACAACCTCAACAATGAAAAACAGCAAAAAATCATACACCAACTTGAACATTGAAAATCTCCAACAAATTCAACAACAACCTCAACAATGAAAACCATCAAAAAATTCAACAACAACCTCAACATTGAAACAGACCATCAAATTCAACAAAAACTCAACAATGAAAAAGACCAAAAATTTCAACAACAACCTCATCTTTGAAAAACAGCAACAGATTCAACATCAACATTCAAAAATACCAACAAATTCAACAACAACCTCAAGAATGAAAAACACCAAAAAATTCAACAACATCTCCAACATTGAAAAACACCAACAAATTCCACAACAACCTCAATATTGAAAATCACCAACAATTTCAACAACAACCCCAACTTTGAAAAACTCCTACAATTTCAACAACAACCTCAACTATGAAAAAGACCAAAAAATTCAACAACAAACTCAACTTTGAAATACTCCAACAAATTCAACAACCTCAACATTGAAAAACACCAACAAATTCAACAAGAACCTCAACATTGAAAAGCTGCAACAATTTCAACAACAACCTCAACAATGAAAAACACCAACAAATTCATCAACAAACTCATCATTGAAACACACCAACAAATTCAACAAAAACCGCAACAATGAAAAAGACCAAAAAATTCAACAACAACCTCACCTTTGAAAAACAACAACAAATTCAACAACAACCTCAATATTAAAAATCACCAAAAAATTCAACAACAACCTCAACTTTGAAGAACAACAACAAATTCAACAACAACCTCAATATTGAAAATCACCAAAAAATTCAACAACAACCTCAACTTTGAAAAACAACAACAAATTCAACAACAACCACAATATTGAAAATCATTAACAATTTCAACAACAACCTCAACATTCAAAAACACCAACAAATCCAACAACAACCTCATCTTTGATAAACACCAACAAATTCAACAATCTCAACATTGTAAAACACCAACAAATTCAACAACATCTTCAACATTTAAAAATACAACAAAGTTCAACAAAATAAAAATTGATAACACGAACAAATTCAACGACAACCTCAATATTGAATATCACCAACAAATTCAACAACAACCTCAACTTTGAAAAACACCAACAAATTCAACAACCTCAACACTGAAAAAGAGCAGCAAATTCAAAAACAACCTCAACAATGAAAAACATCAAAAAATTCAACAACAACCTCAACTTTCAAGAACACTTAGAACTTCAACTGCAACCTCAACTTTGAAACATACAAAAAAGTTCAAAATAAACAATTGATGACACCAATAAATTCAACAACAACCGCAACATTGAAAAACATAAACAATTGCAGCAACCTCAACACTGAAAAGCAGCCACAAATTCAACTACAACTTCAATTTTGAAAGATACAAAAAGATTTTTAAAAAAACATTGAATACATCAGTATATTTAACAACAACCTCAATACAGAAAATCATCAACAAATTTAACAACAACATCAACATTGAAAAACTCCAAAATATTCAACTACAACCTCAACTTTGAAAAACACCAGCAAATTCAACAACCTCAACACTGAAAAACGCCAACAAATTGAACTGCAACCTCAACTTTGAAACTTACAAAAAAGTTAAAAAAAAACCATTGATAACACCAAAAATTCAACAACAACCTCAATATTGAAAATGACCAACAAAGAGGTCAACATCCTCAACATTGCAAAACACCTAGAAATTCAACAACAACCTCAACTTTGAAAAACACCAACAAATTCAACAACAACCTCAATATTGAAAATCACCAACAATTTCAACAACAACCTCAACATTGAAAAACACCAACAAATTCAACAACAACCTCATCTTTGATAAACACCAACAAATTCAACAACCTCAACATTGTAAAACACCAACAAATTCAACAACATCTTCAACATTTAAAAATACAACAAAGTTCAACAAAATAAAAATTGATAACACGAACAAATTCAACAACAACCTCAATATTGAATATCACCAACAAATTCAACAACAACTTAAACTTTGAAAAACACCAATAAATTCAACAACAACCTCAATATTGAAAATCACCAACAAAGAGGTCAACATCCTCAACATTGCAAAACACCTAGAAATTCAACAACAACCTCAACTTTGAAAAACACCAACAAATTCAACAACAACCTCAATATTGAAAAACACCAACAAATTCAACAACAACCTCAATGTTGAAAATCATCAACAATTTCAACAACAACGTCAACATTCAAAAACTCCAACAAATTCAACAACAATCTCAACTTTGATAAACACCAACAAATTCAACAACCTCAACATTGAAAAAAACCAACAAATTCAACAACATCTTCAACTTTTAAAAATACAACAAAGTTCAACAAAATAAAAATTGATAACACGAACAAATTCAACAACAACTGCAATATTGAATATCACCAACAAATTCAGCAACAACCTCAACTTTGAAAAACACCAGCAAATTCAACAACCTCAACATTGAATAACACCAACAAATTGAACTGCAACCTCAACTTTGAAAAGTACAAAAAAGTTAAAAAAAAACCATTGATAACACCAATAAATTCAACAACAACCTCAATATTGAAAATCACCAACAAAGAGATCAACATCCTCAACATTGCAAAACACCTAGAAATTCAACAACAACCTCAACTTTGAAAAACACCAACAAATTCAAAAACCTCAACATTGGAAATCATCAACAATTTCAACAACAACCTCAACTTTGAAAAACTCCAATAAATTCAACAACAACCTTAACAATGAAAAACACCAAAAAAATCAACAGCAACATCAACATTCAAAAAAACAGACAAATTCAACAAAAACCTCGACAATGATAAACACCAAAAAATTCAACAGCAACCTCAACATTAAAAACCACCGATAAATTCAACTGCAACCTCAACTTTGAAAAATACAAAAAAGTTTTTAAAAAAACATTGTAACCACCAATAAATTCAACACCAACCTCAATATTTAAAATCACTAACAAATTGAACAACAACCTCAACAATGAAAAACAGCAAAAAATCATACAACAACTTGAACATTGAAAAACTCCAACAAATTGAACAACAACCTCAACAATGAAAACCATCAAAAAATTCAACAACAACCTCAACATTGAAACAGACCATCAAATTCAACAAAAACTCAACAATGAAAAAGACCAAAATTTCAACAACAACCTCATCTTTGAAAAACAGCAACAGATTCAACATCAACATTCAAAAATACCAACAAATTCAACAACAACCTCAAGAATGAAAAACACCAAAAAATTCAACAACATCTCCAACATTGAAAAACACCAACAAATTCCACAACAACCTCAATATTGAAAATCACCAACAATTTCAACAACAACCCCAACTTTGAAAAACTCCTACAATTTCAACAACAACCTCAACTATGAAAAAGACCAAAAAATTCAACAACAAACTCAACTTTGAAATACTCCAACAAATTCAACAACCTCAACATTGAAAAACACCAACAAATTCAACAAGAACCTCAACATTGAAAAGCTGCAACAATTTCAACAACAACCTCAACAATGAAAAACACCAACAAATTCATCAACAAACTCATCATTGAAACACACCAACAAATTCAACAAAAACCGCAACAATGAAAAAGACCAAAAAATTCAACAACAACCTCAACTTTGAAATACTCCAACAAATTCAACAACCTCAACATTGAAAAACACCAACAAATTCAACAAGAACCTCAACATTGAAAAACTGCAACAATTTCAACAACAACCTCAACAATGAAAAACACCAACAAATTCATCAACAAACTCATCATTGAAACACACCAACAAATTCAACAAAAACCGCAACAATGAAAAAGACCAAAAAATTCAACAATAACCTCAACTTTGAAAAACAACAACAAATTCAACAACAACCTCAATATTAAAAATCAACAAAAAATTCAACAACAACCTCAACTTTCAATAACATTAGAAATTCAACTGCAACCTCAACTTTGAAAAATACAAAAAAGTTCAAAATAAACAATTGATAACACCAATAAATTCAACAACAACCGAAACATTGAAAAACATAAACAATTGCAGCAACCTCAACATTGAAAAGCAGCCACAAATTCAGCTACAACTTCAATTTTGAAAGATACAAAAAGATTTTTAAAAAAACATTCAATACATCAATATATTTAACAACAACCACAATACTGAAAATCACCAACAAATATAACAACAATCTCAACATTGAAAAACTCCAAAATATTCAACTACAACCTCAACTTTGAAAAACACCAGCAAATCCAACAACCACAACATTGAAAAACACCAACAAATTGAACTGCAACCTCAACTTTGAAAAGTACAAAAAAGTTTAAAAAAAAACCATTGATAACACCAATAAATTCAACAACAACCTCAATATTGAAAATCACCAACAAAGACATCAACATCCTCAACATTGCAAAACACCTAGAAATTCAACAACAACCTCAACTTTGAAAAACACCAACAAATTCAACAACAACCTCAATATTGAAAATCACCAAAAAATTCAACAACAACCTCAACTTTGAAAAACACCAACATATTCAACAACAACCTCAATATTGAAAATCATCAACAATTTCAACAACAACCTCAACATTCAAAAACACCAACAAATTCAACAACAACCTCAACTTTGATAAGCACCAACAAATTCAACAACCTCAACATTGAAAAACACCAACAAATTCAACAACATCTTCAACTTTTAAAAATACAACAAAGTTCAACAAAATAAAAATTGATAACACGAACAAATTCAACAACAACCTCAATATTGAATATCACCAACAAATTCAACAACAACCTCAACTTTGAAAAACACCAACAAATTCAACAACCTCAACACTGAAAAAGAGCAGCAAATTCAAAAACAACCTCAACAATGAAAAACATCAAAAAATTCAACAACAACCTCAACTTTCAAGAACACTTAGATTCAACTGCAACCTCAACTTTGAAAAATACAAAAAAGTTCAAAATAAACAATTGATGACACCAATAAATTCAACAACAACCGCAACATTGAAAAACATGAACAATTGCAGCAACCTCAACACTGAAAAGCAGCCACAAATTCAACTACAACTTCAATTTTGAAAGATACAAAAAGATTTTTAAAAAAACATTGAATACATCAGTATATTTAACAACAACCTCAATACAGAAAATCATCAACAAATTTAAACAACAACATCAACATTGAAAAACTCCAAAATATTCAACTACAACCTCAACTTTGAAAAACACCAGCAAATTCAACAACCTCAACATTGAATAAGACCAACAAATTGAACTGCAACCTCAACTTTGAAAAGTACAAAAAAGTTAAAAAAAAACCATTGATAACACCAATAAATTCAACAACAACCTCAATATTGAAAATCACCAACAAAGAGATCAACATCCTCAACATTGCAAAACACCTAGAAATTCAACAACAACCTCAACTTTGAAAAACATCAACAAATTCAAAAACCTCAACATTGGAAATCACCAACAATTTCAACAACAACCTCAACTTTGAAAAACTCCAATAAATTCAACAACAACCTTAACAATGAAAAACACCAAAAAACTCAACAGCAACATCAACATTCAAAAAAACAGACAAATTCAACAAAAACCTCGACGATGATAAACACCAAAAAATTCAACAGCAACCTCAACATTAAAAAACACCGATAAATTCAACTGCAACCTCAACTTTGAAAAATATAAAAAAGTTTTTAAAAAAACATTGTAACCACCAATAAATTCAACAACAACCTCAATATTTAAAATCACTAACAAATTGAACAACAACCTCAACAATGAAAAACAGCAAAAAATCATACACCAACTTGAACATTGAAAATCTCCAACAAATTCAACAACAACCTCAACAATGAAAACCATCAAAAAATTCAACAACAACCTCAACATTGAAACAGACCATCAAATTCAACAAAAACTCAACAATGAAAAAGACCAAAAATTTCAACAACAACCTCATCTTTGAAAAACAGCAACAGATTCAACATCAACATTCAAAAATACCAACAAATTCAACAACATCCTCAAGAATGAAAAACACCAAAAAATTCAACAACATCTCCAACATTGAAAAACACCAACAAATTCCACAACAACCTCAATATTGAAAATCACCAACAATTTCAACAACAACCCCAACTTTGAAAAACTCCTACAATTTCAACAACAACCTCAACTATGAAAAAGACCAAAAAATTCAACAACAACCTCAACTTTGAAATACTCCAACAAATTCAACAACCTCAACATTGAAAAACACCAACAAATTCAACAAGAACCTCAACATTGAAAAGCTGCAACAATTTCAACAACAACCTCAACAATGAAAAACACCAACAAATTCATCAACAAACTCATCATTGAAACAGACCAACAAATTCAACAAAAACCGCAACAATGACAAAGACCAAAAAATTCAACAACAACCTCAACTTTGAAAAACAACAACAAATTCAACAACAACCTCAATATTAAAAATCACCAAAAAATTCAACAACAACCTCAACTTTGAAAAACAACAACAAATTCAACAACAACCTCAATATTGAAAATCACCAAAAAATTCAACAACAACCTCAACTTTGAAAAACAACAACAAATTCAACAACAACCTCAATATTGAAAATCATCAACAATTTCAACAACAACCTCAACATTCAAAAACACCAACAAATCCAACAACAACCTCATCTTTGATAAACACCAACAAATTCAACAACCTCAACATTGTAAAACACCAACAAATTCAACAACATCTTCAACATTTAAAAATACAGCAAAGTTCAACAAAATAAAAATTGATAACACGAACAAATTCAACAACAACCTCAATATTGAATATCACCAACAAATTCAACAACAACCTCAACTTTGAAAAACACCAACAAATTCAACAACCTCAACACTGAAAAAGAGCAGCAAATTCAAAAACAACCTCAACAATGAAAAACATCAAAAAATTCAACAACAACCTCAACTTTCAATAACACTTAGAAATTCAACTGCAACCTCAACTTTGAAAAATACAAAAAAGTTCAAAATAAACAATTGATAACACCAATAAATTCAACAACAACCGCAACATTGAAAAACATAAACAATTGCAGCAACCTCAACATTGAAAAGCAGCCACAAATTCAACTACAACTTCAATTTTGAAAGATGCAAAAAGACTTTTTAAAAAACATTGAATACATCAATATATTTAACAACAACCACAATACTGAAAATCACCAACAAATTTAACAACAACCTCAACATTGAAAAACTCCAAAATATTCAACTACAACCTCAACTTTGAAAAACACCAGCAAATTCAACAACCTCAACATTGAAAAACACCAACAAATTGAACTGCAACCTCAACTTTGAAACTTACAAAAAAGTTAAAAAAAAACCATTGATAACACCAATAAATTCAACAACAACCTCAATATTGAAAATCACCAACAAAGAGGTCAACATCCTCAACATTGCAAAACACCTAGAAATTCAACAACAACCTCAACTTTGAAAAACACCAACAAATTCAACAACAACCTCAATATTGAAAATCACCAAAAAATTCAACAACAACCTCAACTTTGAAAAACACCAACAAATTCAACAACAACCTCAATGTTGAAAATCATCAACAATTTCAACAACAACGTCAACATTCAAAAACTCCAACAAATTCAACAACAATCTCAACTTTGATAAACACCAACAAATTCAACAACCTCAACATTGAAAAACACCAACAAATTCAACAACATCTTCAACTTTTAAAAATACAACAAAGTTCAACAAAATAAAAATTGATAACACGAACAAATTCAACAACAACCGCAACAATGAAAAAGACCAAAAAATTCAACAACAACCTCAACTTTGAAAAACAACAACAAATTCAACAACAACCTCAATATTAAAAATCACCAAAAAATTCAACAACAACCTGAACTTTGAAAAACAACAACAAATTCAACAACAACCTCAATATTGAAAATCACCAAAAAATTCAACAACAACCTCAACTTTGAAAAACAACAACAAATTCAACAACAACCTCAATATTGAAAAACACCAACAATTTCAACAACAACCTCAACATTGAAAAACACCAACAAATTCAACATACAACCTCATCTTTGATAAGCACCAACAAATTCAACAACCTCAACATTGTAAAACACCAACAAATTCAACAACATCTTCAACATTTAAAAATACAACAAAGTTCAACAAAATAAAAATTGATAACACGAACAAATTCAACAACAACCTCAATATTGAATATCACCAACAAATTCAACAACAACCTCAACTTTGAAAAACACCAACAAATTCAACAACCTCAACACTGAAAAAGAGCAGCAAATTCAAAAACAACCTCAACAATGAAAAACATCAAAAAATTCAACAACAACCTCAACTTTCAATAACACTTCGAAATTCAACTGCAACCTCAACTTTGAAAAATACAAAAAAGTTCAAAATAAACAATTGATAACACCAATAAATTCAACAACAACCGCAACATTGAAAAACATAAACAATTGCAGCAACCTCAACATTGAAAAGCAGCCACAAATTCAACTACAACTTCAATTTTGAAAGATACAAAAAGATTTTTTAAAAAACATTGAATACATCAATATATTTAACAACAACCACAATACTGAAAATCACCAACAAATTTAACAACAACCTCAACATTGAAAACCTCCAAAATATTCAACGACAACCTCAACTTTGAAAAACACCAGCAAATTCAACAACCTCAACATTGAAAAACACCAACAAATTGAACTGCAACCTCAACTTTGAAACCTACAAAAAAGTTAAAAAAAAACCATTGATAACACCAATAAATTCAACAACAACCTCAATATTGAAAATCACCAACAAAGAGATCAACATCCTGAACATTGCAAAACACCTAGAAATTCAACAACAACCTCAATATTGAAAAACACCAACAAATTCAACAACAACCTCAACATTGGAAATCATCAACAATTTCAACAACAACCTCAACTTTGAAAAACTCCAATAAATTCAACAACAACCTTAACAATGAAAAACACCAAAAAACTCAACAGCAACATCAACATTCAAAAAAACAGACAAATTCAACAAAAACCTCGACAATGATAAACACCAAATAATTCAACAGCAACCTCAACATTAAAAAACACCGATAAATTCAACTGCAACCTCAACTTTGAAAAATACAAAAAAGTTTTTAAAAAAACATTGTAACCACCAATAAATTCAACAACAACCTCAATATTTAAAATCACTAACAAATTGAACAACAACCTCAACAATGAAAAACAGCAAAAAATCATACAACAACTTGAACATTGAAAAACTCCAACAAATTCAACAACAACCTCAACAATGAAAACCATCAAAAAATTCAACAACAACCTCAACATTGAAACAGACCATCAAATTCAACAAAAACTCAACAATGAAAAACACCAAAAATTTCAACAACAACCTCATCTTTGAAAAACAGCAACAGATTCAACATCAACATTCAAAAATACCAACAAATTCAACTACAACATCAAGAATGAAAAACACCAAAAAATTCAACAACATCTCCAACATTGAAAAACACCAACAAATTCCACAACAACCTCAATATTGAAAATCACCAACAATTTCAACAACAACCCCAACTTTGAAAAAACTCCTACAATTTCAACAACAACCTCAACTATGAAAAAGACCAAAAAATTCAACAACAACCTCAACTTTGAAATACTCCAACAAATTCAACAACCTCAACATTGAAAAACAACAACAAATTCAACAACAACCTCAATATTAAAAATCACCAAAAAATTCAACAACAACCTCAACTTTGAAAAACAACAACAAATTCAACAACAACCTCAATATTGAAAATCACCAAAAAATTCAACAACAACCTCAACTTTGAAAAACAACAACAAATTCAACAACAACCTCAATATTGAAAAACACCAACAATTTCAACAACAACCTCAACATTGAAAAACACCAACAAATTCAACATACAACCTCATCTTTGATAAGCACCAACAAATTCAACAACCTCAACATTGTAAAACACCAACAAATTCAACAACATCTTCAACATTTAAAAATACAACAAAGTTCAACAAAATAAAAATTGATAACACGAACAAATTCAACAACAACCTCAATATTGATTATCACCAACAAATTCAACAACAACCTCAACTTTGAAAAACACCAACAAATTCAACAACCTCAACACTGAAAAAGAGCAGCAAATTCAAAAACAACCTCAACAATGAAAAACATCAAAAAATTCAACAACAACCTCAACTTTCAATAACACTTAGAAATTCAACTGCAACCTCAACTTTGAAAAATACAAAAAAGTTCAAAATAAACAATTGATAACACCAATAAATTCAACAACAACCGCAACATTGAGAAACATAAACAATTGCAGCAACCTCAACATTGAAAAGCAGCCACAAATCCAACTACAACTTCAATTTTGAAAGATACAAAAAGATTTTTTAAAAAACATTGAATACATCAATATATTTAACAACAACCACAATACTGAAAATCACCAACAAATTTAACAACAACCTCAGCATTGAAAAACTCCAAAATATTCAACTACAACCTCAACTTTGAAAAACAGCAGCAAATTCAACAACCTCAACATTGAAAAACACCAACAAATTGAACTGCAACCTCAACTTTGAAACTTACAAAAAAGTTAAAAAAAAACCATTGATAACACCAATAAATTCAACAACAACCTCAATATTGAAAATCACCAACAAAGAGATCAACATCCTGAACATTGCAAAACACCTAGAAATTCAACAACAACCTCAACTTTGAAAAACACCAACAAATTCAACAACAACCTCAACATTGAAAATCACCAAAAAATTCAACAACAACCCCAACTTTGAAAAACACCAACAAATTCAACAACAACCTCAACTTTGATAAACACCAACAAATTCAACAACCTCAACATTGAAAAACACCAACAAATTCAACAACATCTTCAACTTTTAAAAATACAACAAAGTTCAACAAAATAAAAATTGATAACACGAACAAATTCAACAGTAACCTCAATATTGAATATCACCAACAAATTCAACAACAACCTCAACTATGAAAAACACCAACAAATTCAACAACCACAACACTGAAAAAGTGCAGCAAATTCAAAAACAACCTCAACAATGAAAAACATCAAAAAATTCAACAACAACCTCAACTTTCAATAACACTTAGATTCAACTGCAACCTCAACTTTGAAACATACAAAAAAGTTCAAAATAAACAATTGATGACACCAATAAATTCAACAACATCCGCAACATTGAAAAATATAAACAATTGCAGCAACCTCAACACTGAAAAGCAGCCACAAATTCAACTACAACTTCAATTTTGAAAGATACAAAAAGATTTTTAAAAAAACATTGAATACATCAATATATTTAACAACAACCTCAATACTGAAAATCACCAACTAATTTGACAAAACCTCAACATTGAAAAACTCCAAAATATTCAACTACAACCTCAACTTTGAAAAACACCAGCAAATTCAACAACCTCAACATTGAATGACACCAACAAATTGAACTGCAACCTCAACTTTGAAACATACAAAAAAGTTCAAAATAAGCAATTGATGACACCAATAAATTCAACAACATCCGCAACATTGAAAAACATATACAATTGCAGCAACCTCAACACTGAAAAGCAGCTACAAATTCAACTACAACTTCAATTTTGAAAGATACAAAAAGATTTTTAAAAAAACATTGAATACATCAATATATTTAACAACAACCTCAATACTGAAAATCACCAACAAATTTAACAAAACCTCAACATTGAAAAACTCCAAAATATTCAACTACAACCTCAACTTTGAAAAACACCAGCAAATTCAACAACCTCAACATTGAATAACACCAACAAATTGAACTGCAACCTCAACTTTGAAAAGTACAAAAAAGTTAAAAAAAAACCATTGATAACACCAATAAATTCAACAACAACCTCAATATTGAAAATCACCAACAAAGATATCAACATCCTCAACATTGCAAAACACCTAGAAATTCAACAACAACCTCAACTTTGAAAAACACCAACAAATTCAAAAACCTCAACATTGGAAATCACCAACAATTTCAACAACAACCTCAACTTTGAAAAACTCCAATAAATTCAACAACAACCTCAACAATGAAAACCATCAAAAAATTCAACAACAACCTCAACATTGAAACAGACCATCAAATTCAACAAAAACTCAACAATGAAAAAGACCAAAAATTTCAACAACATCTTTGAAAAACAGCAACAGATTCAACATCAACATTCAAAAATACCAACAAATTCAACAACAACCTCAAGAATGAAAAACACCAAAAAATTCAACAACATCTCCAACATTGAAAAACACCAACCAATTCCACAACAACCTCAATATTGAAAAACACCAACAATTTCAACAACAACCCCAACTTTGAAAAATTCCTACAATTTCAACAACAACCTCAACTATGAAAAAGACCAAAAAATTCAACAGCAACCTCAACTTTGAAATACTCCAACAAATTCAACAACCTCAACATTGAAAAACACCAACAAATTCATCAAGAACCTCAACATTGAAAAACTGCAACAATTTCAACAACAACCTCAACAATGAAAAACACCAACAAATTCAACAACAAACTCATCATTGAAACACACCAACAAATTCAACAAAAACCGCAACAATGAAAAAGACCAAAAAATTCAACAACAACCTCAACTTTGAAAACAA
The DNA here is from genome assembly GCF_964194155.1 of Cetorhinus maximus. NCBI lineage: Eukaryota > Metazoa > Chordata > Chondrichthyes > Lamniformes > Cetorhinidae > Cetorhinus > Cetorhinus maximus. Next base: position 23,291,917 of record NC_135909.1, read on the forward strand.
CAACAAATTCAACAACAACCTCAATATTACAAATCACCAAAAAATTCAACAACAACCTCAACTTTGAAAACCAACAACAAATTCAACAACAACCTCAATATTGAAAATCACCAAAAAATTCAACAACAACCTCAACTTTGAAAAACAACAACAAATTCAACAACAACCTCAATATTGAAAATCATCAACAATTTCAACAACAACCTCAACATTCAAAAACACCAACAAATTCAACAACAACCTCATCTTTGATAAACACCAACAAATTCAACAACCTCAACATTGTAAAACACCAACAAATTCAACAACATCTTCAACTTTTAAAAATACAACAAAGTTCAACAAAATAAAAATTGATAACACGAACAAATTCAACAACAACCTCAACATTGAAAAACTCCAAAATATTCAACTACAACCTCAACTTTGAAAAACACCAGCAAATTCAACAACCTGAACTTTGAAAAACACCATCAAATTGAACTGCAACCTCAACTTTGAAACTTACAAAAAAATTTTAAAAAACCCATTGATAACACCAATAAATTCAACAACAACCTCAATATTGAAAATCACCAACAAAGAGATCAACATCCTCAACATTGCGAAACACCTAGAAATTAAACAACAACCTCAACTTTGAAAAACACCAACAATTTCAACAACAACGTCAACATTCAAAAACTCCAACAAATTCAACAACAACCTCAACTTTGATAAACACCAACAAATTCAACAACCTCAACATTGAAAAACACCAACAAATTCAACAACATCTTCAACTTTTAAAAATACAACAAAGTTCAACAAAATAAAAATTGATAACACGAACAAATTCAACAAGAACCTCAATATTGAATATCACCAACAAATTCAACAACAACCTCAACTTTGAAAAACACCAACAAATTCAACAACCTCAACACTGAAAAAGAGCAGCAAATTCAAAAACAACCTCAACAATGAAAAACATCAGAAAATTCAACAACAACCTCAACTTCAATAACACTTAGAAATTCAACTGCAACCTCAACTTTGAAAAATACAAAAAAGTTCAAAATAAACAATTGATAACACCAATAAATTCAACAACAACCGCAACATTGAAAAACATAAACAATTGCAGCAACCTCAACACTGAAAAGCAGCTACAAATTCAACTACAACTTCAATTTTGAAAGATACAAAAAGATTTTAAAAAAAACATTGAATACATCAATATATTTAACAACAACCTCAATACAGAAAATCACCAAAAAATTTAACAACAACCTCAACATTGAAAAACTCCAAAATATTCAACAACAACCTCAACTTTGAATAACACCAGCAAATTCAACAACCTCAACATTGAAAAACACCAACAAATTGAACTGCAACCTCAACTTTGAAAACTACAAAAACGTTAAAAAAAAAACCATTGATAACACCAATTACAATTCAACAACAACCTCAATATTGAAAATCACCAACAAAGACATCAACATCCTCAACATTGCAAAACACCTAGAATTTCAACAACAACCTCAACTTTGAAAAACACCAACAAATTCAAAAACCTCAACATTGGAAATCACCAACAATTTCAACAACATCCTCAACTTTGAAAAACTCCAATAAATTCAACAACAACCTTAACAATGAAAAACACCAAAAAACTCAACAGCAGCATCAACATTCAAAAAAACAGACAAATTCAACCAAAACCTAAACAATGAAAATCACCAAAAAATTCAACAACAACCTCAACTTTAAAAAACACCAACAAATTAAACAAACTCAACATTGAAAAACACCAACAAATTCAACTGCAACCTCAACTTTGAAAAATACAATAAAGTTCAAGAAAAACCATTGATAATACCAATAAATTCAACAACAACCTCAATATGGAAAAACACCAACAAGGCCTACAACAACCTCAACATTGCAAAACACCAAGAAATTCAACAACAACCTCAACAATGAAAAACATCAAAAAATTCAACAACAACCTCAACATTCAAAAACAACAACAAATTCAACAAAAACCTCAACAATGAAAAGCACCAAAAAATTCAACAACAACCTCAACTTTGAAAAACACCAACAAATTCAACAACCTCGACATTGAAAAACACCAACAAATTCAAATGCAAACTCAACTTTGCAAACTACAAATAAGTTCATAAAAAACCATTGATAACACCAATAGATTCAACAACAACCTCAATATTGAAAATCACCAACAAATTCAAGAACAACTTCAACATTGCAAAACACCAACACATTCAACAAAAACCTCAACAATGAAAAGCACCAAAAAATTCAACAACATCCTCAACTTGGAAAAACACTATCAAATTCAACAACCTCAATATTGAAAAACACCAACAAATTCAACAACAACCTGAACATTGAAAAAGACCAAAAAATTCAACAACAGCCTCAATAATGAAAAACACCAACAAATTCAACAACAACCACCACAATGAAAAACACCAAAAAATTCAACAACAAACTCAACAATGAAAAACACCAAAAAATTCAACAACAACCTCAACTTTGAAAAACACCAACAAATTCAACAACCTCGACATTGAAAAACACCAACAAATTCAACGACAACCTCAATATTGAAAATCACCAACGAATTCAACAACAATCTCAACTTTGAAAAACAGCAATAAATTCAACAACAACCTCAACAATGAAAAACACCAAAACATTCAACAACCAACTCAACATTAGAAATCACCATCAAATTCAACCAAAACCTCAACAATGAAAAACAGCAAAAAATTCAACAACAAACTCAACAATGAAAAACACCAAAAAATTCAACAACAGCCTCAACTTTGAAAAACACCAACAAATTCAACAACCTCAACACTGAAGAAGACCAACAAATTTAACTGCAAACTCAACCTTAAAAAATACAAAAAAGTTTTTAAAAAAAACATTGATAACACCAATAAATTCAACAACAACCTCAACATTGAAAATCACCAACAAATTCAACAACAACCTCAACATTCTAAATCACCGACAAATTCAACAAATACCTCAACATGAAAAACACCAAAAAATTCAACATCAACCTGAACTTTGGAAAACACAAACAAATGTAACAACCTGAGCATTGGAAAACACCAACAAATTCAAAAACAACCTCAACATTGAAAAACTCCAACAAATTCAACAACAACCTCAACATTGAAAAACACCAACATATTCAACAACAACATCAACTTTTAATAACAACAAAAAATTCAAAAATATCATCATTGGAAACAACCAACAAATTCAACAACTTCAACATTGAAAAACTCCAACAATTTCAACAACAACCTCAACAATGAAAAACACCTAAAATGTCAACAGCAACCTCAACTTTGAAAAACACCAACAAAGTCAACAACCTCAACATTGAAAAACACCAACAAATTCAACTGCAACATCAACTTTGAAAAATACAAAAAAGACAAAAGAAAACCATTGATAACACCAATAAATTCGACAGCAACCTCAATATAGAAAAACACAACCAAATTCAACAACAACCTTCGCAATGAAAAGCATCAAAAAATTCAACAACATCAACCTCAACAATGAAAAACACCCAAAAATTCAGCAACAACCTCAACAATGAAAAACAGGAAAAAAATCAACAACAACCTCAACATTGAAAAACTCCTACAATTTCAAGAAGAACCGCAACAACGAAAAACACCAAAGAATTCAACAACTAACTCAACATTGAAAATCACCATCAAATTCTACAAAAACCTCAACAATGTAAAACAGCAAAAAAATCAACAACAACCTCAACATTCCAAAACACCAACAAATTCAACAACAACCTCAACAATGAAAAATACCAAAAAATTCAACAACAAACTCAACATTAAAAATCACCTTCAAAATCATCCAAAACCTCAACAATGAAAAACAGCAAAAAATTCAACTGCAAACTCAACTTAGAAAAAGACAAAAAAATTTAAAAGAAACATTGATAACACCCATAAATTCAACAACAACCTCAATATTGAAAATCACCAACAAGTTCAAGAACAACCTCAACAATGTAAAACATCAAATAATTCAACAACACCTCAACAATGAAAAACACCAAAAAATTCAACAACAACCTCATCATTGAAAAACTCCAACAATTTCAACAACAACCTCAACAATGAAAAACACCAACAAATTCAACAACAACCTCAACAATGAAAAACTCCAAAAAATTCAACAACAAACTCAACAATGAAAAACACCAAAAAATTCAACAACAACCTCAACTTTGAAAAACACCAACAAATTCAACAACCTCGACATTGAAAAACGACCAGAAATTCAACTGCAACCTCAACTTTGAAAACTACAAAAAAGTTCAAAAAAATACCATTGATAACACCAATAAATTCAACAACCACCGAAATATTGAAAATCACCAACAAATTCAACAACAACTTCAACATTGCAAAACACCAACAGATTCAACAAAATTCTCAACAATGAAAAACACCAATAAATTCAACAACAACCTCAACTTTGAAAAACACCAACAAATTCAACAACCTCGACATTGAAGAACACCAACAAATTCAACTGCAACCTCAACTTTGAAAAATACAAAAAAGTTAAAAAAAAACCATTGATAAGACCAATAAATTCAACAACAACCTCAATATTGAAAATCACCAACAAATTCAACAACAACTTCAACATTGCAAAACACCAACAAATTCAACAAAAACTTCAACAATGAAAAGCACCAAAAAATTCACCAACATACTCAACTTTGAAAAACACTAACAAATTCAACACCCTCAATATTGAAAAACACCAACAAATTCAACTGCAACCTGAAAATTGAAAAATACAAAAAAGTTTAAAAAAAAACATTGATAACACCAATAAATTCACCAACAACCTCAATAATGAAAATCACCAACAAATTCAACAACAACCTCAACAATGAAAAACATCAAAAAATTCAAAAACTACATCCTCAACAATGAAAAACAACAAAAAATTCAACAATAACCTCAACGTTGAAAAATTCCAACAATTTCAACAACAACCTTCACAATGAAAAACGCCAAAAAATTCAACAACAAACTCAACATTGAAAATCACCAACAAATTCACCAACAACCTCAACAATGACTAACATCAAAAAATTCAATAGCAACCTCAACAATGAAAAATACCAACAAATTCAACAACAACCTCAACATTGCAAAACACCAACAAATTCAACAACAACTTCAACAATGAAAAACACCAACAAATTCAACAACAACCCCAACAATGAATAACATCTAAAAATTCAACAACAAGAACCTCAACAATTAAAAACACCAACAAATACATGAAAAACATCAACAATGAAAAACACCAAAAAATTCAACAACAACCTCAACTTTGAAAAACACAAACAAATTCAAAAACATCAACATTGGAAAACAGCAACAAATTCAAATACAACTTCAATATTGAAAATCACCAACAAATTTAACAACAACCTCAACAATGAAAAACATCAAAAAATTTAACGAAAACCCCAACATTCAAAAACACCAACAAATTCAACTAAAACCTCAACATTGAAAAACACTAAAAAATTCAACAACAATGTCTGCTTTGAAAAAAACAACAAATTCAACAACCTCATCATTGAAAAACACCAAAAAATTCAACAACAACCTCAACATTGAAAAACTCCAACAATTTCAACAACAACCTCAACAATGGAAAACATCAAAAAAATTCAAAAACAACAACCTCAACAATGAAAAACATCAAAAAATTCAACAACAACCCAACATTGAAAAACACCAAAATATTCAGCAACAAACGCAACTTTGAAAAACACCAACAAATTCAAAAACAACCTCAACATTCTAAATCATCAACAAATTTAACAAATACCTCAACAATGAAAAACACCAAAAAATTCAACATCAACCTCAACTTTGGAAAACACAAACAAATGTAACAACGTGAGCATTGGAAAACACCAATAAATTCAATAAAAACCTCAACATTGAAAAACTCCTACAAATTCAACAACAACCTCAACATTGAAAAACACCAACATATTCAACAACAACCTCAACTTTGAAAAACAACAAAAAATTCAAAAATCTCATCATTGGAAACAACCGACAAATTCAACAACTTCAACATTGAAAAACTCCAACAATTTCAACAACAACCTCAACAATGAAAAACACCAAAAATTTCAACAGCAACCTCAACTTTGAAAAACAGCAACAAAGTCAATAACCTCAACAATGAAAAACACCAACAAATTCAACTGCAACATCAACTTTGAAAAATACAAAAAAGACAAAAGAAAACCATTGATAACACCAATAAATTCGACAACAACCTCAATATAGAAAAGCACAACCAAATTCAACAACAACCTTAGCAATGAAAAGCATCAAAATATTCAACAACATCAACCTCAACAATGAAAAACACCCAAAAATTCAACAACAACCTCAACAATGAAAAACAGGAAAAAAATCAACAACAACCTCAACATTGAAAAACTCCGACAATTTCAACAAGAACCACAACAACGAAAAACACCAAAGAATTCAACAACAAACTCAACATTGAAAATCACCATCAAATTCTACCAAAACCTCAACAATGTGAAACAGCAAAAAATTCAACAACAGCCTCAACATTCCAAAACACCAACAAATTCAACAACAACCTCAACAATGAAAAACACCAAAAAATTCAACAACAACCTCAACTTTAAAAAACAGCATCAAATTCAACATCCTCAAGATTGAAAAACACCAACAAATTCAACTGCAAACTCAACTTTGAAAAATACAAAAAAATTTAAATGAAACTTTGATAACACCCATAAATTCAACAACAACCTCAATATTGAAAATCACCAACAATTTCAACAACAACCTCAACAATGAAAACCATCAAATAATTCAACAACAACCTCAACAATGAAAAACACCAAAAAATTCAACAACAAACTCAATATTGGAAATCACCAACAAATTCAACAATAACCTCCACAATGAATAACATCAAAAAATTCAACAACAAGAAACTAATAAATGAAAAACACCAAAAAATTCAACAACAATCTCAACATTGAAAAACTCCAACAATTTCAACAACAACCTCAACAATGAAAAACACCAACAAATTCAACAACAACCTCAACAATGAAAAACACCGAAAAATTCAATAACAACCTCAACATTCGAAAATACCAACCAATTCAACGAAAACCTCAACAATGAAAAACATCAAAAAATTCAACAACAACCTCAACTTTGAAAAACACCAACAAATTCAACAACCTCGACTTGAAAAACACCAACAAATTCAACAGCCTCAACTTTGAAAACTACAAAAAAGTTCATAAAAAAACATTGATAACACCAATAAATTCAACAACATCCTCAATATTGAAAATCACCAACAAATTCAACAACAACTTCAACATTGCAAAACACCAACAAATTCAACAAAAACCTCAACAATGAAAAGCACCAAAAAATTCAACAACATCCTCAACTTGGAAAAACACTAACAAATACAACAATCTCAACTTTGAAAAACAGCAATAAATTCAACAACCTCAACATTGAAAATCACCAACAAATTCAACAACAACCTCAACATTCAAAAACACCAACAAATTCAACAATTACCTCAACAATGAAAAACACCAAAAAATTCAACATCAGCCTGAACTTTGGAAAACAGAAACAAATGTAACAACCTGAGCATTGGAAAACACCAACAAATTCAACAACAACCTCAACTTTGAAAAACAACAAAAAATTCAAAAATCTCATCATTGGAAACAACCAACAAATTCAACAACCTCAACATTGAAAAACTCCAACAAATTCAACAACAACCTCAACAATGAAAAACACCAAAAAATTCAACAGCAACCTCAACTTTCAAATACACCAACAAATTCAACAAAAACCTAAGCAATGAAAAACACCAAAAAATTCAACAACAATCTCAACTTTGAAAAATACAAAAAAGATAAAAACAAAACCATTGATAACACCAATAAATTCGACAACAACCTCAATATAGAAAAGCACAACCAAATTCAACATCAACCTCAGCAATGAAAAGCGTCAAAATATTCAACAACATCAACCTCAGCAATGAAAAGCGTCAAAATATTCAACAACATCAACCTCAACAATGAAAAACACCCAAAAATTCAACAACAACCTCAACAATGAAAAACAAGAAAAAAATCAACAACAACATAAACACTGAAAAACTCCAACAATTTCAACAAGAACCGCAACAACGAAAAACACCAAAGAATTCAACAACAAACTCAACATTGAAAATCACCATCTAATTCTATAAAAACCTCAACAATGTAAAACAGCAAAAAGTTCAACAACAACCTCAACATTCCAAAACACCAACAAATTCAACAACAACCTCAACAATGAAAAACACCCAGAAATTAAACAACAACCTCAACTTTAAAAAACAGCATCAAGTTGAAAAACCTCAAGATTGAAAAACACCAACAAATTAAACTGCAAACTCAACTTTGAAAAACACAAAAAATTTTAAAAGAAACATTGATAGCACCCATAAATTCAACAACAACCTCAATATTGAAAATCACCAACAAGTTCAACAACAACCACAACAATGAAAAACATCAAATAATTCAACAACAAACTCAATATTGGAAATCACCAACAAATTCACCAATAACCTCAACAATGAATAACATCAAAAAATTCAACAACAAGAATCTAATAAATGAAAAACACCAAAAAATTCAACAACAACCTCAACATTGAAAAACTCCAACAATTTCAACAACAACCTCAACAATGAAAAACACCAACAAATTAGACAACAACCTCAACAATGAAAAACACTGAAAAATTCAACAACAACCTCAACATTCAAAAACACCAACAAATTCAAGGAAAACCTCAACAATGAAAAACACCAAAAAATTCAACAACAACCTCAACTTTGAAAAAAACCAACAAATTCAACAACCTAGACATTGAAAAACACCAACAAATTCAAATGCAACCTCAACTTTGAAAACTACAAAAAAGTTCATAAAAAAACATTGATAACACCAATAAATTCAACAACAACCTCAATATTGAAAATCACCAACAAATTCAACAACAACTTCAACATTGCAAAACACCAACAAATTCAACAAAAACCTCAACAATGAAAAGCACCAAAAATTCAACAACATCCTCAACTTGGAAAAACACTAACGAATACAATAACCTCAATATTGAAAAACACCAACAAATTCAACAACCCCAGCATTGAAAAAAGCAACAAATTCAACGACAACCTCAATATTGAAAATCACCAACAAATTCAACAACAATCTCAACTTTGAAAAACAGCAATAAATTCAACAACCTCAACATTGAAAATCACCAACAAATTCAACAACAACCTCAACATTCAAAAACACCAACAAATTCAACAATTACCTCAACAATGAAAAACACCAACAAATTCAACATCAGCCTGAACTTTGGAAAACAGAAACAAATGTAACAACCTGAGCATTGGAAAACACCAACAAATTCAACAACAACATCAACATTGAAAAACTCCAACAAATTCAACAACAACCTCAACATTGAAAAACACCAACATATTCAACAACAACCTCAACTTTGAAAAACAACAAAAAATTCAAAAATCTTATCATTGGAAACAACCAACAAATTCAACAACCTCAACATTGAAAAACTCCAACAAATTCAACAACAACCTCAACAATGAAAAACACCAAAAAATTCAACAGCAACCTCAACTTTCAAATACACCAACAAATTCAACAAAAACCTAAGCAATGAAAAACACCAAAAAAATCATCAACAACCTCAACTTGGAAAAATACAAAAAAGATAAAAACAAAACCTTTGATAACACCAATAAATTCGACATCAACCTCAATACAGAAAAGCACAACCAAATTCAACATCAACCTCAGCAATGAAAAGCGTCAAAATATTCAACAACATCAACCTCAGCAATGAAAAGCGTCAAAATATTCAACAACATCAACCTCAACAATGAAAAACACCCAAAAAATGCAACAACAACCTCAACAATGAAAAACAAGAAAAAAATCAACAACAACATAAACACTGAAAAACTCCAACAATTTCAACAAGAAACACAACAACGAAAAACATCAAAGAATTCAACAACAAACTCAACATTGAAAATCACCATCAAATTCTATAAAAACCTCAACAATGTAAAACAGCAAAAAGTTCAAAAACAACCTCAACATTCCAAAACACCAACAAATTCAACAACAACCTCAAGAATGAAAAACACCAAAAAATTTAACAACAACCTCAACTTTAAAAAACAGCATCAAGTTCAAAAACCTCAAGATTGAAAAACACCAACAAATTAAACTGCAAACTCCACTTTGAAAAGCACAGAAAATTTTAAAAGAAACATTGATAGCACCCATAAATTCAACAACAACCTCAATATTGAAGATCACCAACAAGTTCAACAACAACCACAACAATGAAAAACATCAAATAATTCAACAACGACCTCAACAATGAAAAACACCAAAAAATTCAACAACAAACTCAATATTGGAAATCACCAACAAATTCACCAATAACCTCAACAATGAATAACATCAAAAAATTCAACAACAAGAAACTAATAAATGAAAAATACCAAAAAATTCAACAACAACATCAACATTGAAAAACTCCAACAATTTCAACAACAACCTCAACAATAAAAAACACCAACAAATTCAACAACAACCTCAACAATGAAAAACACCAAGAAATTCAACAACAACCTCAACAATGAAAAACACCAAAAAATTCAACTACAACCGCAACTTTGAAAAACACCAACAAATTCAACAACCTCAACATTGAAAAACAACAACAAATTCAACTGCAACCACAACTTTAAAAAATTCAAAAAAGTTCAAAAAAAACCATTGATAACACCAACAAATTCAACAACAACCTCAATATTGAAAATCACCAACAAATTCAACAACAACTTCAACATTGCACAACACCAACAAATTCAACAAAAACCTCAACAATGAAAAACACCAAAAAATTCAACAACAACATCAACATTGAAAAACTCCAACAATTTCAACAACAACCTCAACAATAAAAAACACCAACAAATTCAACAACAACCTCAACAATGAAAAACACCAAGAAATTCAACAACAACCTCAACAATGAAAAACACCAAAAAATTCAACTACAACCGCAACTTTGAAAAACACCAACAAATTCAACAAACTCAACATTGAAAAACAACAACAAATTCAACTGCAACCACAACTTTCAAAAATTCAAAAAAGTTCAAAAAAAACCATTGATAACACCAACAAATTCAACAACAACCTCAATATTGAAAATCACCAACAAATTCAACAACAACTTCAACATTGCACAACACCAACAAATTCAACAAAAACCTCAACAATGAAAAGCACCAAAACATTCAACAACAACCTCAACTTTGAAAAACACCAACAAATTCAACAATCTCGACATTGAAGAACACCAACAAATTGAACTGCAACCTCAACTTTGAAAAATACAAAAAAGTTCAAAAAAAACCATTGATAACACCAATAAATTCAACAACAACCTCAATATTGAAAAGCACCAACAAATTCAACAACAACCTCAACAATGAAAAACACCAACAAATACAAGAAAAACATCAACAACGAAAAACACCAAAAAATTCAACAACAACACAACTTTGAAAAACACAAACAAATTCAACAACATCAACATTGAAAAACAGCAACAAATTCAAATACAACCTCAACATTCAAAAACACCAACAAATTCAACTAAAACCTCAACATTGAAAAACACCAAAAAATTCAACAACAACGTTTACTTTGAAAAATACCAACAAATTCAACAACCTCATCATTGAAAAACACCAAAAAATTCAACAACAACCTGAACATTCAAAAACACCAACAAATTCAACAAAAACCTCAACCATTTAAAGCACCAATAAATTCAACAACAACCTCAATATAGAAAATCACCAGCAAATTCATCAACAACATTAACAATGAATAACATCAAAAAATTCCACAACAACGACCTCAACAATGAATAACACCAAAAAATTCAACAACACCCTCAACATTTGAAAAACTCCAACAATTTCAACAACAACCTCAACAATGGAAAACATCAAAAAATTCAACAACAACAACCTCAACAATGAAAAACAACAAAAAATTCAACAACCCCAACATTGAAACAAAGCAACAAATTCAAGTACAACCTCAATATTGAAAATCACCAATAAATTCAACAACAATTTCAACTTTGAAAAACAGCAATAAATTCAACAACCTCAACATTGAAAATCACCAACAAATTCAACAACAACCTCAACATTCTAAATCACCAACAAATTCAACAAATACCTCAACAATGAAAAACACCAAAAAATTCAACATCAACCTGAACTTTGGAAAACACAAACAAATGTAACAACCTCAGCATTGGAAAACACCAACAAATTCAAAAACAACCTCAACATTGAAAAACTCCTACAAATTCAACAACAACCTCAACATTGAAAAACAACAACATATTCAACAACAACCTCAACTTTGAAAAACAACAAAAAATTCAAAAATCTCATCATTGGAAACAACCAACAAATTCAACAACTTCAACATTGAAAAACTCCAACAATTTCAACAACAACCTCAACAATGAAAAACACCAAAAATTTCAACAGCAAACTCAAATTTGAAAAAAACCAACAAAGTCAACAACCTCAACATTGAAAAACACCAACAAATTTAAATGCAACATCAACTTTGAAAATTACAAAAAAGACAAAAGAAAACCATTGATAACACCAATAAATTCGACAACAACCTCAATATAGAAAAGCACAACCAAATTCAACAACAACCTTAGCAACGAAAAGCATCAAAATATTCAACAACAGCAACCTCAACAATGAAAAACACCCAAAAATTCAACAACAACCTCAACAATGAAAAACAGGAAAAAAATCAACAACAACCTCAACATTGAAAAACTCCGACAATTTCAACAAGAACCGCAACAACGAAAAACACCAAAAAATTCAACAACAACCTCAACTTTGAAAAACACAAACAAATTCAAAAACATCAACATTGGAAAACAGCAACAAATTCAAATACAACTTCAATATTGAAAATCACCAACAAATTTAACAACAACCTCAACAATGAAAAACATCAAAAAATTTAACGAAAACCCCAACATTCAAAAACACCAACAAATTCAACTAAAACCTCAACATTGAAAAACACTAAAAAATTCAACAACAATGTCTGCTTTGAAAAAAACAACAAATTCAACAACCTCATCATTGAAAAACACCAAAAAATTCAACAACAACCTCAACATTGAAAAACTCCAACAATTTCAACAACAACCTCAACAATGGAAAACATCAAAAAAATTCAAAAACAACAACCTCAACAATGAAAAACATCAAAAAATTCAACAACAACCCAACATTGAAAAACACCAAAATATTCAGCAACAAACGCAACTTTGAAAAACACCAACAAATTCAAAAACAACCTCAACATTCTAAATCATCAACAAATTTAACAAATACCTCAACAATGAAAAACACCAAAAAATTCAACATCAACCTCAACTTTGGAAAACACAAACAAATGTAACAACGTGAGCATTGGAAAACACCAATAAATTCAATAAAAACCTCAACATTGAAAAACTCCTACAAATTCAACAACAACCTCAACATTGAAAAACACCAACATATTCAACAACAACCTCAACTTTGAAAAACAACAAAAAATTCAAAAATCTCATCATTGGAAACAACCGACAAATTCAACAACTTCAACATTGAAAAACTCCAACAATTTCAACAACAACCTCAACAATGAAAAACACCAAAAATTTCAACAGCAACCTCAACTTTGAAAAACAGCAACAAAGTCAATAACCTCAACAATGAAAAACACCAACAAATTCAACTGCAACATCAACTTTGAAAAATACAAAAAAGACAAAAGAAAACCATTGATAACACCAATAAATTCGACAACAACCTCAATATAGAAAAGCACAACCAAATTCAACAACAACCTTAGCAATGAAAAGCATCAAAATATTCAACAACATCAGCCTCAACAATGAAAAACACCCAAAAATTCAACAACAACCTCAACAATGAAAAACAGGAAAAAAATCAACAACAACCTCAACATTGAAAAACTCCGACAATTTCAACAAGAACCACAACAACGAAAAACACCAAAGAATTCAACAACAAACTCAACATTGAAAATCACCATCAAATTCTACCAAAACCTCAACAATGTGAAACAGCAAAAAATTCAACAACAGCCTCAACATTCCAAAACACCAACAAATTCAACAACAACCTCAACAATGAAAAACACCAAAAAATTCAACAACAACCTCAACTTTAAAAAACAGCATCAAATTCAACATCCTCAAGATTGAAAAACACCAACAAATTCAACTGCAAACTCAACTTTGAAAAATACAAAAAAATTTAAATGAAACTTTGATAACACCCATAAATTCAACAACAACCTCAATATTGAAAATCACCAACAATTTCAACAACAACCTCAACAATGAAAACCATCAAATAATTCAACAACAACCTCAACAATGAAAAACACCAAAAAATTCAACAACAAACTCAATATTGGAAATCACCAACAAATTCAACAATAACCTCCACAATGAATAACATCAAAAAATTCAACAACAAGAAACTAATAAATGAAAAACACCAAAAAATTCAACAACAATCTCAACATTGAAAAACTCCAACAATTTCAACAACAACCTCAACAATGAAAAACACCAACAAATTCAACAACAACCTCAACAATGAAAAACACCGAAAAATTCAATAACAACCTCAACATTCGAAAATACCAACCAATTCAACGAAAACCTCAACAATGAAAAACATCAAAAAATTCAACAACAACCTCAACTTTGAAAAACACCAACAAATTCAACAACCTCGACTTGAAAAACACCAACAAATTCAACAGCCTCAACTTTGAAAACTACAAAAAAGTTCATAAAAAAACATTGATAACACCAATAAATTCAACAACATCCTCAATATTGAAAATCACCAACAAATTCAACAACAACTTCAACATTGCAAAACACCAACAAATTCAACAAAAACCTCAACAATGAAAAGCACCAAAAAATTCAACAACATCCTCAACTTGGAAAAACACTAACAAATACAACAATCTCAACTTTGAAAAACAGCAATAAATTCAACAACCTCAACATTGAAAATCACCAACAAATTCAACAACAACCTCAACATTCAAAAACACCAACAAATTCAACAATTACCTCAACAATGAAAAACACCAAAAAATTCAACATCAGCCTGAACTTTGGAAAACAGAAACAAATGTAACAACCTGAGCATTGGAAAACACCAACAAATTCAACAACAACCTCAACTTTGAAAAACAACAAAAAATTCAAAAATCTCATCATTGGAAACAACCAACAAATTCAACAACCTCAACATTGAAAAACTCCAACAAATTCAACAACAACCTCAACAATGAAAAACACCAAAAAATTCAACAGCAACCTCAACTTTCAAATACACCAACAAATTCAACAAAAACCTAAGCAATGAAAAACACCAAAAAATTCAACAACAATCTCAACTTTGAAAAATACAAAAAAGATAAAAACAAAACCATTGATAACACCAATAAATTCGACAACAACCTCAATATAGAAAAGCACAACCAAATTCAACATCAACCTCAGCAATGAAAAGCGTCAAAATATTCAACAACATCAACCTCAGCAATGAAAAGCGTCAAAATATTCAACAACATCAACCTCAACAATGAAAAACACCCAAAAATTCAACAACAACCTCAACAATGAAAAACAAGAAAAAAATCAACAACAACATAAACACTGAAAAACTCCAACAATTTCAACAAGAACCGCAACAACGAAAAACACCAAAGAATTCAACAACAAACTCAACATTGAAAATCACCATCTAATTCTATAAAAACCTCAACAATGTAAAACAGCAAAAAGTTCAACAACAACCTCAACATTCCAAAACACCAACAAATTCAACAACAACCTCAACAATGAAAAACACCCAGAAATTAAACAACAACCTCAACTTTAAAAAACAGCATCAAGTTGAAAAACCTCAAGATTGAAAAACACCAACAAATTAAACTGCAAACTCAACTTTGAAAAACACAAAAAATTTTAAAAGAAACATTGATAGCACCCATAAATTCAACAACAACCTCAATATTGAAGATCACCAACAAGTTCAACAACAACCACAACAATGAAAAACATCAAATAATTCAACAACAAACTCAATATTGGAAATCACCAACAAATTCACCAATAACCTCAACAATGAATAACATCAAAAAATTCAACAACAAGAATCTAATAAATGAAAAACACCAAAAAATTCAACAACAACCTCAACATTGAAAAACTCCAACAATTTCAACAACAACCTCAACAATGAAAAACACCAACAAATTAGACAACAACCTCAACAATGAAAAACACTGAAAAATTCAACAACAACCTCAACATTCAAAAACACCAACAAATTCAAGGAAAACCTCAACAATGAAAAACACCAAAAAATTCAACAACAACCTCAACTTTGAAAAAAACCAACAAATTCAACAACCTAGACATTGAAAAACACCAACAAATTCAAATGCAACCTCAACTTTGAAAACTACAAAAAAGTTCATAAAAAAACATTGATAACACCAATAAATTCAACAACAACCTCAATATTGAAAATCACCAACAAATTCAACAACAACTTCAACATTGCAAAACACCAATAAATTCAACAAAAACCTCAACAATGAAAAGCACCAAAAATTCAACAACATCCTCAACTTGGAAAAACACTAACGAATACAATAACCTCAATATTGAAAAACACCAACAAATTCAACAACCCCAGCATTGAAAAAAGCAACAAATTCAACGACAACCTCAATATTGAAAATCACCAACAAATTCAACAACAATCTCAACTTTGAAAAACAGCAATAAATTCAACAACCTCAACATTGAAAATCACCAACAAATTCAACAACAACCTCAACATTCAAAAACACCAACAAATTCAACAATTACCTCAACAATGAAAAACACCAACAAATTCAACATCAGCCTGAACTTTGGAAAACAGAAACAAATGTAACAACCTGAGCATTGGAAAACACCAACAAATTCAACAACAACATCAACATTGAAAAACTCCAACAAATTCAACAACAACCTCAACATTGAAAAACACCAACATATTCAACAACAACCTCAACTTTGAAAAACAACAAAAAATTCAAAAATCTTATCATTGGAAACAACCAACAAATTCAACAACCTCAACATTGAAAAACTCCAACAAATTCAACAACAACCTCAACAATGAAAAACACCAAAAAATTCAACAGCAACCTCAACTTTCAAATACACCAACAAATTCAACAAAAACCTAAGCAATGAAAAACACCAAAAAAATCATCAACAACCTCAACTTGGAAAAATACAAAAAAGATAAAAACAAAACCTTTGATAACACCAATAAATTCGACATCAACCTCAATACAGAAAAGCACAACCAAATTCAACATCAACCTCAGCAATGAAAAGCGTCAAAATATTCAACAACATCAACCTCAGCAATGAAAAGCGTCAAAATATTCAACAACATCAACCTCAACAATGAAAAACACCCAAAAAATGCAACAACAACCTCAACAATGAAAAACAAGAAAAAAATCAACAACAACATAAACACTGAAAAACTCCAACAATTTCAACAAGAAACGCAACAACGAAAAACATCAAAGAATTCAACAACAAACTCAACATTGAAAATCACCATCAAATTCTATAAAAACCTCAACAATGTAAAACAGCAAAAAGTTCAAAAACAACCTCAACATTCCAAAACACCAACAAATTCAACAACAACCTCAAGAATGAAAAACACCAAAAAATTTAACAACAACCTCAACTTTAAAAAACAGCATCAAGTTCAAAAACCTCAAGATTGAAAAACACCAACAAATTAAACTGCAAACTCCACTTTGAAAAGCACAGAAAATTTTAAAAGAAACATTGATAGCACCCATAAATTCAACAACAACCTCAATATTGAAGATCACCAACAAGTTCAACAACAACCACAACAATGAAAAACATCAAATAATTCAACAACGACCTCAAAAATGAAAAACACCAAAAAATTCAACAACAAACTCAATATTGGAAATCACCAACAAATTCACCAATAACCTCAACAATGAATAACATCAAAAAATTCAACAACAAGAAACTAATAAATGAAAAATACCAAAAAATTCAACAACAACATCAACATTGAAAAACTCCAACAATTTCAACAACAACCTCAACAATAAAAAACACCAACAAATTCAACAACAACCTCAACAATGAAAAACACCAAGAAATTCAACAACAACCTCAACAATGAAAAACACCAAAAAATTCAACTACAACCGCAACTTTGAAAAACACCAACAAATTCAACAACCTCAACATTGAAAAACAACAACAAATTCAACTGCAACCACAACTTTAAAAAATTCAAAAAAGTTCAAAAAAAACCATTGATAACACCAACAAATTCAACAACAACCTCAATATTGAAAATCACCAACAAATTCAACAACAACTTCAACATTGCACAACACCAACAAATTCAACAAAAACCTCAACAATGAAAAACACCAAAAAATTCAACAACAACATCAACATTGAAAAACTCCAACAATTTCAACAACAACCTCAACAATAAAAAACACCAACAAATTCAACAACAACCTCAACAATGAAAAACACCAAGAAATTCAACAACAACCTCAACAATGAAAAACACCAAAAAATTCAACTACAACCGCAACTTTGAAAAACACCAACAAATTCAACAAACTCAACATTGAAAAACAACAACAAATTCAACTGCAACCACAACTTTCAAAAATTCAAAAAAGTTCAAAAAAAACCATTGATAACACCAACAAATTCAACAACAACCTCAATATTGAAAATCACCAACAAATTCAACAACAACTTCAACATTGCACAACACCAACAAATTCAACAAAAACCTCAACAATGAAAAGCACCAAAACATTCAACAACAACCTCAACTTTGAAAAACACCAACAAATTCAACAATCTCGACATTGAAGAACACCAACAAATTGAACTGCAACCTCAACTTTGAAAAATACAAAAAAGTTCAAAAAAAACCATTGATAACACCAATAAATTCAACAACAACCTCAATATTGAAAAGCACCAACAAATTCAACAACAACCTCAACAATGAAAAACACCAACAAATACAAGAAAAACATCAACAACGAAAAACACCAAAAAATTCAACAACAACACAACTTTGAAAAACACAAACAAATTCAACAACATCAACATTGAAAAACAGCAACAAATTCAAATACAACCTCAACATTCAAAAACACCAACAAATTCAACTAAAACCTCAACATTGAAAAACACCAAAAAATTCAACAACAACGTTTACTTTGAAAAATACCAACAAATTCAACAACCTCATCATTGAAAAACACCAAAAAATTCAACAACAACCTGAACATTCAAAAACACCAACAAATTCAACAAAAACCTCAACCATTTAAAGCACCAATAAATTCAACAACAACCTCAATATAGAAAATCACCAGCAAATTCATCAACAACATTAACAATGAATAACATCAAAAAATTCCACAACAACGACCTCAACAATGAATAACACCAAAAAATTCAACAACACCCTCAACATTTGAAAAACTCCAACAATTTCAACAACAACCTCAACAATGGAAAACATCAAAAAATTCAACAACAACAACCTCAACAATGAAAAACAACAAAAAATTCAACAACCCCAACATTGAAACAAAGCAACAAATTCAAGTACAACCTCAATATTGAAAATCACCAATAAATTCAACAACAATTTCAACTTTGAAAAACAGCAATAAATTCAACAACCTCAACATTGAAAATCACCAACAAATTCAACAACAACCTCAACATTCTAAATCACCAACAAATTCAACAAATACCTCAACAATGAAAAACACCAAAAAATTCAACATCAACCTGAACTTTGGAAAACACAAACAAATGTAACAACCTCAGCATTGGAAAACACCAACAAATTCAAAAACAACCTCAACATTGAAAAACTCCTACAAATTCAACAACAACCTCAACATTGAAAAACAACAACATATTCAACAACAACCTCAACTTTGAAAAACAACAAAAAATTCAAAAATCTCATCATTGGAAACAACCAACAAATTCAACAACTTCAACATTGAAAAACTCCAACAATTTCAACAACAACCTCAACAATGAAAAACACCAAAAATTTCAACAGCAAACTCAAATTTGAAAAAAACCAACAAAGTCAACAACCTCAACATTGAAAAACACCAACAAATTTAAATGCAACATCAACTTTGAAAATTACAAAAAAGACAAAAGAAAACCATTGATAACACCAATAAATTCGACAACAACCTCAATATAGAAAAGCACAACCAAATTCAACAACAACCTTAGCAACGAAAAGCATCAAAATATTCAACAACAGCAACCTCAACAATGAAAAACACCCAAAAATTCAACAACAACCTCAACAATGAAAAACAGGAAAAAATCAACAACAACCTCAACATTGAAAAACTCCGACAATTTCAACAAGAACCGCAACAACGAAAAACACCAAAGAATTCAACAACAAACTCAACATTGAAAATCACCATCAAATTCTACCAAAACCTCAACAATGTGAAACAGCAAAAAATTCAACAACAGCCTCAACATTCCAAAACACCAACAAATTCAACAACAACCTCAATAATGAAAAACACCAAAAAATTCAACAACAACCTCAACTTTAAAAAACAGCATCAAATTCAACATCCTCAAGATTGAAAAACACCAACAAATTCAACTGCAAACTCAACTTTGAAAAATACAAAAAAATTTAAAAGAAACTTTGATAACACCCATAAATTCAACAACAACCTCAATATTGAAAATCACCAACAATTTCAACAACAACCTCAACAATGAAAAACATCAAATAATTCAACAACAACCTCAACAATGAAAAACACCAAAAAATTCAACAACAAACTCTATATTGGAAATCACCAACAAATTCAACAACAACCTCCACAATGAATAACATCAAAAAATTCAACAACAAGAAACTAATAAATGAAAAAAACCAAAAAAATCAAAAACAATCTCAACATTGAAAAACTCCAACAATTTCAACAACAACCTCAACAATGAAAAACACCAACAAATTCAACAACAACCTCAACAATGAAAAACACCGAAAAATTCAATAACAACCTCAACATTCGAAAACACCAACCAATTCAACGAAAACCTCAACAATGAAAAACACCAAAAAAATCAACAACAACCTCAACTTTGAAAAACACCAACAAATTCAACAACCTCGACATTGAAAAACACCAACAAATTCAAATGCAACCTCAACTTTGAAAACTACAAAAAAGTTCATAAAAAAACATTGATAACACCAATAAATTCAACAACAACCTCAATATTGAAAATCACCAACAAATTCAACAACAACTTCAACATTGCAAAACACCAACAAATTCAACAAAAACCTCAACAATGAAAAGCACCAAAAAATTCAACAACATCCTCAACTTGGAAAAACACTAACAAATACAACAACCTCAATATTGAAAAACACCAACAAATTCAACAACCCCAACATTGAAAAAAGCAACAAATTCAACGACAACCTCAATATTGAAAATCACCAACAAATTCAACAACAATCTCAACTTTGAAAAACAGCAATAAATTCAACAACCTCAACATTGAAAATCACCAACAAATTCAACAACAACCTCAACATTCAAAAACACCAACAAATTCAACAATTACCTCAACAATGAAAAACACCAAAAAATTCAACATCAGCCTGAACTTTGGAAAACAGAAACAAATGTAACAACCTGAGCATTGGAAAACACCAACAAATTCAACAACAACTTCAACATTGAAAAACTCCAACAAATTCAACAACAACCTCAACATTGAAAAACACCAACATATTCAACAACAACCTCAACTTTGAAAAACAACAAAAAATTCAAAAATCTCATCATTGGAAACAACCAACAAATTCAACAACAACCTCAACAATGAAAAACACCAAAAAATTCAACAGCAACCTCAACTTTCAAATACACCAACAAATTCAACAAAAACCTAAGCAATGAAAAACACCAAAAAATTCAACAACAACCTCAACTTTGAAAAATACAAAAAAGATAAAAACAACACCAATAAATTCGATAAACAACCTCAATATAGAAAAGCACAACCAAATTCAACATCAACCTCAGCAATGAAAAGCGTCAAAATATTCAACAACATCAACCTCAGCAATGAAAAGCATCAAAATATTCAACAACATCAACCTCAACCATGAAAAACACCCAAAAATTCAACAACAACCTCAACAATGAAAAACAAGAAAAAAAATCAACAACAACATAAACACTGAAAAACTCCAACAATTTCAACAAGAACCGCAACAACAAAAAACACCAAAGAATTCAACAACAAACTCAACGTTGAAAATCAACATCAAATTCTATAAAAACCTCAACAACGTAAAACAGCAAAAAGTTCAACAACAACCTCAACATTCCAAAACACCAACAAATTCAACAACAACATCTCAAGAATGCAAAACACCCAAAAATTAAACAACAAACTCAACTTTAAAAAACAGCATCAAGTTCAAAAACCTCAAGATTGAAAAACACCAACAAATTCAACTGCAAACTCAACTTTGAAAAAAACAAAAAAATTTAAATGAAACTTTGATAACACCCATAAATTCAACAACAACCTCAATATTGAAAATCACCATCAATTTCAACAACAACCTCAACAATGAAAAACATCAAATAATTCAACAACAACCTCAACAATGAAAAACACCAAAAAATTCAACAACAAACTCAATATTGGAAATCAACAACAAATTCAACAACAACCTCCACAATGAATAACATCAAAAAATTCAACAACAAGAAACTAATAAATGAAAAACACCAAAAAATTCAACAACAATCTCAACATTGAAAAACTCCAACAATTTCAACAACAACCTCAACAATGAAAAACACCAACAAATTCAACAACAACCTCAAAAATGAAAAACACCGAAAAATTCAATAACAACCTCAACATTCGAAAACACCAACCAATTCAACGAAAACCTCAACAATGAAAAACACCAAAAAATTCAACAACAACCTCAACTTTGAAAAACACCAACAAATTCAACAACCTCGACATTGAAAATCACCAACAAATTCAAATGCAACCTCAACTTTGAAAACTACAAAAAAGTTCATAAAAAAACATTGATAACACCAATAAATTCAACAACAACCTCAATATTGAAAATCACCAACAAATTCAACAACAACTTCAACATTGCAAAACACCAACAAATTCAACAAAAACCTCAACAATGAAAAGCACCAAAAAATTCAACAACATCCTCAACTTGGAAAAAGACTAACAAATACAGCAACCTCAATATTGAAAATCACCAACAAATTCAACAACAATCTCAACTTTGAAAAACAGCAATAAATTCAACAACCTCAACATTGAAATTCACCAACAAATTCAACAACAACCTCAACATTCAAAAACACCAACAAATTCAACAATTACCTCAACAATGAAAAACACCAAAAAATTCAACATCAGCCTGAAGTTTGGAAAACAGAAACAAATGTAACAACCTGAGCATTGGAAAACACCAAGAAATTCAACAACAACCTCAACATTGAAAAACTCCAACAAATTCAACAACAACCTCAACATTGAAAAACACCAACATATTCAACAACAACCTCAACATTGAAAAACAACAAAAAATTCAAAAATCTCATCATTGGAAACAACCAACAAATTCAACAACCTCAACATTGAAAAACTCCAACAAATTCAACAACAACCTCAACAATGAAAAACACCAAAAAATTCAACAGCAACCTCAACTTTCAAATACACCAACAAATTCAACAAAAACCTAAGCAATGAAAAACACAAAAAAAATCAACAACAACCTCAACTTTGAAAAATACAAAAAAGATAAAAACAACACCAATAAATTCGATAAACAACCTCAATATAGAAAAGCACAACCAAATTCAACATCAACCTCAGCAATGAAAAGCGTCAAAATATTCAACAACATCAACCTCAGCAATGAAAAGCATCAAAATATTCAACAACATCAACCTCAACCATGAAAAACACCCAAAAATTCAACAACAACCTCAACAATGAAAAACAAGAAAAAAAATCAACAACAACATAAACACTGAAAAACTCCAACAATTTCAACAAGAACCGCAACAACGAAAAACACCAAAGAATTCAACAACAAACTCAACGTTGAAAATCAACATCAAATTCTATAAAAACCTCAACAACGTAAAACAGCAAAAAGTTCAACAACAACCTCAACATTCCAAAACACCAACAAATTCAACAACAACATCTCAAGAATGCAAAACACCCAGAAATTAAACAACAAACTCAACTTTAAAAAACAGCATCAAGTTCAAAAACCTCAAGATTGAAAAACACCAACAAATTCAACTGCAAACTCAACTTTGAAAAAAACAAAAAAATTTAAATGAAACTTTGATAACACCCATAAATTCAACAACAACCTCAATATTGAAAATCACCATCAATTTCAACAACAACCTCAACAATGAAAAACATCAAATAATTCAACAACAACCTCAACAATGAAAAACACCAAAAAATTCAACAACAAACTCAATATTGGAAATCAACAACAAATTCAACAACAACCTCCACAATGAATAACATCAAAAAATTCAACAACAAGAAACTAATAAATGAAAAACACCAAAAAATTCAACAACAATCTCAACATTGAAAAACTCCAACAATTTCAACAACAACCTCAACAATGAAAAACACCAACAAATTCAACAACAACCTCAACAATGAAAAACACCGAAAAATTCAATAACAACCTCAACATTCGAAAACACCAACCAATTCAACGAAAACCTCAACAATGAAAAACACCAAAAAATTCAACAACAACCTCAACTTTGAAAAACACCAACAAATTCAACAACCTCGACATTGAAAATCACCAACAAATTCAAATGCAACCTCAACTTTGAAAACTACAAAAAAGTTCATAAAAAAACATTGATAACACCAATAAATTCAACAACAACCTCAATATTGAAAATCACCAACAAATTCAACAACAACTTCAACATTGCAAAACACCAACAAATTCAACAAAAACCTCAACAATGAAAAGCACCAAAAAATTCAACAACATCCTCAACTTGGAAAAACACTAACAAATACAACAACCTCAATATTGAAAATCACCAACAAATTCAACAACAATCTCAACTTTGAAAAACAGCAATAAATTCAACAACCTCAACATTGAAATTCACCAACAAATTCAACAACAACCTCAACATTCAAAAACACCAACAAATTCAACAATTACCTCAACAATGAAAAACACCAAAAAATTCAACATCAGCCTGAAGTTTGGAAAACAGAAACAAATGTAACAACCTGAGCATTGGAAAACACCAACAAATTCAACAACAACCTCAACATTGAAAAACTCCAACAAATTCAACAACAACCTCAACATTGAAAAACACCAACATATTCAACAACAACCTCAACATTGAAAAACAACAAAAAATTCAAAAATCTCATCATTGGAAACAACCAACAAATTCAACAACCTCAACATTGAAAAACTCCAACAAATTCAACAACAACCTCAACAATGAAAAACACCAAAAAATTCAACAGCAACCTCAACTTTCAAATACACCAACAAATTCAACAAAAACCTAAGCAATTAAAAACACAAAAAAAATCAACAACAACCTCAACTTTGAAAAATACAAAAAAGATAAAAACAACACCAATAAATTCGATAAACAACCTCAATATAGAAAAGCACAACCAAATTCAACATCAACCTCAGCAATGAAAAGCGTCAAAATATTCAACAACATCAACCTCAGCAATGAAAAGCATCAAAATATTCAACAACATCAACCTCAACCATGAAAAACACCCAAAAATTCAACAACAACCTCAACAATGAAAAACAAGAAAAAAAATCAACAACAACATAAACACTGAAAAACTCCAACAATTTCAACAAGAACCGCAACAACGAAAAACACCAAAGAATTCAACAACAAACTCAACATTGAAAATCAACATCAAATTCTATAAAAACCTCAACAACGTAAAACAGCAAAAAGTTCAACAACAACCTCAACATTCCAAAACACCAACAAATTCAACAACAACATCTCAAGAATGCAAAACACCCAAAAATTAAACAACAAACTCAACTTTAAAAAACAGCATCAAGTTCAAAAACCTCAAGATTGAAAAACACCAACAAATTCAACTGCAAACTCAACTTTGAAAAATACAAAAAAATTTAAAAGAAACTTTGATAACACCCATAAATTCAACAACAACCTCAATATTGAAAATCACCAACAATTTCAACAACAACCTCAACAATGAAAAACATCAAATAATGCAACAACAACCTCAACAATGAAAAACACCAAAAAATTCAACAACAAACTCAATATTGGAAATAACCAACAAATTCAACAACAACCTCCACAATGAATAACATCAAAAAATTCAACAACAAGAAACTAATAAATGAAAAACACCAAAAAATTCAACAACAATCTCAACATTGAAAAACTCCAACAATTTCAACAACAACCTCAACAATGAAAAACACCAACAAATTCAACAACAACCTCAACAATGAAAAACACCGAAACATTCAATAACAACCTCAACATTCGAAAACACCAACCAATTCAACGAAAACCTCAACAATGAAAAACACCAAAAAATTCAACAACAACCTCAACTTTGAAAATCACCAACAAATTCAACAACCTCGACATTGAAAAACACCAACAAATTCAAATGCAACCTCAACTTTGAAAACTACAAAAAAGTTCATAAAAAAACATTGATAACACCAATAAATTCAACAACAACCTCAATATTGAAAATCACCAACAAATTCAACAACAACTTCAACATTGCAAAACACCAACAAATTCTACAAAAACCTCAACAATGAAAAGCACCAAAAAATTCAACAACATCCTCAACTTGGAAAAACACTAACAAATACAACAACCTCAATATTGAAAAACACCAACAAATTCAACAACCCCAACATTGAAAAAAGCAACAAATTCAACGACAACCTCAATATTGAAAATCACCAACAAATTCAACAACAATCTCAACATTCAAAAACACCAACAAATTCAACAATTACCTCAACAATGAAAAACACCGAAAAATTCAACATCAGCCTGAACTTTGGAAAACAGAAACAAATGTAACAACCTGAGCATTGGAAAACACCAACAAATTCAACAACAACCTCAACATTGAAAAACTCCAACAAATTCAACAACAACCTCAACATTGAAAAACACCAACATATTCAACAACAACCACAACTTTGAAAAACAACAAAAAATTCAAAAATCTCATCATTGGAAACAACCAACAAATTCAACAACCTCAACATTGAAAAACTCCAACAAATTCAACAACAACCTCAACAATGAGAAACACCAAAAAATTCAACAGCAACCTCAACTTTCAAATACACCAACAAATTCAACAAAAACCTAAGCAATGAAAAACACCAAAAAATTCAACAACAACCTCAACTTTGAAAAATACAAAAAAGATAAAAACAACACCAATAAATTCGATAAACAACCTCAATATAGAAAAGCACAAACAAATTCAACATCAACCTCAGCAATGAAAAGCGTCAAAATATTCAACAACATCAACCTCAGCAATGAAAAGCACCAAAATATTCAACAACATCAACCTCAACCATGAAAAACACCCAAAAATTCAACAACAACCTCAACAATGAAAAACAAGAAAAAAATCAACAACATAAACACTGAAAAACTCCAACAATTTCAACAAGAACCGCAACAACGAAAAACACCAAAGAATTCAACAACAAACTCAACATTGAAAATCAACATCAAATTCTATAAAAACCTCAACAACGTAAAACAGCAAAAAGTTCAACAACAACCTCAACATTCCAAAACACCAACAAATTCAACAACAACATCTCAAGAATGCAAAACACCCAAAAATTAAACAACAAACTCAACTTTAAAAAACAGCATCAAGTTCAAAAACCTCAAGATTGAAAAACACCAACAAATTCAACTGCAAACTCAACTTTGAAAAAAACAAAAAAATTTAAATGAAACTTTGATAACACCCATAAATTCAACAACAACCTCAATATTGAAAATCACCATCAATTTCAACAACAACCTCAACAATGAAAAACATCAAATAATTCAACAACAACCTCAACAATGAAAAACACCAAAAAATTCAACAACAAACTCAATATTGGAAATCAACAACAAATTCAACAACAACCTCCACAATGAATAACATCAAAAAATTCAACAACAAGAAACTAATAAATGAAAAACACCAAAAAATTCAACAACAATCTCAACATTGAAAAACTCCAACAATTTCAACAACAACCTCAACAATGAAAAACACCAACAAATTCAACAACAACCTCAACAATGAAAAACACCGAAAAATTCAATAACAACCTCAACATTCGAAAACACCAACCAATTCAACGAAAACCTCAACAATGAAAAACACCAAAAAATTCAACAACAACCTCAACTTTGAAAAACACCAACAAATTCAACAACCTCGACATTGAAAATCACCAACAAATTCAAATGCAACCTCAACTTTGAAAACTACAAAAAAGTTCATAAAAAAACATTGATAACACCAATAAATTCAACAACAACCTCAATATTGAAAATCACCAACAAATTCAACAACAACTTCAACATTGCAAAACACCAACAAATTCAACAAAAACCTCAACAATGAAAAGCACCAAAAAATTCAACAACATCCTCAACTTGGAAAAACACTAACAAATACAACAACCTCAATATTGAAAATCACCAACAAATTCAACAACAATCTCAACTTTGAAAAACAGCAATAAATTCAACAACCTCAACATTGAAATTCACCAACAAATTCAACAACAACCTCAACATTCAAAAACACCAACAAATTCAACAATTACCTCAACAATGAAAAACACCAAAAAATTCAACATCAGCCTGAAGTTTGGAAAACAGAAACAAATGTAACAACCTGAGCATTGGAAAACACCAACAAATTCAACAACAACCTCAACATTGAAAAACTCCAACAAATTCAACAACAACCTCAACATTGAAAAACACCAACATATTCAACAACAACCTCAACATTGAAAAACAACAAAAAATTCAAAAATCTCATCATTGGAAACAACCAACAAATTCAACAACCTCAACATTGAAAAACTCCAACAAATTCAACAACAACCTCAACAATGAAAAACACCAAAAAATTCAACAGCAACCTCAACTTTCAAATACACCAACAAATTCAACAAAAACCTAAGCAATTAAAAACACAAAAAAAATCAACAACAACCTCAACTTTGAAAAATACAAAAAAGATAAAAACAACACCAATAAATTCGATAAACAACCTCAATATAGAAAAGCACAACCAAATTCAACATCAACCTCAGCAATGAAAAGCGTCAAAATATTCAACAACATCAACCTCAGCAATGAAAAGCATCAAAATATTCAACAACATCAACCTCAACCATGAAAAACACCCAAAAATTCAACAACAACCTCAACAATGAAAAACAAGAAAAAAAATCAACAACAACATAAACACTGAAAAACTCCAACAATTTCAACAAGAACCGCAACAACGAAAAACACCAAAGAATTCAACAACAAACTCAACATTGAAAATCAACATCAAATTCTATAAAAACCTCAACAACGTAAAACAGCAAAAAGTTCAACAACAACCTCAACATTCCAAAACACCAACAAATTCAACAACAACATCTCAAGAATGCAAAACACCCAAAAATTAAACAACAAACTCAACTTTAAAAAACAGCATCAAGTTCAAAAACCTCAAGATTGAAAAACACCAACAAATTCAACTGCAAACTCAACTTTGAAAAATACAAAAAAATTTAAAAGAAACTTTGATAACACCCATAAATTCAACAACAACCTCAATATTGAAAATCACCAACAATTTCAACAACAACCTCAACAATGAAAAACATCAAATAATGCAACAACAACCTCAACAATGAAAAACACCAAAAAATTCAACAACAAACTCAATATTGGAAATAACCAACAAATTCAACAACAACCTCCACAATGAATAACATCAAAAAATTCAACAACAAGAAACTAATAAATGAAAAACACCAAAAAATTCAACAACAATCTCAACATTGAAAAACTCCAACAATTTCAACAACAACCTCAACAATGAAAAACACCAACAAATTCAACAACAACCTCAACAATGAAAAACACCGAAACATTCAATAACAACCTCAACATTCGAAAACACCAACCAATTCAACGAAAACCTCAACAATGAAAAACACCAAAAAATTCAACAACAACCTCAACTTTGAAAATCACCAACAAATTCAACAACCTCGACATTGAAAAACACCAACAAATTCAAATGCAACCTCAACTTTGAAAACTACAAAAAAGTTCATAAAAAAACATTGATAACACCAATAAATTCAACAACAACCTCAATATTGAAAATCACCAACAAATTCAACAACAACTTCAACATTGCAAAACACCAACAAATTCTACAAAAACCTCAACAATGAAAAGCACCAAAAAATTCAACAACATCCTCAACTTGGAAAAACACTAACAAATACAACAACCTCAATATTGAAAAACACCAACAAATTCAACAACCCCAACATTGAAAAAAGCAACAAATTCAACGACAACCTCAATATTGAAAATCACCAACAAATTCAACAACAATCTCAACATTCAAAAACACCAACAAATTCAACAATTACCTCAACAATGAAAAACACCGAAAAATTCAACATCAGCCTGAACTTTGGAAAACAGAAACAAATGTAACAACCTGAGCATTGGAAAACACCAACAAATTCAACAACAACCTCAACATTGAAAAACTCCAACAAATTCAACAACAACCTCAACATTGAAAAACACCAACATATTCAACAACAACCACAACTTTGAAAAACAACAAAAAATTCAAAAATCTCATCATTGGAAACAACCAACAAATTCAACAACCTCAACATTGAAAAACTCCAACAAATTCAACAACAACCTCAACAATGAGAAACACCAAAAAATTCAACAGCAACCTCAACTTTCAAATACACCAACAAATTCAACAAAAACCTAAGCAATGAAAAACACCAAAAAATTCAACAACAACCTCAACTTTGAAAAATACAAAAAAGATAAAAACAACACCAATAAATTCGATAAACAACCTCAATATAGAAAAGCACAAACAAATTCAACATCAACCTCAGCAATGAAAAGCGTCAAAATATTCAACAACATCAACCTCAGCAATGAAAAGCACCAAAATATTCAACAACATCAACCTCAACCATGAAAAACACCCAAAAATTCAACAACAACCTCAACAATGAAAAACAAGAAAAAAATCAACAACATAAACACTGAAAAACTCCAACAATTTCAACAAGAACCGCAACAACGAAAAACACCAAAGAATTCAACAACAAACTCAACATTGAAAATCAACATCAAATTCTATAAAAACCTCAACAACGTAAAACAGCAAAAAGTTCAACAACAACCTCAACATTCCAAAACACCAACAAATTCAACAACAACCTCAAGAATGTAAAACACCCAAAAATTAAACAACAACCTCAACTTTAAAAAAGAGCATCAATTCAAAAACCTCAAGATTGAAAAACACCAACAAATTAAACTGCAAACTCAACTTTGAAAAACACAAAAAATTTTAAAAGAAACATTAATAGCACCCATAAATTCAACAACAACCTCAATATTGAAGATCACCAACAAGTTCAACAACAACCACAACAATGAAAAACATCAAATAATTCAACAACAACCTCAACAATGAAAAACACCAAAAAATTCAACAACAAACTCAATATTGGTAATCACCAACAAATTCACCAATAACCTCAACAATGAATAACATCAAAAAATTCAACAACAAGAAACTAATAAATGAAAAACACCAAAAAATTCAACAACAACCTCAACATTGAAAAACTCCAACAATTTCAACAACAACCTCAACAATAAAAAACACCAACAAATTCAACAACAACCTCAACAATGAAAAAACACCAAAAAATTCAACAATAACCTCAACATTGAAAAATTCCAACAATTTCAACAACAACCTCAACATTGATAACACCATTAAATTCAACATCAACCTCAATATTGAATATCACCAACAA
The DNA here is from genome assembly GCF_964194155.1 of Cetorhinus maximus. Taxonomy (NCBI): domain Eukaryota; kingdom Metazoa; phylum Chordata; class Chondrichthyes; order Lamniformes; family Cetorhinidae; genus Cetorhinus; species Cetorhinus maximus. The sequence continues at coordinate 23,324,710 of NC_135909.1, forward strand.
ATTAAACAATAACCTCAACTTTGAAAAACACCAACAAATTCAACAACCTCAACACTGAAAAAGTGCAGCAAATTCAACAATAACATCAACAATGAAAAACATCAAAAAATTCAACAACAACCTCTACTTTGAATAACACTGAGAAATTCAACTGCAACCTCAACTATGAAAAATACAAAAAAGTTCAAAATAAAGAATTGATAACACCAATAAATTCAACAACAACCGCAACATTGAAAAACATAAACAATTGCAGCAACCTCAACATTGAAAAGCAGCCACAAATTCAACTACAACTTCAAATTTGAAAAATACAAAAAGATTTATTAAAAAACATTGAATACATCAATATATTCAACAACAACCTCAATACTGAAAATCACCAACAAATTTAACCACAACCTCAACATTGAAAAACTCCAAAATATTCAACGACAACCTCAACTTTGAATAACACCAACAAATTCAACAAAGTCAACATTGAAAATCACAAACAAATTCAACAACAACCTCAGCAATGATAAACATCAAAAAATTTAACAACAACCTCAACAATGAAAAACACCAAAAAATTCAACAACAACCTCAACAACAAAAAACACCAAAAAAATCAACAACAACCTCAACATTGAAAAACTCCAACAACAACTGCAATAATCAAATACACCATAAAATTCAAAAACAAACTCAACATTGAAAATCACCATCAAATTCAACAAAAACCTCAACAATGAAAAACATCAAAAAATTCAACAACATACTCAACATTCCAAAAGAGCAACAAATTCAACAAAAACTTCAAAAATGAAATACACCAAAAAATTGAACAATAACCTCAACTTTGAAAAACACAAAAAAGTTTAAAAAAAACATTGATAACACCAATAAATTCAACAACAACCTCAATATTAAAAATCACCAACAAATTCATCAACAACCTCAACAATGAAAAACATCAATAAATTCAACAACAACGTCAACTTTGAAAAACTCCTACAATTTCAACAACAACCTCAAGAATGGAAAACATCAAAAATTCAACAATAACCTCAACAATCAAAAACACCAAAAAATTCAACAACAACCTCAACTTTGAAAAACACCAACAAATTCAACAAGCTAAATATTGAAAAACACCAACAAATTCAACTGCAACCTGAACTTTGAAAAATACAAAAAAGTTTAAAAAAAAACATTGATAACACCAATAAATTCAACAACAACCTCAATATTGAAAATCACCAACAAATTCAACAACAACCTCAACAATGAAAAACATCAAAAAATTCAACAACAACAACCTCAACAATGAAAAACAACAAAAAATTCAACAATAACCTCAACATTGAAAAACTCCAACAATTTCAACAACAACCTCCACAATGAAAAACACCAAAAAATTCAACAACAAACTCAACATTGACAATCACCAAAAAATTCAACAACAACCTCAACATTGCAAAACACCAACAATTTCAACAAAAACCTCAACAATGAAAAACACCAAAAAATTCAACGAGAACCTCAACTTGGAAAAACACTAACAAATTCAACAATCTCATCATTGAAAAACACCAACAAATTCAACAACAACCTCAACTTTGAAAAATACAAAAAAATTTTTAAAGAACATTGATAACACCAGTAAATACAACAGGAACCTCAATATTGAAAATCACCAACAAATTCAACAACAACCTCAACTTTGATAAACACCAACAAATTCAACAACCTCAACATTGTAAAACACCAACAAATTCAACAACATCTTCAACTTTTAAAAATACAACAAAGTTCAACAAAATAAAAATTGATAACACGAACAAATTCAACAACAACCTCAATATTGAATATCACCAACAAATTCAACAACCTCAACACTGAAAAAGAGCAGCAAATTCAAAAACAACCTCAACAATGAAAAACATCAAAAAATTCAACAACAACCTCAACAATGAAAAACATCAAAAAATTCAACAACAACCTCAACTTTCAATAACACTTAGAAATTCAACTGCAACCTCAACTTTGAAAATTACAAAAAAGTTCAAAATAAACAATTGATAACACCAATAAATTCAACAACAACCGCAACATTGAAAAACAGAAACAATTGCAGCAACCTCAACATTGAAAAGCAGCCACAAATTCAACTACAACTTCAATTTTGAAAGATACAAAAAGATTTTTAAAAAAACATTGATTACATCAATATATTTAACAACAACCACAATACTGAAAATCACCAACAAATTTAACAACAACCTCAACATTGAAAAACCCCAAAATATTCAACTACAACCTCAACTTTGAAAAACACCAGCAAATTCAACAACCTCAACATTGAAATACACCAACAAATTGAACTGCAACCTCAACTTTGAAAAGTACAAAAAAGTTAAAAAAAAACCATTGATAACACCATTAAATTCAACAACAACCTCAATATTGAAAATCACCAACAAAGACATCAACATCCTCAACATTGCAAAACACCTAGAAATTCAATAACAACCTCAACTTTGAAAAACACCAACAAATTCAACAACAACCTCAATATTGAAAATCACCAAAAAATTCAACAACAACCTCAATAATGAAAATCACCAACAATTTCAACAACAACCTCAACATTCAAAAACACCAACAAATTCAGCAACAACCTCAACATTCAAAAACACCAACAAATTCAACACCATCTTCAACTTTTAAAAATACAACAAAGTTCAACAAAATAAAAATTGATAACACGAACAAATTCAACAAAAACCTCAATATTGAATATCACCAACAAATTCAACAACAACCTCAACTTTGAAAAACACCAACAAATTCAACAACCTCATCACTGAAAAATAGCAGCAAATTCAACAACAACCTCAACAATGAAAAACATCAAAAAATTCAACAACAACCTCAACTTTGAATAACACTTAGAAATTCAACTTCAACCTCGACTTTGAAAAATACAAAAAAGTACAAAATAAACAATTGATAACACCAATAAATTCAACAACAACCGCAACATTGAAAAACATAAACAATTGCAGCAACCTCAACTTTGAAATGCAGCCACAAATTCAACTACAACTTAACATTTGAAAAATACGAAAAGATTTTAAAAAAACATTGAATACATCAATATATTCAACAACAACCTCAATACTGAAAATCACCAACAAATTTAACAACAACCTCAACATTGAAAATCACCAACAAATTCAACAACAACCTCAGCAATGATAAACATCAAAAAATTTAACAACAACAACCTCAACAATGAAAAACAGCAAAAAATTCAACAACAACCTCAACAATAAAAAACACCAAAAAAATAAACAACAACCTCAACATTGAATAACTCCAACAACTTAAACAACAACCGCAACAATGAAATACACCAAAAAATTCAACAACAAACTCAACATTGAAAATCACCATCAAATTCAACAAAAACCTCAACAATGAAACACATCAAAAAATTCAACAACATCCTCAACATTCCAAAACAGCAACAAATTCAAAAAAAATTCAAAAGATGAAAAACACCAAAAAATTGAACAATAACCTCAATATTAAAAATCACCAACAAATTCATCAACAATCTCAATAATGAAAAACACCAAAAAATTCAACAACCTCAACTTTGAAAAACTCCCACCAATTCAACAACCTCAACATTGAAAAACACCAACAAATTGAACAACAAACTCAACATTTAAAATCACCATGAAATTCAACAAAAACCTCAACAATGAAAATCATCAAAAAATTCAACAACAACCTCAACATTCCAAAATACAAAGAAATTCATCAAAAACCTCAATAATGAAAAACACCAAAAAATTCAACAATAACCTCAACTTTGAAAAACACAAAAAAGTTTAAAAATAACATTGAAAACACCAATAAATTCAACAACAAACTCAATATTGAAAATCACCAACAAATTCATCGACAACCTCAACAATGAAAAACATCAAAAAATTAAGCAACAACCTCAACTTTGGAAAAACTCCAACAATTTCAACAACAACCTCAACGATGAAAAACACCAAAAAATTCAACAACAAACTCAACATTGATAATCTCCTGCAAATTCAACAAGAACTTCAACAATGAAAAACATCAAACAATTCAACAACAGCCTCAACATTCAAAAACAACAACAAATTCAACAACCTCAACATTGAAAAATAACAGCAAATTCAACTGAAACTTCAACTTTGAAAAATACAAAAAAATTAAACAAATCCATTGATAACACCAATAAATTCAACATCAACCACAATATCAAAAATCACCAACAAATTCAACAACAACCTCAACAATGAAAAGCATCAAAAAATTCAACAACAACAACCTCAACAATGAAAAACACCACAAAATTCAACAACAACCTGAATATTGAAAATCACCAACAAATTCAACAACAACATCAACAATGAAGAAGACCAACAAAGTCAAAAACAACCTCAACATTGCAAAATACAAACAAATTCAACAACAACTTCAACGTTGAAAAACGCCAACAAATTCAACAACAACCTCAATATTGCAAGACACCAACAAATTCAACCAAAACCTCAACAATGAAAATCACCAAAAAAGTCAACAACAACCTCAACTTTGAAAAACACTAACAAATTCAACAACCTCAACAGTGAAAAACAACAACAAATTTAATAGCTACATCAACTTTGAAAAATACAAAAATTTTTAAAAGAAACATTGATAACACCAATAAATTCAACAACAACCTCAATATTGAAAATCACCAACAAATTCAACAACAACCTCAACAATGAAAAACATCAAAAAATTCAACAACAACCTCAACAATGAAAAACACCAAAAAATTCAACAATAAATTCAACATTGAAAAATTCCAAAATTTCAACGACAACCTCAACAATGAAAATCACCAACAAATTCAACAACAACCTCAATATTGAAAATCACCAACAATTTCAACAACAACCTCAACATTCAAAAACACCAACAAATTCAACAACAACCTCAACTTTGATAAACACCAACAAATTCAACAACCTCAACATTGAAAAACACCAACAAATTCAACACCATCTTCAACTTTTAAAAATACAAAAAAGTTCAACAAAATTCAAATTGATAACACGAACAAATTCAACAACAACCTCAACTTTGAAAAACACCAACAAATTCAACAACCTTAACACTGAAAAAGAGCAGCAAATTCAACAACAACCTCAACAATGAAAAACATCAAAAAATTCAACAACAACCTCAACTTTGAATAATAAGAAGAAATACAACTTCAACCTTAACTTTGAAAAATACAAAAAAGTTCAAAATAAACAATTGATAACACCAATAAATTCAACAACAACCGCAACATTGAAAAACATAAACAATTGCAGCAACCTCAACATTGAAAAGCAGCCACAAATTCAACTACAACTTCAAATTTGAAAAACACAAAAAGAGTTTTAAAAAAACATTGAATACATCAATATATTCAACAACAACCTCAATACAGAAAATCACCAACAAATTTAACAACAACCTCAACATTGAAAATCACCAACAAATTCAACAACAACCTCAGCAATGATAAACATCAAAAAATTTAACAACAACAACCTCAACAATGAAAAACACCAAAAAATTCAACAACAACCTCAACAATAAAAAACACCAAAAATATCAACAACAACCTCAACATTGAAAAACTCCAACAACAACCGCAACAATGAAATACACCAAAAAATTCAACAACAAACTCAACATTCCTAAACAGCAACACATTCAACAAAAACTTCAAAAATGAAAAACACCAAAAAATTGAACAATAACCTCAACTTTGAAAAGCACAAAAAAGTTTTAAAAAAAACATTGATAACGCCAATAAATTCAACAACAACCTTAACATTGAAAATCACCATCAAATTCAACAAAAACCTCAACAATGAAAAACATCAAAAAAATTAAACAACATCCTCAACATTCCAAAACAGCAACAAATTCAACAAAAACTTCAAAAATGAAAAACATCAAAAAATTCAACAACAACATCCTCAACAATGAAAAACACCAAAAAATTCAACAATAACCTCAACATTGAAAAATTCCAACAAAATGATTGATAAAACTAATAAATTCAACAACAACCTCAATATTGAAAATCACCAACAAATTCAACAACAACCTCAACAATGAAAAGCATCAAAAAATTCAACAACAACAACCTCAACAACGAAAAACACCAAAAGATTCTACATCAACACAACATTGAAAAACACCAAAATATTCAACAATAAACTGAACTTTGAAAGGCACCAACAAATTCAACAACATCACCATTGAAAAACAGCAACAAATTCAAATACAACTTCAATATTGAAAATCACCAACAAATTCAACAACAACCTCAACAATGAAAAACATCAAAAAATTTAACAACAACCTCAACATTCAAAAACACCAACAAATTCAACTAAAACCTCAACATTGAAAATCACCAAAAAATTCAACAACAACGTCTACTTTGAAAAAAACCAGCAAATTCAACAACCTCATCATTGAAAAACACCAAGAAATTCAACAACCACCTCAACATTCAGAAACACCAACAAATTCAACAAAAAGCTCAACAATTAAAAACACCAAAAGTTCAACAACAACTTCAACTTTGAAAAACACCAACAAATTAAACAACCTGAACATTGAAAAACACCAACAAATTCAACAACAACCTCTACATTGAAATACACCAACAAATTCAACAACAACCTCAACAATGAAAAACACCAAAATATTCAACAACCACCTCAACATTCAAAAACATTTACAAATTCAACAAAAACCTCGACAATGATAAACACCAAAAAATTCAACAGCAACCTCAACATTAAAAAACACCAATAAATTCAACTGCAACCTCAACATTGAAAAATACAAAAAGTTTTTAAAAAAACATTGATACCACCAATAAATTCAACAACAACCTCAATATTGAAAATCACTAACAAATTGAACAACAACCTCAACAATGAAAAACACCAAAAAATCATACAACAACTTCAACATTGAATAACTCCATCAAATTCAACAAAAACCTCAACAATGAAAAAGACCAAAAAATTCAACAACAACCTCAACTTTGAAAAACAACAACAGATTCAACAACCTGAACATTCAAACACACCAACAAATTCAACAACAACCTCAACAATGAAAAACACCAAAACAGTCAACAACAACACCAACATTGAAAAACACCAACACATTCAACAACAACCTCAATATTGAAAATCACCAGCAATTTCAATGACAACCCCAACTTTGAAAAACTGCTACAATTTCAACCACAACCTCAACTATGAAAAACACCAAAAAATTCAACAACAACCTCAATATTGAAAAACTCCAACAAATTCAACAACCTCAACATTGAAAAACACCAACAAATTCATCAAGAACCCCAACATTGAAAAACTGCAACAATTTCAACAACAACCTCAACAATGAAAAACACCAAAAAATGGAACAACAAACTCAACATTTAAAATCACCTACAAATTCATCAAAAACCTCAACAATGAAAAACACCAAAAAATTCATCAACAAACTCAACATTGAAAAACACCAACAAATTCAACAAAAACCTTAGCAATGAAAAAGACCAAAAAATTCAACAACAACCTCAACTTTGAAAAACATCAACAAATTCAACAACAACCTCAATATTGAAAATCACCAAAAAATTCAACAACAACCTCAGCTTTGAAAAACACCAACAAATTCAACAACAACCTCAATATTGAAAATCACCAACAATTTCAACAACAACCTCAATATTGAAAATCACCAAAAAATTCAACAACAACCTCAACTTTGATAAACACCAACAAATTCAACAACCTCAACATTGAAAAACACCAACAAATTCAACAACATCTTCAACTTTTAAAAATACAAAAAAGTTCAACAAAATAAAAATTGATAACACGAACAAATTCAACATCAACCTCAATATTGAATATCACCAACAAATTAAACAATAACCTCAACTTTGAAAAACACCAACAAATTCAACAACCTCATCACTGAAAAAGTGCAGCAAATTCAACAACAACATCAACAATGAAAAACATCAAAAAATTCAACAACAACCTCTACTTTGAATAACACTTAGAAATTCAACTGCACCCTCAACTATGAAAAATACAAAAAAGTTCAAAATAAAGAATTGATAACACCAATAAATTCAACAACAACCGCAACATTGAAAAACATAAACAATTGCAGCAACCTCAACATTGAAAAGCAGCCACAAATTCAACTACAACTTCAAATTTGAAAAATACAAAAAGATTTTTTAAAAAACATTGAATACATCAATATATTCAACAACAACCTCAATACTGAAAATCACCAACAAATTTAACCACAACCTCAACATTGAAAAACTCCAAAATATTCAACGACAACCTCAACTTTGAATAACACCAACAAATTCAACAAACTCAACATTGAAAATCACAAACAAATTCAACAACAACCTCAGCAATGATAAACATCAAAAAATTTAACAACAACCTCAACAATGAAAAACACCAAAAAATTCAACTACAACCTCAACAACAAAAAACACCAAAAAAATCAACAACAACATCAACATTGAAAAACTCCAACAACAACCGCAATAATCAAATACACCATAAAATTCAAAAACAAACTCAACATTGAAAATCACCATCAAATTCAACAAAAACCTCAACAATGAAAAACATCAAAAAATTCAACAACATACTCAACATTCCAAAAGAGCAACAAATTCAACAAAAACTTCAAAAATGAAAAACACCAAAAAATTGAACAATAACCTCAACTTTGAAAAACACAATAAAGTTTTAAAAAAAACATTGATAACACCAATAAATACAACAACAACCTCAATATTAAGAATCACCAACAAATTCATCAACAACCTCAACAATGAAAAACATCAATAAATTCAACAACAACCTCAACTTTGAAAAACTCCTACAATTTCAACAACAACCTCAAGAATGGAAAACATCAAAAAATTCAACAATAACTTCAACAATCAAAAACACCAAAAAATTCAACAACAACCTCAACTTTGAAAAACACCAACAAATTCAACAAGCTAAATATTGAAAAACACCAACAAATTCAACTGCAACCTGAACTTTGAAAAATACAAAAAACTTTAAAAAAAAACATTGATAACACCAATAAATTCAACAACAACCTCAATATTGAAAATCACCAACAAATTCAACAACAACCTCAACAATGAAAAACATCAAAAAATTCAACAACAACAACCTCAACAATGAAAAACAACAAAAAATTCAACAATAACCTCAACATTGAAAAATTCCAACAATTTCAACAACAACCTCCACAATGAAAAACACCAAAAAATTCAACAACAAACTCAACATTGACAATCACCAAAAAATTCAACAACAACCTCAACATTGCAAAACACCAACAATTTCAACAAAAACCTCAACAATGAAAAACACCAAAAAATTCAACGAGAACCTCAACTTGGAAAAACACTAACAAATTCAACAATCTCATCATTGAAAAACACCAACAAATTCAACAACAACCTCAACTTTGAAAAATACAAAAAAATTTTTAAAGAACATTGATAACACCAGTAAATACAACAGGAACCTCAATATTGAAAATCACCAACAAATTCAACAACAACCTCAACTTTGATAAACACCAACAAATTCAACAACCTCAACATTGTAAAACACCAACAAATTCAACAACATCTTCAACTTTTAAAAATACAACAAAGTTCAACAAAATAAAAATTGATAACACGAACAAATTCAACAACAACCTCAATATTGAATATCACCAACAAATTCAACAACAACCTCAACTTTGAAAAAGAGCAGCAAATTCAAAAACAACCTCAACAATGAAAAACATCAAAAAATTCAACAACAACCTCAACTCTCAATAACACTTAGAAATTCAACTGCAACCTCAACTTTGAAAATTACAAAAAAGTTCAAAATAAACAATTGATTACACCAATAAATTCAACAACAACCGCAACATTGAAAAACATAAACAATTGCAGCAACCTCAACATTGAAAAGCAGCCACAAATTCAACTACAACTTCAATTTTGAAAGATACAAAAAGATTTTTTAAAAAACATTGAATACATCAATATATTTAACAAGAACCGCAACTTTGATAAACACCAACAAATTCAACAACCTCAACATTGTAAAACACCAACAAATTCAACAACATCTTCAACTTTTAAAAATACAACAAAGTTCAACAAAATAAAAATTGATAACACGAACAAATTCAACAACAACCTCAATATTGAATATCACCAACAAATTGAACAACAACCTCAACTTTGAAAAACACCAACAAATTCAACAACCTCAACACTGAAAAAGAGCAGCAAATTCAAAAACAACCTCAACAATGAAAAACATCAAAAAATTCAACAACAACCTCAACTTTCAATAACACTTAGAAATTCAACTGCAACCTCAACTTTGAAAATTACAAAAAAGTTCAAAATAAACAATTGATAACACCAATAAATTCAACAACAACCGCAACATTGAAAAACAGAAACAATTGCAGCAACCTCAACATTGAAAAGCAGCCACAAATTCAACTACAACTTCAATTTTGAAAGATACAAAAAGATTTTTAAAAAAACATTGAATACATCAATATATTTAACAACAACCTCAACTTTGAAAAACACCAGCAAATTCAACAACCTCAACATTGAAATACACCAACAAATTGAACTGCAACCTCAACTTTGAAAAACACCAGCAAATTCAACAACCTCAACATTGAAATACACCAACAAATTGAACTGCAACCTCAACTTTGAAAAGTACAAAAAAGTTAAAAAAAAACCATTGATAACACCAATAAATTCAACAACAACCTCAATATTGAAAATCACCAACAAAGACATCAACATCCTCAACATTGCAAAACACCTAGAAATTCAACAACAACCTCAACTTTGAAAAACACCAACAAATTCAACAACAACCTCAATATTGAAAATCACCAAAAAATTCAACAACAACCTCAATAATGAAAATCACCAACAATTTCAACAACAACCTCAACATTCAAAAACACCAACAAATTCAGCAACAACCTCAACATTCAAAAACACCAACAAATTCAACACCATCTTCAACTTTTAAAAATACAACAAAGTTCAACAAAATAAAAATTGATAACACGAACAAATTCAACAAAAACCTCAATATTGAATATCACCAACAAATTCAACAACAACCTCAACTTTGAAAAACACCAACAAATTCAACAACCTCATCACTGAAAAATAGCAGCAAATTCAACAACAACCTCAACAATGAAAAACATCAAAAAATTCAACAACAACCTCAACTTTGAATAACACTTAGAAATTCAACTTCAACCTCGACTTTGAAAAATACAAAAAAGTACAAAATAAACAATTGATAACACCAATAAATTCAACAACAACCGCAACATTGAAAAACATAAACAATTGCAGCAACCTCAACTTTGAAATGCAGCCACAAATTCAACTACAACTTAACATTTGAAAAATACGAAAAGATTTTAAAAAAACATTGAATACATCAATATATTCAACAACAACCTCAATACTGAAAATCACCAACAAATTTAACAACAACCTCAACATTGAAAATCACCAACAAATTCAACAACAACCTCAGCAATGATAAACATCAAAAAATTTAACAACAACAACCTCAACAATGAAAAACAGCAAAAAATTCAACAACAACCTCAACAATAAAAAACACCAAAAAAATAAACAACAACCTCAACATTGAATAACTCCAACAACTTAAACAACAACCGCAACAATGAAATACACCAAAAAATTCAGCAACAAACGCAACATTGAAAATCACCATCAAATTCAACAAAAACCTCAACAATGAAACACATCAAAAAATTCAACAACATCCTCAACATTCCAAAACAGCAACAAATTCAAAAAAAATTCAAAAGATGAAAAACACCAAAAAATTGAACAATAACCTCAATATTAAAAATCACCAACAAATTCATCAACAATCTCAATAATGAAAAACACCAAAAAATTCAACAACCTCAACTTTGAAAAACTCCAACCAATTCAACAACCTCAACATTGAAAAACACCAACAAATTGAACAACAAACTCAACATTTAAAATCACCATGAAATTCAACAAAAACCTCAACAATGAAAATCATCAAAAAATTCAACAACAACCTCAACATTCCAAAATACAAAGAAATTCATCAAAAACCTCAATAATGAAAAACACCAAAAAATTCAACAATAACCTCAACTTTGAAAAACACAAAAAAGTTTAAAAATAACATTGAAAACACCAATAAATTCAACAACAAACTCAATATTGAAAATCACCAACAAATTCATCGACAACCTCAACAATGAAAAACATCAAAAAATTAAGCAACAACCTCAACTTTGGAAAAACTCCAACAATTTCAACAACAACCTCAACGATGAAAAACACCAAAAAATTCAACAACAAACTCAACATTGATAATCTCCTGCAAATTCAACAAGAACTTCAACAATGAAAAACATCAAACAATTCAACAACAGCCTCAACATTCAAAAACAACAACAAATTCAACAACCTCAACATTGAAAAATAACAGCAAATTCAACTGAAACTTCAACTTTGAAAAATACAAAAAAATTAAACAAATCCATTGATAACACCAATAAATTCAACATCAACCACAATATCAAAAATCACCAACAAATTCAACAACAACCTCAACAATGAAAAGCATCAAAAAATTCAACAACAACAACCTCAACAATGAAAAACACCACAAAATTCAACAACAACCTGAATATTGAAAATCACCAACAAATTCAACAACAACATCAACAATGAAGAAGACCAACAAAGTCAAAAACAACCTCAACATTGCAAAACACAAACAAATTCAACAACAACTTCAACGTTGAAAAACGCCAACAAATTCAACAACAACCTCAATATTGCAAGACACCAACAAATTCAACCAAAACCTCAACAATGAAAATCACCAAAAAAGTCAACAACAACCTCAACTTTGAAAAACACTAACAAATTCAACAACCTCAACAGTGAAAAACAACAACAAATTTAATAGCTACATCAACTTTGAAAAATACAAAAAATTTTAAAAGAAACATTGATAACACCAATAAATTCAACAACAACCTCAATATTGAAAATCACCAACAAATTCAACAACAACCTTAACAATGAAAAACATCAAAAAATTCAACAACAACCTCAACAATGAAAAACACCAAAAAATTCAACAATAAATTCAACATTGAAAAATTCCAACAATTTCAACGACAACCTCAACAATGAAAATCACCAACAAATTCAACAACAACCTCAATATTGAAAATCACCAACAATTTCAACAACAACCTCAACATTCAAAAACACCAACAAATTTAACAACAACCTCAACGTTGATAAACACCAACAAATTCAACAACCTTAACATTGAAAAAGAGCAACAAATTCAACACCATCTTCAACTTTTAAAAATACAAAAAAGTTCAACCAAATTAAAATTGATAACACGAACAAATTCAACAACAACCTCAATATTGAATATCACCAACAATTTCAACAACAACCTCAACTTTGAAAAACACCAACAAATTCAACAACCTTAACACTGAAAAAGAGCTGCAAATTCAACAACAAGCTCAACAATGAAAAACATCAAAAAATTCAACAACAACCTCAACTTTGAATAATAAGAAGAAATTCAACTTCAACCTTAACTTTGAAAATTACAAAAAAGTTCAAAATAAACAATTGATAACACCAATAAATTCAACAACAACTGCAACATTGAAAAACATAAACAATTGCAGCAACCTCAACATTGAAAAGCAGCCACAAATTCAACTACAACTTCAAATTTGAAAAACACAAAAAGATTTTTAAAAAAACATTGAATACATCAATATATTCAACAACAACCTCAATACTGAAAATCACCAACAAATTTAACAACAACCTCAACATTGAAAATCACCAACAAATTCAACAACAACCTCAGCAATGATAAACATCAAAAAATTTAACAACAACAACCTCAACAATGAAAAACACCAAAAAATTCAACAACAACCTCAACAATAAAAAACACCAAAAAAATCAACAACAACCTCAACATTGAAAATCACCATCAAATTCAACAAAAACCTCAACAATGAAAAACATCAAAAAATTAAACAACATCCTCAACATTCCAAAACAGCAACAAATTCAACAAAAACTACAAAAATGAAAAACACCAAAAAATTGAACAATAACATCAATAAATTCAACAACAACCTCAACTTTGAAAAACTCCTACAATTTCAACAACAACCTCAACAATGAAAAACATCAAAAAAATCAACAACAACCTCAACTTTGGAAAAACTCCAACAATTTCAACAACAACCTCAACGATGAAAAACACCAAAAAATTCAACAACAAACTCAACATTGATAATCTCCTGCAAATTCAACAAGAACTTCAACAATGAAAAACATCAAACAATTCAACAACAGCCTCAACATTCAAAAACAACAACAAATTCAACAACCTCAACATTGAAAAATAACAGCAAATTCAACTGAAACTTCAACTTTGAAAAATACAAAAAAATTAAACAAATCCATTGATAACACCAATAAATTCAACATCAACCACAATATCAAAAATCACCAACAAATTCAACAACAACCTCAACAATGAAAAACACCACAAAATTCAACAACAACCTGAATATTGAAAATCACCAACAAATTCAACAACAACATCAACAATGAAGAAGACCAACAAAGTCAAAAACAACCTCAACATTGCAAAACACAAACAAATTCAACAACAACTTCAACGTTGAAAAACGCCAACAAATTCAACAACAACCTCAATATTGCAAGACACCAACAAATTCAACCAAAACCTCAACAATGAAAATCACCAAAAAAGTCAACAACAACCTCAACTTTGAAAAACACTAACAAATTCAACAACCTCAACAGTGAAAAACAACAACAAATTTAATAGCTACATCAACTTTGAAAAATACAAAAAATTTTAAAAGAAACATTGATAACACCAATAAATTCAACAACAACCTCAATATTGAAAATCACCAACAAATTCAACAACAACCTCAACAATGAAAAACATCAAAAAATTCAACAACAACCTCAACAATGAAAAACACCAAAAAATTCAACAATAAATTCAACATTGAAAAATTCCAACAATTTCAACGACAACCTCAACAATGAAAATCACCAACAAATTCAACAACAACCTCAATATTGAAAATCACCAACAATTTCAACAACAACCTCAACATTCAAAAACACCAACAAATTCAACAACAACCTCAACTTTGATAAACACCAACAAATTCAACAACCTCAACATTGAAAAACACCAACAAATTCAACACCATCTTCAACTTTTAAAAATACAAAAAAGTTCAACAAAATTAAAATTGATAACACGAACAAATTCAACAACAACCTCAATATTGAATATCACCAACAATTTCAACAACAACCACAACTTTGAAAAACACCAACAAATTCAACAACCTTAACACTGAAAAAGAGCAGCAAATTCAACAACAACCTCAACAATGAAAAACATCAAAAAATTCAACAACAACCTCAACTTTGAATAATAAGAAGAAATTCAACTTCAACCTTAACTTTGAAAAATACAAAAAAGTTCAAAATAAACAATTGATAACACCAATAAATTCAACAACAACCGCAACATTGAAAAACATAAACAATTGCAGCAACCTCAACATTGAAAAGCAGCCACAAATTCAACTACAACTTCAAATTTGAAAAACACAAAAAGAGTTTTAAAAAAACATTGAATACATCAATATATTCAACAACAACCTCAATACTGAAAATCACCAACAAATTTAACAACAACCTCAACATTGAAAATCATCAACAAATTCAACAACAACCTCAGCAATGATAAACATCAAAAAATTTAACAACAACCTCAACAATGAAAAACACCAAAAAATTCAACAACAACCTCAACAATAAAAAGCACCAAAAAAATCAACAACAACCTCAACATTGAAAAACTCCAACAACAACCGCAACAATGAAATACACCAAAAAATTCAACAACAAACTCAACATTCCTAAACAGCAACAAATTCAACAAAAACTTCAAAAATGAAAAACACCAAAAAATTGAACAATAACCTCAACTTTGAAAAACACAAAAAAGTTTTAAAAAAAACATTGATAACACCAATAAATTCAACAACAACCTCAACATTGAAAATCACCATCAAATTCAACAAAAACCTCAACAATGAAAAACATCAAAAAAATTAAACAACATCCTCAACATTCCAAAACAGCAACAAATTCAACAAAAACTTCAAAAATGAAAAACATCAAAAAATTCAACAACAACATCCTCAACAATGAAAAACACCAAAAAATTCAACAATAACCTCAACATTGAAAAATTCCAACAAAATGATTGATAAAACTAATAAATTCAACAACAACCTCAATATTGAAAATCACCAACAAATTCAACAACAACTTCAACTTTGAAAAACTCCAACAAATTCAACAACAACCTCAATATTGCAAAACACCAACAAATTCAACAAAAACCTCAACAATGAAAAGCACCAAAAAAGTCAACAACAACCTCAACTTTGAAAAACACTAACAAATTCAACAACCTCAACAGTGAAAAACAACAACAAATTTAGTACCTACCTCAACTTTGAAAAATACAAAAAAATTTAAAAGAAACAAATTCAACATAAACCTCAAAAATGAATAACACCAAAAAATCCAACAACAACCTCAACTTTGAAAAACACCAACAAATTCAAAAACCTCAACAAGGAAAAGCACCAACAAATTCAACTATAACCACAATATTGAAAATCAACAACAAATTCAACAAAAACCGCAACAATGATAACACCAAAATATTCATCAACAACCTCAACATTCAAAAACACCAACAAATTCAACAACAACCTCAACAATGAAAAACATCAAAAAATTCAACAACAACCTCAACTTTGAATAACACTTAGAAATTCAACTTCAACCTCGACTTTGAAAAATACAAAAAAGTACAAAATAAACAATTGATAACACCAATAAATTCAACAACAACCGCAACATTGAAAAACATAAACAATTGCAGCAACCTCAACTTTGAAATGCAGCCACAAATTCAACTACAACTTAACATTTGAAAAATACGAAAAGATTTTAAAAAAACATTGAATACATCAATATATTCAACAACAACCTCAATACTGAAAATCACCAACAAATTTAACAACAACCTCAACATTGAAAATCACCAACAAATTCAACAACAACCTCAGCAATGATAAACATCAAAAAATTTAACAACAACAACCTCAACAATGAAAAACAGCAAAAAATTCAACAACAACCTCAACAATAAAAAACACCAAAAAAATAAACAACAACCTCAACATTGAATAACTCCAACAACTGAAACAACAACCGCAACAATGAAATACACCAAAAAATTCAACAACAAACTCAACATTGAAAATCACCATCAAATTCAACAAAAACCTCAACAATGAAACACATCAAAAAATTCAACAACATCCTCAACATTCCAAAACAGCAACAAATTCAAAAAAAATTCAAAAGATGAAAAACACCAAAAAATTGAACAATAACCTCAATATTAAAAATCACCAACAAATTCATCAACAATCTCAATAATGAAAAACACCAAAAAATTCAACAACCTCAACTTTGAAAAACTCCAACCAATTCAACAACCTCAACATTGAAAAACACCAACAAATTGAACAACAAACTCAACATTTAAAATCACCATGAAATTCAACAAAAACCTCAACAATGAAAATCATCAAAAAATTCAACAACAACCTCAACATTCCAAAATACAAAGAAATTCATCAAAAACCTCAATAATGAAAAACACCAAAAAATTCAACAATAACCTCAACTTTGAAAAACACAAAAAAGTTTAAAAATAACATTGAAAACACCAATAAATTCAACAACAAACTCAATATTGAAAATCACCAACAAATTCATCGACAACCTCAACAATGAAAAACATCAAAAAATTAAGCAACAACCTCAACTTTGGAAAAACTCCAACAATTTCAACAACAACCTCAACGATGAAAAACACCAAAAAATTCAACAACAAACTCAACATTGATAATCTCCTGCAAATTCAACAAGAACTTCAACAATGAAAAACATCAAACAATTCAACAACAGCCTCAACATTCAAAAACAACAACAAATTCAACAACCTCAACATTGAAAAATAACAGCAAATTCAACTGAAACTTCAACTTTGAAAAATACAAAAAAATTAAACAAATCCATTGATAACACCAATAAATTCAACATCAACCTCAATATCAAAAATCACCAACAAATTCAACAACAACCTCAACAATGAAAAGCATCAAAAAATTCAACAACAACAACCTCAACAATGAAAAACACCACAAAATTCAACAACAACCTGAATATTGAAAATCACCAACAAATTCAACAACAACATCAACAATGAAGAAGACCAACAAAGTCAAAAACAACCTCAACATTGCAAAACACAAACAAATTCAACAACAACTTCAACGTTGAAAAACGCCAACAAATTCAACAACAACCTCAATATTGCAAGACACCAACAAATTCAACCAAAACCTCAACAATGAAAATCACCAAAAAAGTCAACAACAACCTCAACTTTGAAAAACACTAACAAATTCAACAACCTCAACAGTGAAAAACAACAACAAATTTAATAGCTACATCAACTTTGAAAAATACAAAAAATTTTAAAAGAAACATTGATAACACCAATAAATTCAACAACAACCTCAATATTGAAAATCACCAACAAATTCAACAACAACCTTAACAATGAAAAACATCAAAAAATTCAACAACAACCTCAACAATGAAAAACACCAAAAAATTCAACAATAAATTCAACATTGAAAAATTCCAACAATTTCAACGACAACCTCAACAATGAAAATCACCAACAAATTCAACAACAACCTCAATATTGAAAATCACCAACAATTTCAACAACAACCTCAACATTCAAAAACACCAACAAATTTAACAACAACCTCAACGTTGATAAACACCAACAAATTCAACAACCTTAACATTGAAAAAGAGCAACAAATTCAACACCATCTTCAACTTTTAAAAATACAAAAAAGTTCAACAAAATTAAAATTGATAACACGAACAAATTCAACAACAACCTCAATATTGAATATCACCAACAATTTCAACAACAACCTCAACTTTGAAAAACACCAACAAATTCAACAACCTTAACACTGAAAAAGAGCTGCAAATTCAACAACAAGCTCAACAATGAAAAACATCAAAAAATTCAACAACAACCTCAACTTTGAATAATAAGAAGAAATTCAACTTCAACCTTAACTTTGAAAATTACAAAAAAGTTCAAAATAAACAATTGATAACACCAATAAATTCAACAACAACTGCAACATTGAAAAACATAAACAATTGCAGCAACCTCAACATTGAAAAGCAGCCACAAATTCAACTACAACTTCAAATTTGAAAAACACAAAAAGATTTTTAAAAAAACATTGAATACATCAATATATTCAACAACAACCTCAATACTGAAAATCACCAACAAATTTAACAACAACCTCAACATTGAAAATCACCAACAAATTCAACAACAACCTCAGCAATGATAAACATCAAAAAATTTAACAACAACAACCTCAACAATGAAAAACACCAAAAAATTCAACAACAACCTCAACAATAAAAAACACCAAAAAAATCAACAACAACCTCAACATTGAAAATCACCATCAAATTCAACAAAAACCTCAACAATGAAAAACATCAAAAAATTAAACAACATCCTCAACATTCCAAAACAGCAACAAATTCAACAAAAACTACAAAAATGAAAAACACCAAAAAATTGAACAATAACATCAATAAATTCAACAACAACCTCAACTTTGAAAAACTCCTACAATTTCAACAACAACCTCAACAATGAAAAACATCAAAAAAATCAACAACAACCTCAACTTTGGAAAAACTCCAACAATTTCAACAACAACCTCAACGATGAAAAACACCAAAAAATTCAACAACAAACTCAACATTGATAATCTCCTGCAAATTCAACAAGAACTTCAACAATGAAAAACATCAAACAATTCAACAACAGCCTCAACATTCAAAAACAACAACAAATTCAACAACCTCAACATTGAAAAATAACAGCAAATTCAACTGAAACTTCAACTTTGAAAAATACAAAAAAATTAAACAAATCCATTGATAACACCAATAAATTCAACATCAACCACAATATCAAAAATCACCAACAAATTCAACAACAACCTCAACAATGAAAAGCATCAAAAAATTCAACAACAACAACCTCAACAATGAAAAACACCACAAAATTCAACAACAACCTGAATATTGAAAATCACCAACAAATTCAACAACAACATCAACAATGAAGAAGACCAACAAAGTCAAAAACAACCTCAACATTGCAAAATACAAACAAATTCAACAACAACTTCAACGTTGAAAAACGCCAACAAATTCAACAACAACCTCAATATTGCAAGACACCAACAAATTCAACCAAAACCTCAACAATGAAAATCACCAAAAAAGTCAACAACAACCTCAACTTTGAAAAACACTAACAAATTCAACAACCTCAACAGTGAAAAACAACAACAAATTTAATAGCTACATCAACTTTGAAAAATACAAAAAATTTTAAAAGAAACATTGATAACACCAATAAATTCAACAACAACCTCAATATTGAAAATCACCAACAAATTCAACAACAACCTCAACAATGAAAAACATCAAAAAATTCAACAACAACCTCAACAATGAAAAACACCAAAAAATTCAACAATAAATTCAACATTGAAAAATTCCAACAATTTCAACGACAACCTCAACAATGAAAATCACCAACAAATTCAACAACAACCTCAATATTGAAAATCACCAACAATTTCAACAACAACCTCAACATTCAAAAACACCAACAAATTCAACAACAACCTCAACTTTGATAAACACCAACAAATTCAACAACCTCAACATTGAAAAACACCAACAAATTCAACACCATCTTCAACTTTTAAAAATACAAAAAAGTTCAACAAAATTAAAATTGATAACACGAACAAATTCAACAACAACCTCAATATTGAATATCACCAACAATTTCAACAACAACCACAACTTTGAAAAACACCAACAAATTCAACAACCTTAACACTGAAAAAGAGCAGCAAATTCAACAACAACCTCAACAATGAAAAACATCAAAAAATTCAACAACAACCTCAACTTTGAATAATAAGAAGAAATTCAACTTCAACCTTAACTTTGAAAAATACAAAAAAGTTCAAAATAAACAATTGATAACACCAATAAATTCAACAACAACCGCAACATTGAAAAACATAAACAATTGCAGCAACCTCAACATTGAAAAGCAGCCACAAATTCAACTACAACTTCAAATTTGAAAAACACAAAAAGAGTTTTAAAAAAACATTGAATACATCAATATATTCAACAACAACCTCAATACTGAAAATCACCAACAAATTTAACAACAACCTCAACATTGAAAATCATCAACAAATTCAACAACAACCTCAGCAATGATAAACATCAAAAAATTTAACAACAACCTCAACAATGAAAAACACCAAAAAATTCAACAACAACCTCAACAATAAAAAGCACCAAAAAAATCAACAACAACCTCAACATTGAAAAACTCCAACAACAACCGCAACAATGAAATACACCAAAAAATTCAACAACAAACTCAACATTCCTAAACAGCAACAAATTCAACAAAAACTTCAAAAATGAAAAACACCAAAAAATTGAACAATAACCTCAACTTTGAAAAACACAAAAAAGTTTTAAAAAAAACATTGATAACACCAATAAATTCAACAACAACCTCAACATTGAAAATCACCATCAAATTCAACAAAAACTTCAAAAATGAAAAACATCAAAAAATTCAACAACAACATCCTCAACAATGAAAAACACCAAAAAATTCAACAATAACCTCAACATTGAAAAATTCCAACAAAATGATTGATAAAACTAATAAATTCAACAACAACCTCAATATTGAAAATCACCAACAAATTCAACAACAACTTCAACTTTGAAAAACTCCAACAAATTCAACAACAACCTCAATATTGCAAAACACCAACAAATTCAACAAAAACCTCAACAATGAAAAGCACCAAAAAAGTCAACAACAACCTCAACTTTGAAAAACACTAACAAATTCAACAACCTCAACAGTGAAAAACAACAACAAATTTAGTACCTACCTCAACTTTGAAAAATACAAAAAAATTTAAAAGAAACAAATTCAACATAAACCTCAAAAATGAATAACACCAAAAAATCCAACAACAACCTCAACTTTGAAAAACACCAACAAATTCAAAAACCTCAACAAGGAAAAGCACCAACAAATTCAACTATAACCACAATATTGAAAATCAACAACAAATTCAACAAAAACCGCAACAATGATAACACCAAAATATTCATCAACAACCTCAACATTCAAAAACACCAACAAATTCAACAAAAACCTCAACAATGAAAAACAACAAAAAAATTCAACAACAACCTCAACATTGAAAAACACCAGCAGATTCCACAACCTCAACATTCCAAACAACCAACAAATTGAACACTTACCTCAACAATGAAAAACACCAAAAAATTGAACAACATCCTCAATTTTCAAAAACACCAACAAATTCAACAACCTCAACATTGAAAAACTCCAACAAATTCAACAAGAAACGCAACAATGATAAACACCAACAAATTCAACAACAACTTAAACATTCAAAAACACCAACAATTTCAACAAAAACCTCAACAATGAAAAACACCAAAAAATTCAACAACAACTTCAGCTTTGAAAAACACCAACAAATTCAACTGCAACCTCAACTTTGAAAACTACAAAAAAGATCAAAAAAACCCAATGACAACACCAATGAATTCAAGAACATCCTCAATATTGAAAATCACCAACAAAGTCAACAACAAGCTCAACATTGAAAAACTCCAACTAATTCAACAACAACCTCAACAATGAAAAACACCAATAAATTCAACAACAACTTAAACATTCAAAAACACCAACAAATTCAACAAAAACCTCAACAATGAAAAACACCAAAAAATTCAACAACAACCTCAACTTTGAAAAACACCAACAAATTCAACAACCTCAACATTGAAAAACACCAACAAATTCAACTGCAACCTCAACTTTGAAAAATACAAAAAAGATCAAAACAAACACTGATAACACCAGTAAATTCAACAACAACTTCAATATTGAAAATCATCAATAAGTTCAACAACAAACTCAACAATGAAAAACACCGAAAAATTCAATAACAACCTCAACATTCGAAAGCACCAACAAATTCAACAACAACCTCAGCAATGAAATACACCATAAATTCAACAACAACACCAAAATTCAAAAACACCAACAAATTCAACCAAAACCTCAACAATTAAAAGCACCAAAAAATTCAACAACAACCTTATCTTTGAAAAAAGCCAACAAATTCAACAATCTCAACATTAAAAACCACCAACAAATTCAACAACAACCTCAACAATGAAAAACACCAAAAAATTCAACAACAACCGCAACATTCAAAATCACCAACAAATTCAACAACAACCTCAACCCTGAAAAACACCAAAAAATTCAACAACATCCTCAACTTTGAATAATAGCATAAAATTCAACAACATCCTCAACATTGAAAAACACCAACAAATTCAACAACAACCTCAACAATGAAAAACACCAAAACACTCAACAAAAACTTCAACTTTGAAAAACACCAACAGTTTCAAAAACCTCAAAATTGAAAAACATCAACTAATTCAACTACAACCTCAATACTGAAAATCATCAACAAATTCAACAACAACCTCAACAATGAAAAACACCAAAAAATTCAACAACATTCTCAAAAATTCAAAAACACCAACAAATTCAACAAAACCCTCAACAATGAAAAACACCAAAATATTCAACAACATCCTCAACTTTGAATAACAACAACAAATTCAACAACCTCAACATTGAAAAATTCCAAGAAATTCAACAACAACCTCAACAATGAAAAACACTAAAAAAATTCAACAACAGCCACAACATTGAAAAACACCAACAAATTCAACAAAAACCTCAACATTGCAAAACAACAACAAATTCAACTGCAACCTGAACTTTGAAAAATACAAAAACGTTTAAAAAAACATTGATAACACCAAAAAATTCAAAAACAAACCCAACATTGAAAATCACCAACAAATGTAACAACAACCTCAACAATGAAAAACATCAAAAAAATTTCAACAACAACAACCTCAACAATGAAAAACAGCAAAAAATTCAACAACAACCCAACATTGAAAAACACCAAAATATTCAACAACAAACTCAACTTTGAAAAACACCAACAAATTCAACAACCTCAACATTGAAAAAGAGCAACAAATTCAACAACAACATCAACTTTGAAAAAGACCAACAAGTTCAACTGTAACCTCAATATTGAAAATCACCAACAATTTCAACAACAACCTCAGCATTGAAAAACACCAAAAAATTCAACAACAGTCTCAACTTTGAAAAACAGCAAAAAATTCAACAAAATCCTCAACTTTGAAAAACACCAACAAATTCAACAACCTCAAGACTGAAAAACAGCAAGAAATTCAACAACTACCTCAATATTGAATATCACCAACAAATTCAACAACAACCTCAACTTTGAAAAACTCCAACAAATTCAACAACAACCTCAATATTGCAAAACACCAACAAATTCAACAAAAACCTCAACAATGAAAAGCACCAAAAAAGTCAACAACAACCTCAACTTTGAAAAACACTAACAAATTCAACAACCTCAACAGTGAAAAACAACAACAAATTTAGTACCTACCTCAACTTTGAAAAATACAAAAAAATTTAAAAGAAACAAATTCAACATAAACCTCAAAAATGAATAACACCAAAAAATCCAACAACAACCTCAACTTTGAAAAACACCAACAAATTCAAAAACCTCAACAAGGAAAAGCACCAACAAATTCAACTATAACCACAATATTGAAAATCAACAACAAATTCAACAAAAACCGCAACAATGATAACACCAAAATATTCATCAACAACCTCAACATTCAAAAACACCAACAAATTCAACAAAAACCTCAACAATGAAAAACAACAAAAAAATTCAACAACAACCTCAACATTGAAAAACACCAGCAGATTCCACAACCTCAACATTCCAAACAACCAACAAATTGAACACTTACCTCAACAATGAAAAACACCAAAAAATTGAACAACATCCTCAATTTTCAAAAACACCAACAAATTCAACAACCTCAACATTGAAAAACTCCAACAAATTCAACAAGAAACGCAACAATGATAAACACCAACAAATTCAACAACAACTTAAACATTCAAAAACACCAACAATTTCAACAAAAACCTCAACAATGAAAAACACCAAAAAATTCAACAACAACTTCAGCTTTGAAAAACACCAACAAATTCAACTGCAACCTCAACTTTGAAAACTACAAAAAAGATCAAAAAAACCCAATGACAACACCAATGAATTCAAGAACATCCTCAATATTGAAAATCACCAACAAAGTCAACAACAAGCTCAACATTGAAAAACTCCAACTAATTCAACAACAACCTCAACAATGAAAAACACCAATAAATTCAACAACAACTTAAACATTCAAAAACACCAACAAATTCAACAAAAACCTCAACAATGAAAAACACCAAAAAATTCAACAACAACCTCAACTTTGAAAAACACCAACAAATTCAACAACCTCAACATTGAAAAACACCAACAAATTCAACTGCAACCTCAACTTTGAAAAATACAAAAAAGATCAAAACAAACACTGATAACACCAGTAAATTCAACAACAACTTCAATATTGAAAATCATCAATAAGTTCAACAACAAACTCAACAATGAAAAACACCGAAAAATTCAATAACAACCTCAACATTCGAAAGCACCAACAAATTCAACAACAACCTCAGCAATGAAATACACCATAAATTCAACAACAACACCAAAATTCAAAAACACCAACAAATTCAACCAAAACCTCAACAATTAAAAGCACCAAAAAATTCAACAACAACCTTATCTTTGAAAAAAGCCAACAAATTCAACAATCTCAACATTAAAAACCACCAACAAATTCAACAACAACCTCAACAATGAAAAACACCAAAAAATTCAACAACAACCGCAACATTCAAAATCACCAACAAATTCAACAACAACCTCAACCCTGAAAAACACCAAAAAATTCAACAACATCCTCAACTTTGAATAATAGCATAAAATTCAACAACATCCTCAACATTGAAAAACACCAACAAATTCAACAACAACAACCTCAACAATGAAAAACACCAAAACACTCAACAAAAACTTCAACTTTGAAAAACACCAACAGTTTCAAAAACCTCAAAATTGAAAAACATCAACTAATTCAACTACAACCTCAATACTGAAAATCATCAACAAATTCAACAACAACCTCAACAATGAAAAACACCAAAAAATTCAACAACATTCTCAAAAATTCAAAAACACCAACAAATTCAACAAAACCCTCAACAATGAAAAACACCAAAATATTCAACAACATCCTCAACTTTGAATAACAACAACAAATTCAACAACCTCAACATTGAAAAATTCCAAGAAATTCAACAACAACCTCAACAATGAAAAACACTAAAAAAATTCAACAACAGCCACAACATTGAAAAACACCAACAAATTCAACAAAAACCTCAACATTGCAAAACAACAACAAATTCAACTGCAACCTGAACTTTGAAAAATACAAAAACGTTTAAAAAAACATTGATAACACCAAAAAATTCAAAAACAAACCCAACATTGAAAATCACCAACAAATGTAACAACAACCTCAACAATGAAAAACATCAAAAAAATTTCAACAACAACAACCTCAACAATGAAAAACAGCAAAAAATTCAACAACAACCCAACATTGAAAAACACCAAAATATTCAACAACAAACTCAACTTTGAAAAACACCAACAAATTCAACAACCTCAACATTGAAAAAGAGCAACAAATTCAACAACAACATCAACTTTGAAAAAGACCAACAAGTTCAACTGTAACCTCAATATTGAAAATCACCAACAATTTCAACAACAACCTCAGCATTGAAAAACACCAAAAAATTCAACAACAGTCTCAACTTTGAAAAACAGCAAAAAATTCAACAAAATCCTCAACTTTGAAAAACACCAACAAATTCAACAACCTCAAGACTGAAAAACAGCAAGAAATTCAACAACTACCTCAATATTGAATATCACCAACAAATTCAACAACAACCTCAACTTTGAAAAACATCATCAATTTCAACAACCTCAACATTAAAAAAGAGCAGCAAATTTAACAACAACCTCAACAATGACAAACATCAAAAAATTCAACAACAACCTCAACATTGCAAAACACCAACAAATTCAACAAAAACCTCAACAATTAAAAACACCAAATAATTACACAGCAACCTCAATTTTGAAAAACACCAACAAATTCAGCAACCTCAATATTAAAAAAGAGCAGCAAATTCAACAACAACCTCAAAAATGAAACACATCAAAATATTCAACAACTTCAACATTAAAAAACACCGACAAATTCAACAAAAACCTCATCAAAGAAAAACACCGAAAAATTCAAAAAAAAACTCAACATTCAAAAACACCAACAAATTCATCAAAAACCTCAACAATTAAAAACACCAACAAATTCAACAATAACCTCAATATTGAAAATCACCTACAAAGCCAACAAAAATATCAAAATTGCAAAACACCAACAAATTCAACAACAACCTCAACTTTGAAAAATATCAACAGATTCAACAACCTCAACATTCAAAAAGAGCAGCAAATTCAACAACAACCTCAACAATGATAAAGATCAAAAAATTCAACAACAACCTCAACTTTGAAAAACACCAACAAATTCAACAACTTCAAAATTGAAAAAGAGTAGCAAATTCAACAGTAACCTCAACAATGAAAAACATCAAAAAATTCAACAACATCCTCTACATTCAAAAACACCATCAAATTCAACAAAAATCTCAACATGGAAGAAAACCAACAAATTCAACTAGAACCTCAACTTTGAAAAATATAAAAAAGTTCAAAAACACCATTGATAACACCAATAAATTCAACAACAACCTCAATATTGAAAATCACCAACAAATTCAACAACAACCTCAACATTGCAAAACACCAACAAATGGAACAACAAACTCATCATTGAAAATCACCAACAAATTCAACAGCAACCTCAGCAATGAAAAACATCAAAAATTCAACAACAACATCAACAATGAAAAACACCCAAAAAATCAATAACTCAGTCAACAGTGAAAAACTGCAACAATTTCAACAAAAACCGCAACAATGAAAAACACTAAAAAATTCAACAACAAATTCAACATTGAAAATCACGAACAAATTCAACAAATACAAAAAAAATTAAAAAATACCATTGATAACACTAATAAATTCAACAACAACCTCAGCAATGAAAAACATCAAAAAATTCAACAACAACCTCAACGATGAAAAAGAAGAAAAATTCAACAACAACCTCAACATTCAAAAACAACAACAAATTCAACAAAAACGCCAACAATGAAAAACACCAAAAAATTCAACAAAAACCTCAACTTTGAAAAACACCAAAGAATTTTACCACCTCAACATTGAAAAACACCAACAATTTCAACTGCAACCTCAACTTTGAAAAATACAAAAAAATTTAAAAAATACCATTGAAAACACTAATAAATTCAACAACAACCTCAGCAATGAAAAACATCAAAAAATACAGCAACAACCTCAACGATGAAAAAGAAGAAAAATTTAACAACGACCTCAACAATGAAAAACACCCAAAAAATCAATAACAACGTCAACATTGAAAAAGTGCAACAATTTCAACAAAAACTGCACAATGAATAACACCAAAAAAATTCAACAACCTCAACATTGACAAACACCAACAAATTCCACTGCAAACTGAACTTTCAAAAACACGAAAATGTTTTAAGCAATATATTGATTACACCAATAAATTCAACAACAGCCTCAATATTGAAAATCACCAACAAATTCATCAACAAACTCAACAATGAAATAAATCAGAAAATTCACCAACAACGACATCAACAATGAAAAACATCAAAAATTCAACAAGAACCTCAACATTCAAAAACACCAACAAATTCATCAAAAGCCTCAACAAAGAAAAACACCAAATAATTGAACAACAACCACAACTTTGAAAAAGACAAAAAAATGCAACTGCAACCTCAACTTTGATAAATAGAAAAAAGTTAAAAGAAAACCATTCATAACACCAAAAAATTCAACAACCACCTCAATATTGAAAATCTCCAGCAAATTCAACAACAACCTCAACAATGAAAATCATCAAAAAATTCAACAACAACAACAACAAAAACCTCAACAATAAAAAACACCAAAAAATTCATCAACAAACCAACCTTGAAAAACACCAAGATATTCAACAACAAACTCAACTTTGAAAAACACCAACAAATTCAGTATCCTCAGCTTTGAATAACATCAACAAATTCAACATCAACCACAACTTTTAAACATACAAAAAAGTTCAACAAATTAAAAATTGATAACACCAACAAATTCAACAACAACCTCAATATTGAATATCACCAACAAATTCAACAACAACCTCAACTTTGAATAACACCAACAACTTAAAAAACCTCAACATTGAAAAAGAGCAGCAAATTCAACAACAACTTCAAGAATGAAAAACATCAAAAAATTCAACAACAACCTCCATTTCGAAAAACACCAACAAATTCATCTGCAACCTTACTTTGAAAAATACAAAAAAGTTTTTAAAAAAACATTGATAACACCAATAAATTCAACAACAACCTCAATATTGAAAAACACCAACAAATTCAACAACCTCAACATTCAAAAACACCAACAAATTCAACAGCAACCTCAACTTTGAAAAACACAAAAAGTTTTTTAAAAAACCATTGATAATAACAATAAATTCAACAACAACCTCAATATTGAAAATCACCCACAATTTCATCAACAACCTCAACAAAGAAAAACATCATAAAATTAAACAACAACAACATCAAAAATGAAAGACGCCCAAAAATTCAACAACAAACTCAACATTGAAAATCACCAACAAATTCAACAACAACCTCGATAATGAAAAACACCAAAAAATCCAACAACAACCTCAACTTTGAAAAACACCAAAACATTATACAACCTCAACATTGAAGAACACTAATAATTTCAACTGCAACCTCAACTTTGAAAAATACAAAAAAAATTAAAAAAAACCATTGATAACACTAATAAATTCAACAACAACCTCAGCAATGAAAAACATCAAAAAATTCAAGAACAACCTCAACGATGAAAAAGACCAAAAAAATTCAACAACAACCTCAGCAATGAAAAACACCCAAAAAAACAATAAAAACGTCAACATTGAAAAAGTGCAACAATTTCAACAAACACCGCACAATGAATAACACTAAAAAATTCAACAACAACTTCAACATTGAAAATCACCAACAAATTCAACAACCTCAACATTGAAATACACCAGCAAATTCAACTGCAACCTCAACTTTCAAAAACACAAAAAAGTTTTAAACAATATATTGATTACACCAATAAATTCAACAACAGCCTCAATATTGAAAATCACCAACAAATTCATCAACAAACTCAACAATGAAATAAATCAGAAAATTCACCAACAACGACCTCAACAATGAAAAACATCAAAAATTCAACAAGAACCTCAACATTCAAAAACACCAACAAATTCAACAAAAATCTCAACAATGAAAAACATCAAAAAATTGAACAACAACGTCAACTTTGAAAAGTACCAAAAAATGCAACTGCAACCTCAACTTTGAAAAATGCAAAAAAGTTAAAAAAAAACCATTCATAACACCAATAAATTCAACAACCACCTCAATATTGAAAATCACCAACAAATTCAACAACAACCTCAACAATGAAAATCATCAAAAAATTCAACAACAACAACAACAAACACCTCAACAATAAAAAACACCAAAGAATTCATCAACAAACCAACCTTGAAAAACACCAAGATATTCAACAACAAACTCAACTTTGAAAAACACCAACAAATTCAATATTCTCAGCTTTGAATAACATCAACAAATTCAACTTCATACTCAACTTTTAAACATACAAAAAAGTTCAACAAATTAAAAACTGATAACACCAACAAATTCAACAACAACCTCAATATTGAATATCACCAACAAATTCAACAACAGCCTCAACTTTGAATAACACTAACAACTTAAAAAACATCAACATTGAAAAAGAGCAGCAAATTCAACAACTTCAAGAATGAAAAACATCAAAAAATTCAACAGCATCCTCTATTTTGAAAAACACCAACTAATTCATCTGCAACCTTTACTTTGAAAAATACAAAAAAGTTTTTAAAAAAACATTGATAACACCAATAAATTCAACAGCAACCTCAATATTGAAAATCAACAACAAATTCAACAACCTCAACGTTCAAAAACACCAACAAGTTCAACTGCAACGTCAACTTTGAAAAACACAAAAAGTTTTTTAAAAAAACCATTGATAATAACAATAAATTCAACAACAACCTCAATATTGAAAATCACCCACAATTTCATCAACAACCTCAACAAAGAAAAACATCAAAAATTTAAACAACAACGACCTCAACAATGAAAAACACGTAAAAATTGAACAACAGCCTCACCATTTAAAAACTCCAACAATTTCAACAACAACCTCAACAATGAAAGACGCCCAAAAATTCAACAACAAACTCAACATTGAAAATCACCAACAAATTCAACAACAACCTCGATAATGAGAAACATCAAAAAATTCAACAACAACCTCAACATTCAAAAACAACAACAAATTCAACAAAAACCCCAACAATGAAAAACACCAAAAAATTCAACAACAACCACAACTTTGAAAAACACCAAAAAATTCAACAACCTCAACATTGAAAAACACCAACAATTTCAACTGCAACCTCAACTTTCAAAAACACAAAAAAGTTTTAAACAATATATTGATTACACCAATAAATTCAACAACAGCCTCAATATTGAAAATCACCAACAAATTCAGCAACAAACTCAACAATGAAATAAATCAGAAAATTCACCAACAACGAACTCAACAATGAAAAACATCAAAAATTCAACTAGAACCTCAAAATTCAAAAACACCAACAAATTCAACAAAAGCCTCAACAATGAAAAACACCAAAAAATTGAACAACAACCACACCTTTGAAAAACACCAAAAAATGCAACTGCAACCTCAACTTTGAAAAAAACAAAAAAGTTAAAAGAAAACCATTCATAACACCAAAAAATTCAACAACCACCTCAATATTGAAAATCTCCAACAAATTCAACAACAACCTCAACAATGAAATTCATCAAAAAATTCAACAACAACAACAAAAACCTCAACAATAAAAAACACCAAAAAATTCATCAACAAACCAACATTGAAAAACACCAAGATTATCAACAACAAACTCAACTTTGAAAAACACCAATAAATTCAATATCCTCAGCTTTGAATAACATCAACAAATTCAACATCAACCTCAACTTTCAAAAACACAAAAAAGTTTTAAACAATATATTGATTACACCAATACATTCAACAACAGCCTCAATATTGAAAATCACCAACAAATTCATCAACAAACTCAACAATGAAATAAATCAGAAAATTCACCAACAACGACCTCAACAATGAAAAACATCAAAAATTCAACCAGAACCTCAACATTCAAAAACACCAACAAATTCAACAAAAACCTCAACAATGAAAAACATCAAAAAATTGAACAACAACGTCAACTTTGAAAAGTACCAAAAAAGGCAACTGCAACCTCAACTTTGAAAAATGCAAAAAAGTTAAAAAAAAACCATTCATAACACCAAAAAATTCAACAACCACCTCAATATTGAAAAACACCAGCAAATTCAACAACAACCTCAACAATGAAAATCATCAAAAAATTCAACAACAACAACAACAAAAACCTCAACAATAAAAAACACCAAAGAATTCATCAACAAACCAACCTTGAAAAACACCAAGATATTCAACAACAAACTCAACTTTGAAAAACACCAACAATTTCAATATCCTCAGCTTTGCATAACATCAACAAATTCAACTTCATACTCAACTTTTAAACATACAGAAAAGTTCAACAAATTAAAAACTGATAACACCAACAAATTCAACATCAACCTCAATATTGAATATCACCAACAAATTCAACAACAACCTCAACTTTGAATAACACCAACAACTTAAAAAACATCAACATTGAAAAAGAGCAGCA
The DNA here is from genome assembly GCF_964194155.1 of Cetorhinus maximus. Classification (NCBI taxonomy): domain Eukaryota; kingdom Metazoa; phylum Chordata; class Chondrichthyes; order Lamniformes; family Cetorhinidae; genus Cetorhinus; species Cetorhinus maximus. The sequence continues at coordinate 23,358,596 of NC_135909.1, forward strand.
AATTCAACAACAAATTCAAGAATGAAAAACATCAAAAAATTCAACAACAACCTCTACATTGAAAAACAAAAACAAATTCATCTTAACCTTTACTTTGAAAAATAGAAAAAAGTTTTTAAAAAAAAATTGATAACACCAATAAATTCAACAACAACCTCAATATTGAAAATCAACAACAAATTCAACAACAACCTCAACAATGAAAACACCAAAAAATTCAACAACAACCTCAACTTTAAAAACACCAACAAATTCAACAACCTCAACATTCAAAAACACCAACAAATTCAACTGCAACCTCAACTTTGAAAAACACAAAAAGTTTTTAAAAAAAACCATTGATAATACCAATAAATTCAACAACAACCTCAATATTGAAAATCACCCACAATTTCATCAACAACCTCAACAAAGAAAAACATCAAAAAATTTAACAACAACGACCTCAACAATGAAAAACACTTAAAAATTCAACAACAGCCTCAACATTTAAAAACTCCAACAATTTCAACAACAACCTCAACAATGAAAGACGCCCAAAAATTCAACAACAAACTCAACATTGAAAATCACCAACAAATTCAACAACAACCTCGATAATGAAAAACATCAAAAAATTCAACAACAACCTCAACATTCAAAAACAAAACAAATTCAACAAAAACCCCAACAATGAAAAACACCAAACAATTCAACAACAACCTCAACTTTGAAAAACACCAAAAAATTATACAACCTCAACATTGAAAAACACTAATAATTTCAACTGCAACCTCAACTTTGAAAAATACAAAAAAATTTTAAAAATACCATTGATAACACTAATAAATTCAACAACAACCTCAGCAATGAAAAACATCAATCAATTCAACAACAACCTCAACGATGAAAAAGACCAAAAAATTCAACAACAACCTCAGCAATGAAAAACACCCAAAAAATCAATAACAACGTCAACATTGAAAAAGTGCAACAGTTTCAACAAAAACCGCACAATGAATAACACTAAAAAATTCAACAACAAATTCAACATTGAAAATCACCAACAAATTCAACAACCTCAACATTGAAAAACACCAACAAATTCAACTGCAACCTCAACTTTCAAAAACACAAAAAAGTTTTAAACAATATATTGATTACACCAATAAATTCAACAAGAGCCTCAATATTGAAAATCACCAACAAATTCATCAACAAACTCAACAATGAAATAAATCAGAAAATCCACCAACAACGACCTCAACAATGAAAAACATCAAAAATTCAACCAGAACCTCAATATTGAAAATCACCAACAAGTTCAAGAACAACCTCAACTTTGAAAAACTCCAATAAATTCAACAACAACCTTAACAATGAAAAACAGCAAAAAACTCAACAGCAACATCAACATTCAAAAAAACAGACAAATTCAACCAATAACCTCAACAATGAATAACATCAAAAAATTCAACAACAAGAAACTAATAAATGAAAATCACCAACAAGTTCAAGAACAACCTCAACAATGTAAAACATCAAATAATTCAACAACAACCTCAACAATGAAAAACACCTACAAATTCAACAACAAACTCAATATTGGAAATCACTAACAAATTCACCAATAACCTCAACAATGAATAACATCAAAAAATTCAACAACAAGAAACTAATAAATGAAAATCACCAACAAGTTCAAGAACAACCTCAACAATGTAAAACATCAAATAATTCAACAACAACCTCAACAATGAATAACACCAACAAATTCAACAACAAACTCAATATTGGAAATCACCAACAAATTCACCAATAACCTCAACAATGAATAACATCAAAAAATTCAACAACAAGAAACTAATAAATGAAAATCACCAACAAGTTCAAGAACAACCTCAACAATGTAAAACATCAAATAATTCAACAACACCTCAACAATGAAAAACACCAAAAAATTCAACAACAACCTCAACATTGAAAAACTCCAACAATTTCAACATCAACCTCAACAATGAAAAACACCAACAAATTCAACAACAACCTCAACAATGAAAAACACCAAAAAATTCAACAACAAACTCAACAATGAAAAACACCAAAAAATTCAACAACAACCTCAACTTTGAAAAACACCAACAATTTCAACAACCTTGACATTGAAAAACAACCAGAAATTCAACTGCAACCTCAACTTTGAAAACTACAAAAAATTTCAAAAAAAAACCATTGATAACACCAATAAATTCAACAACCACCGAAATATTGAAAATCACCAACAAATTCAACAACAACTTCAACATTGCAAAACACCAACAGATTCAACAAAAACCTCAACAATGAAAAACACCAAAAAATTCAACAACAACCTCAACTTTGAAAAACACCAACAAATTCAACAACCTCGACATTGAAGAACACCAACAAAATCAACGACAACCTCAATATTGAAAATCACCAACGAATTCAACAACAATCTCAACTTTGAAAAACAGCAATAAATTCAACAACCTCAACATTGAAAATCACCAACAAATTCAACAACAACCTCAACATTCAAAAACATCAACAAATTCAACAACAACCTCAACAATGAAAAACACCAAAAAATTCAACAACAAACTCAACATTAAAAATCACCATCAAATTCCACCAAAACCTCAACAATGAAAAACAGCAAAAAATTCAACAACAAACTCAACAATGAAAAACACCAAAAAATTCAACAACAGCCTCAACTTTGAAAAACACCAACAAATTCAACAACCTCAACACTGAAGAAGACCAATAAATTTAACTGCAAACTCAACCTTAAAAAATACAAAAAAGTTTTTTAAAAAAACATTGATAACACCAATAAATTCAACAACAACCTCAAAATAGAAAATCACCAGCAAATTCATCAACAACATTAACAATGAAAATCACCAACAAATTCAACAACAACCTCAACATTCAAAAACATCAACAAATTCAACAACAACCTCAACAATGAAAAACACCAAAAAATTCAACAACAACCTCAACATTCAAAAACATCAACAAATTCAACAACAACCTCAACAATGAAAAACACCAAAAAATTCAACAACAAACTCAACATTAAAAATCACCATCAAATTCCACCAAAACCTCAACAATGAAAATCACCAACAAATTCAACAACAACCTCAACATTGAAAAACTCCAACAATTTCAACAACAACCTCAACAATGGAAAACATCAAAAAATTCAACAACAACAACTTCAACAATGAAAAACACCAAAAAAATCAACAACAACCCAACATTGAAAAACACCAAAAAATTCAACAACGGCCTCAACTTTGAAGAACACCAACAAATTCAACAACCTCAACACTGAAGAAGACCAACAAATTTAACTGCAAACTCAACCTTAAAAAATACAAAAAAGTTTTTAAAAAAAAATTGATAACACCAATAAATTCAACAACAACCTCAATATAGAAAATCACCAGCAAATTCATCAACAACATTAACAATGAAAAACACCAAAAAATTCAACAACAAGCTCAACTTTAAAAAACACCAACAAATTAAACAAACTCAACATTGAAAAACACCAACAAATTCAACTGCAACCTCAACTTTTTAAAATCAAAAAAGTTCAAGAAAAACCATTGATAATACCAATAAATTCAACAACAACCTCAATATTGAAAATCACCAACTAATTCAACAACAACTTCAACATTGCAAAACACCAACAAATTCAACAAAAACCTCAACAATGAAAAGCACCAAAAAATTCAACAACATCCTCAACTTGGAAAAACACTATCAAATTCAACAACCTCAATATTGAAAAACACCAACAAATTCAACAACAACCTGAACATTGAAAAAGACCAAAAAATTCAACAACAGCCTCAATAATGATAAAAACCAACAAATTCAACAACAACCTCAACAATGAAAAACACCAAAAAATTCAACAACAAACTCAACAATGAAAAACACCAAAAAATTCAACAACAACCTCAACTTTGAAAAACACCAACAAATTCAACAACCTCGACATTGAAAAACACCAACAAATTCAACGACAACCTCAATATTGAAAATCACCAACGAATTCAACAACAATCTCAACTTTGAAAAACAGCAATAAATTCAACAACCTCAACATTGAAAATCACCAACAAATTCAACAACAACCTCAACATTCAAAAACATCAACAAATTCAACAACAACCTCAACAATGAAAAACACCAAAACATTCAACAACAAACTCAACATTAAAAATCACCATCAAATTCCACCAAAACCTCAACAATGAAAAACAGCAAAAAATTCAACAACAAACTCAACAATGAAAAACACCAAAAAATTCAACAACAGCCTCAACTTTGAAAAACACCAACAAATTCAACAACCTCAACACTGAAGAAGACCAACAAATTTAACTGCAAACTCAACCTTAAAAAATACAAAAAAGTTTTTAAAAAAAAAATTGATAACACCAATAAATTCAACAACAACCTCAATATAGAAAATCACCAGCAAATTCATCAACAACATTAACAATGAAAAACACCAAAAAATTCAACAACAACCTCAACATTGAAAAACTCCAACAATTTCAACAACAACCTCAACAATGAAAAACACCTAAAATGTCAACAGTAACCTCAACTTTGAAAAACACCAACAAAGTCAACAACCTCAACATTGAAAAACACCAACAAATTCAACTGCAACCTCAATGTTGAAAATCACCAACGAATTAAAACAACAATCTCAACTTTGAAAAACAGCAATAAATTCAACAACCTCAACATTGAAAATCACCAACAAATTCAACAACAACCTCAACATTCAAAAACATCAACAAATTCAACGACAACCTCAACAATGAAAAACACCAAAAAATTCAACAACAAACTCAACATTAAAAATCACCATCAAATTCCACCAAAACCTCAACAATGAAAAACAGCAAAAAATTCAACAACAAACTCAACAATGAAAAACACCAAAAAATTCAACAACGGCCTCAACTTTGAAAAACACCAACAAATTCAACAACCTCAACACTGAAGAAGACCAACAAATTTAACTGCAAACTCAACCTTAAAAAATACAAAAAAGTTTTTAAAAAAAAATTGATAACACCAATAAATTCAACAACAACCTCAATATAGAAAATCACCAGCAAATTCATCAACAACATTAACAATGAAAAACACCAAAAAATTCAACAACAACCTCAACATTGAAAAACTCCAACAATCTCAACAACAACCTCAACAATGAAAAACACCTAAAATGTCAACAGCAACCTCAACTTTGAAAAACACCAACAAAGTCAACAACCTCAACATTGAAAAACACCAACAAATTCAACTGCAACATCAACTTTGAAAAATACAAAAAAGACAAAAGAAAACCATTGATAACACCAATAAATTCGACAGCAACCTCAATATAGAAAAACACAACCAAATTCAACAACAACCTTAGCAATGAAAAGCATCAAAATATTCAACAACATCAACCTCAACAATGAAAAACACCCAAAAATTCAACAACAACCTCAACAATGTAAAACAGCAAAAAAATCAACAACAACCTCAACATTCCAAAACACCAACAAATTCAACAACAACCTCAACAATGAAAAATACCAAAAAAGTCAACAACAAACTCAACATTAAAAATCACCATCAAAATCATCCAAAACCTCAACAATGAAAAACAGCAAAAAATTCAACTGCAAACTCAACTTTGAAAAAGACAAAAAAATTTAAAAGAAACATTGATAACACCCATAAATTCAACAACAACCTCAATATTGAAAATCACCAACAAGTTCAAGAACAACCTCAACAATGTAAAACATCAAATAATTCAACAACAACCTCAAGAATGAAAAACACCAACAAATTCAACAACAAACTCAATATTGGAAATCACCAACAAATTCACCAATAACCTCAACAATGAATAACATCAAAAAATTCAACAACAAGAAACTAATAAATGAAAATCACCAACAAGTTCAAGAACAACCTCAACAATGTAAAACATCAAATAATTCAACAACACCTCAACAATGAAAAACACCAAAAAATTCAACAACAACCTCAACATTGAAAAACTCCAACAATTTCAACATCAACCTCAACAATGAAAAACACCAACAAATTCAACAACAACCTCAACAATGAAAAACACCAAAAAATTCAACAACAAACTCAACAATGAAAAACACCAAAAAATTCAACAACAACCTCAACTTTGAAAAACACCAACAATTTCAACAACCTTGACATTGAAAAACAACCAGAAATTCAACTGCAACCTCAACTTTGAAAACTACAAAAAATTTCAAAAAAAAACCATTGATAACACCAATAAATTCAACAACCACCGAAATATTGAAAATCACCAACAAATTCAACAACAACTTCAACATTGCAAAACACCAACAGATTCAACAAAAACCTCAACAATGAAAAACACCAAAAAATTCAACAACAACCTCAACTTTGACAAACACCAACAAATTCAACAACCTCGACATTGAAGAACACCAACAAAATCAACGACAACCTCAATATTGAAAATCACCAACGAATTCAACAACAATCTCAACTTTGAAAAACAGCAATAAATTCAACAACCTCAACATTGAAAATCACCAACAAATTCAACAACAACCTCAACATTCAAAAACATCAACAAATTCAACAACAACCTCAACAATGAAAAACACCAAAAAATTCAACAACAAACTCAACATTAAAAATCAACATCAAATTCCACAAAAACCTCAACAATGAAAAACAGCAAAAAATTCAACAACAAACTCAACAATGAAAAACAGCAAAAAATTCAACAACAGCCTCAACTTTGAAAAACACCAACAAATTCAACAACCTCAACACTGAAGAAGACCAATAAATTTAACTGCAAACTCAACCTTAAAAAATACAAAAAAGTTTTTTAAAAAAACATTGATAACACCAATAAATTCAACAACAACCTCAAAATAGAAAATCACCAGCAAATTCATCAACAACATTAACAATGAAAATCACCAACAAATTCAACAACAACCTCAACATTCAAAAACATCAACAAATTCAACAACAACCTCAACAATGAAAAACACCAAAAAATTCAACAACAACCTCAACATTCAAAAACATCAACAAATTCAACAACAACCTCAACAATGAAAAACACCAAAAAATTCAACAACAAACTCAACATTAAAAATCACCATCAAATTCCACCAAAACCTCAACAATGAAAATCACCAACAAATTCAACAACAACCTCAACATTGAAAAACTCCAACAATTTCAACAACAACCTCAACAATGGAAAACATCAAAAAATTCAACAACAACAACTTCAACAATGAAAAACACCAAAAAAATCAACAACAACCCAACATTGAAATACACCAAAATATTCAGCAACAAACTGAACTTTGAAAAACAACAACAAATTCAACAACCCCAACATTGAAAAAAAGCAACAAATTCAACTACAACCTCAATATTGAAAATCACCAAAAAATTCAACAACGATCTCAACTTTGAAAAACAGCAATAAATTCAACAACCTCAACATTGAAAATCACCAACAAATTCAACAACAACCTCAACATTCTAAATCACCAACAAATTCAACAAATACCTCAACAATGAAAAACACCAAAAAATTCAACATCAACCTGAACTTTGGAAAACACAAACAAATGTAACAACCTGAGCATTGAAAAACACCAACAAATTCAAAAACAACCTCAACATTGAAAAACTCCAACAAATTCTACAACAACCTCAACATTGAAAAACACCAACATATTCAACAACAACATCAACTTTTAATAACAACAAAAAATTCAAAAATATCATCATTGGAAACAACCAACAAATTCAACAACTTCAACATTCAAAAACTCCAACAATTTCAACAACAACCTCAACAGTGAAAAACACCTAAAATGTCAACAGCAACCTCAACTTTGAAAAAGACAAAAAAATTTAAAAGAAACATTGATAACACCCTTAAATTCAACAACAACCTCAATATTGAAAATCACAAACAAGTTCAAGAACAACCTCAACAATGTAAAACATCAAATAATTCAACAACAACCTCAACAATGAAAAACACCAAAAAATTCAACAACAAACTCAATATTGGAAATCACCAAAAAATTCACCAATAACCTCAACAATGAATAACATCAAAAAATTCAACAACAAGAAACTAATAAATGAAAATCACCAACAAGTTCAAGAACAACCTCAGCAATGTAAAACATCAAATAATTCAACAACACCTCAACAATGAAAAACACCAAAAAATTCAACAACAACCTCAACATTGAAAAACTCCAACAATTTCAACATCAACCTCAACAATGAAAAACACCTAAAATGTCAACAGCAACCTCAACTTTGAAAAACACCAACAAAGTCAACAACCTCAACATTGAAAAACACCAACAAATTCAACTGCAACATCAACTTTGAAAAATACAAAAAAGACAAAAGAAAACCATTGATAACACCAATATATTCGACAGCAACCTCAATATAGAAAAACACAACCAAATTCAACAACAACCTTAGCAATGAAAAGCATCAAAATATTCAACAACATCAACCTCAACAATGAAAAACACCCAAAAATTCAACAACAACCTCAACAATGAAAAACAGGAAAAAAATCAACAACAACCTCAACATTGAAAAACACCAAAAAATTCAACAACAACCTCAACTTTGAAAAACACCAACAAATTCAACAACCTCAACATTGAAAAACACCAACAAATTCAACTGCAACTTAGCTTTGAAAAATACAAAAAAGATCAAAACAACCACTGATAACACCAGTAAATTCAACAACAACTTCAATATTGAAAATCATCAATAAGTTCAACAACAAACTCAACACTGAAAATCACCAACAAATTCAACAACAACCTCAACAATGAAAAACATCAAAAAATTCAACAACAACAACCTCAACAATGAATAACACCAAAAAATTCAACAACAACCCTATATTGAAAATCACCAGAATATTCAACAAGAAACTCAACTTTCAAAAACAGCCAGAATTTCAACAACCTCAACATTGAAAATCGGAAACAAATTCAACAACAGCCTCAACTTTGAAAAGTACAAAAACGTTGTACAAAATAAAAATTGATAACACCAACAAATTCAACAACAACCTCAATATTGAAAAACTACAACAAATTCAACAACAACCTCAACGTTGAAAAACACCAACAAATTCAACAACAACCTCAACAATGAATAACACCAAAAAATTCAACAACTACCTCAACATTCAAAAACACCAACAAATTCAACAAAAACCTCAACTTTGAAAAACACCAACAAATTCAACAACTCAACATTGAAAAATACCAACAAATTCAACTGCAACCTAACTTTGAAAAATACAAAAAAGTTCAAAAAAAACAATTGATAACACCAATACATTCAACAACAACCTCAATATTGAAAATCGCCAACAAATTCAACAACAACCTCAACAATGAAAAACATCCAAAAATTCAACAACAACCTCAACAATGAAAAACGCCAGAAATTTCAACAACAACTTCAACATTCAAAGACACCAACAAATTCAACAACAACCTCAGCAATGAAGTACACCAAGAAATTCAACAACAACAACAAAATTCAAAAACACCAACAAATTCAACCAAAACCTCAACAATTAAAAGCACCAAAAAATTCAACAACAACCTCATCTTTGAAAAAAGCCAACAAATTCAACAATCTCAACATTAAAAACCACGAACAAATTCAACAACAACCTCAGCAATGAAAAACACCAAAAAATTCAACAACAACCTCAACATTCAAAATCACCAACAAATTCAACAACAACCTCAACCCTGAAAAACACCAAAAAATTCAACAACATCCTCAACTTTGAATAATAGCATAAAATTCAACAACATCCTCAACATTGAAAAACACCAACAAATTCAACAACAACAACCTCAACAATGAATAACACCAAAACACTCAACAAAAACTTTAACTTTGAAAAACACCAACAGTTTCAAAAACCTCAAAATTGAAAAACATCACCTAATTCAACTACAACCTCAATACTGAAAATCATCAACAAATTCAACAACAACCTCAACAATGAAAAACACCAAAAAATTCAACAACATTCTCAAAAATTCAAAAACACCAACAAATTCAACAAAACCCTCAACAATGAAAAACACCAAAATATTCAACAACATCCTCAACTTTGAATAACAACAACAAATTCAACAACCTCAACATTGAAAAATTCCAAGAAATTCAACAACAACCTCAACAATGAAAAACACTAAAAAAATTCAACAACAGCCACAACATTGAAAAACACCAACAAATTCAACAAAAACCTCAACATTGCAAAACAACAACAAATTCAACTGCAACCTGAACTTTGAAAAATACAAAAACGTTTAAAAAAACATTGATAACACCAAAAAATTCAAAAACAAACCCAACATTGAAAATCACCAACAAATGTAACAACAACCTCAACAATGAAAAACATCAAAAAAATTTCAACAACAACAACCTCAACAATGAAAAACAGCAAAAAATTCAACAACAACCCAACATTGAAAAACACCAAAATATTCAACAACAAACTCAACTTTGAAAAACAACAACAAATTCAACAACCTCAACATTGAAAAAGAGCAACAAATTCAACAACAACATCAACTTTGAAAAAGACCAACAAGTTCAACTGCAACCTCAATATTGAAAATCACCAACAATTTCAACAACAACCTCAGCATTGAAAAACACCAAAAAATTCAACAACAGTCTCAACTTTGAAAAACAGCAAAAAATTCAACAAAATCCTCAACTTTGAAAAACACCAACAAATTCAACAACCTCAAGACTGAAAAACACCAAGAAATTCAACAACTACCTCAATATTGAATATCACCAACAAATTCAACAACAACCGCAACTTTGAAAAACATCATCAATTTCAACAACCTCAACATTAAAAAAGAGCAGCAAATTCAACAACAACCTCAACAATGACTAACATCAAAAAATTCAATAGCAACCTCAACAATGAAAAATACCAACAAAGTCAACAACAACCTCAAAATTGCAAAACACCAACAAATTCAACAACAACTTCAACAATGAAAAACACCAACAAATTCAACAACAACCCCAACAATGAATAACATCTAAAAATTCAACAACAAGAACCTCAACAATGAAAAACACCAACAAATACATGAAAAACATCAACAATGAAAAACAACAAAAAATTCAACAACAACCTCAACTTTGAAAAACACAAACAAATTCAAAAACATCAACATTGAAAAACAGCAACAAATTCAAATACAACTTCAATATTGAAAATCACCAACAAATTTAACAACAACCTCAACAATGAAAAACATCAAAAAATTTAACAAAAACCCCAACATTCAAAAACACCAACAAATTCAACTAAAACCTCAACATTGAAAAACACCAAAAAATTCAACAACAATGTCTGCTTTGAAAAAACCAACAAATTCAACAACCTCATCATTGAAAAACACCAAAAAATTCAACAACAACCTCAACATTGAATAACTCCAACAATTTCAACAACAACCTCAACAATGGAAAACATCAAAAAATTCAACAACAACAACCTCAACAATGAAAAACAGCAAAAAATTTCAACAACAACCCAACATTGAAAAACACCAAAATATTCAGCAACAAACTCAACTTTGAAAAACACCAACAAATTCAACAACAACCTCAACATTCTAAATCATCAACAAATTTAACAAATACCTCAACAATGAAAAACACCAAAAAATTCAACATCAACCTGAACTTTGGAAAACACAAACAAATGTAACAACCTGAGCATTGGAAAACACCAATAAATTCAACAACAACCTCAACATTGAAAAACTACTACAAATTCAACAACAACCTCAACATTGAAAAACACCAAAATATTCAACAACAACCTCAACTTTGAAAAACAACAAAAAATTCAAAAATCTCATCATTGGAAACAACCAACAAATTCAACAACTTCAACATTGAAAAACTCCAACAATTTCAACAACAACCTCAACAATGAAAGACGCCCAAAAATTCAACAACAAACTCAACATTGAAAATCACCAACAAATTCAACAACAACCTCGATAATGAGAAACATCAAAAAATTCAACAACAGCCTCAACATTCCAAAACACCAACAAATTAAACAACAACCTCAACAATGAAAAACACCAAAAAATTCAACAACAACCTCAACTTTGAAAAACACCAACAAATTCAACAACCTCGACATTGAAGAACACCAACAAATTCAACTGCAACCTCAACTTTGAAAAATACAAAAAAGTTAAAAAAAAACCATTGATAAGACCAATAAATTCAACAACAACCTCAATATTGAAAATCACCAACAAATTCAACAACAAATTCAACATTGCAAAACACCAACAAATTCAACAAAAACTTCAACAATGAAAAGCACCAAAAAATTCACCAACATACTCAACTTTGAAAAACATTAACAAATTCAACACCCTCAATATTGAAAAACACCAACAAATTCAACTGCAACCTGAAAATTGAAAAATACAAAAAAGTTTAAAAAAAAACATTGATAACACCAATAAATTCACCAACAACCTCAATAATGAAAATCACCAACAAATTCAACAACAACCTCCACAATGAAAAGCACCAAAAAATTCAACAACAAACTCAACATTGAAAATCACCAACAAATTCACCAGCAACCTCAACAATGACTAACATCAAAAAATTCAATAGCAACCTCAACAATGACAAATACCAACAAAGTCAACAACAACCTCAACATTGCAAAACACCAACAAATTCAACAACAACTTCAACAATGAAAAACACCAACAAATTCAACAACAACCCCAACAATGAATAACATCTAAAAATTCAACAACAAGAACCTCAACAATGAAAAACACCAACAAATTCATGAAAAACATCAACAATGAAAAACAACAAAAAATTCAACAACAACCTCTACTTTGAAAAAAACAAACAAATTCAAAAACATCAACATTGAAAAACAGCAACAAATTCAAATACAACTTCAATATTGAAAATCACCAACAAATTTAACAACAACCTCAACAATGAAAAACATCAAAAAATTTAACAAAAACCCCAACATTCAAAAAAACCAACAAATTCAACTAAATCCTCAACATTGAAAAACACCAAAAAATTCAACAACAATGTCTGCTTTGAAAAAACCAACAAATTCAACAAACTCATCATTGAAAAACACCAAAAAATTCAACAACAACCTCAACATTGAAAAACTCCAACAATTTCAACAACAACCTCAACAATGGAAAACATCAAAAAATTCAACAACAACCTCAACAATGAAAAACAGCAAAAAAATTCAACAACAACCCAACATTGAAAAACAGCAAAATATTCAGCAACAGACTCAACTTTGAAAAACACCAACAAATTCAACAACAACCTCAACCTTCTAAATCACCAACAAATTTAACAAATACCTCAACAATGAAAAACACCAAAAAATTCAACATCAACCTGAACTTTGGAAAACACAAACAAATGTAACAACCTGAGCATTGGAAAACACCAATAAATTCAACAACAACCTCAACATTGAAAAACACCAAAATATTCAACAACAACCTCAACTTTGAAAAACAACAAAAAATTCAAAAATCTCATCATTGGAAACAACCAACAAATTCAACAACTTCAACATTGAAGAACTCCAACAATTTCAACAACAACCTCAACAATAAAAGACGCCCAAAAATTCAACAACAAACTCAACATTGAAAATCACCAACAAATTCAACAACATCCTCGATAATGAGAAACATCAAAAAATTCAACAACAACCTCAGCATTCAAAAACAACAACAAATTCAACAAAAACCCCAACAATGAAAAACACCAAAAAATTCAACAACAACCTAAACTTTGAAGAACACCAAAAAATTCAACAACCGCAACTTTGAAAAACACCAACAATTTCAACTGCAACCTCAACTTTCAAAAATACAAAAAAATTTTAAAAAAACCATTGATAACACTAATAAATTCAACAACAACCTCAGCAATGAAATACATCAAAAAATTCAACAACAACCTCAACGATGAAAAAGACCAAACAATTCAACAACAACCTCAGCAATGAAAAACACCCAAAAAATCAATAACAACGTCAACATTGAAAAAGTGCAACAATTTCAACAAAAACCGCACAATGAATAACACTAAAAAATTCAAAAACAAATTCAACATTGAAAATCACCAACAAATTCAACAACCTCAACATTGAAAAACAGCAACAAATTCAACTGCAACCTCAACTTTCAAAAACACAAAAAAGTTTTAAACAATATATTGATTACACCAATAAATTCAACAACAGCCTCAATATTGAAAATCACCAACAAATTCATCAACAAACTCAACAATGAAATAAATCAGAAAATTCACCAACAACGACCTCAACAATGAAAAACATCAAAAATTCAAAAAGAACCTCAACATTCAAAAACACCAACAAATTCAACAAAAACCTCAACAATGAAAAACATCAGAAAATTGAACAACAACGTCAACTTTGAAAAATACCAAAAAATGCAACTGCAACCTCAACTTTGAAAAATGCAAAAAAGTTTAAAAAAAACCATTCATAACACCAAAAAATTCAACAACCACCTCAATATTGAAAATCACCAACAAATTCAACAACAACCTCAACAATGAAAATCATCAAAAAATTCAACAACAACAACAAAAACCTCAACAATAAAAAACACCAAAAAATTCATCAACAAACCAACATTGAAAAACACCAAGATTTTCAACAACAAACTCAACTTTGAAAAACACCAACAAATTCAATATCCTCAGCTTTGAATAACATCAACAAATTAAACATCAACCTCAACTTTTAAACATACAAAAAAAGTTCAACAAATTAAAAATTGATAACACCAACAAATTCAACAACAACCTCAACATTTAAAAACTCCAGCAATTTCAACAACAACCTCAACAATGAAAGACGCCCAAAAATTCAACAACAAACTCAACATTGAAAATCACCAACAAATTCAACAACAACCTCGACAATGAAAAACACCAAAAAATTCAACAACATCCTCAACTTTGAAAAACACCAAAAAATTATACAACCTCAACATTGAAAAACACCAACAATTTCAACTGCAACTTCAACTTTGAAAAATACAAAAAAATTAAAAAAAAACCATTGATAACACTAATAAATTCAACAACAACCTCAGCAATGAAAAACATCAAAAAATTCAACAACAACCTCAAAGATGAAAATGACCAAAAAATTCAACAACAACCTCAGCAATGAAAAACACCCAAAAAATCAATAACAACGTCAACATTGAAAAAGTGCAACAATTTCAACAAAAACCGCACAATGAATAACACTAAAAAATTCAACAACAAATTCAACATTGAAAATCACCAACAAATTCAACAACCTCAACATTGAAAAACACCAACAAATTCAACTGCAACCTCAACTTTCAAAAACACAAAAAAGTTTTAAACAATATATTGATTACACCAATAAATTCAACAACAGCCTCAATATTGAAAATCACCAACAAATTCATCAACAAACTCAACAATGAAATAAATCAGAAAATTCACCAACAACGACCTCAACAATGAAAAACATCAAAAATACAACCAGAACCCCAACATTCAAAAACACCAACAAATTCAACAAAAACCTCAACAATGAAAAACATCAAGAAATTGAACAACAACGTCAACTTTGAAAAGTACCAAAAAAATGCAACTGCAACCTCAACTTTGAAAAATGCAAAAAAGTTAAAAAAAAACCATTCATAACACCAAAAAATTCAACATCCACCTCAATATTGAAAATCGCCAACAAATTCAACAACCACCTCAATATTGAAAATCTTCAAAAAATTCAACAACAACAACAACAAAAACCTCAACAATAAAAAACACCGAAGAATTCATCAACAAACCAACCTTGAAAAACACCAAGATATTCAACAACAAACTCAACTTTGAAAAACACCAACAAATTCAATATCCTCAGCTTTGAATAACATCAACAAATACAACTTCATACTCAACTTTTAAACATACAAAAAAGTTCAACAAATTAAAAACTGATAACATCAACAAATTCAACATCAACTTCAATATTGAATATCACCAACAAATTCAACAACAACCTCAACTATGAATAACACCAACAACTTAAAAAACCTCAACATTGAAAAAGAGCAGCAAATTCAACAACAACTTCAAAAATGAAAAACATCAAAAAATTCAACAAGAACCTGTACTTTGAAAAACACCAACAAATTCATCTGCAACCTTTACTTTCAAAAATACAAAAAAGTTTTTGAAAAAAAATTGATAACACCAATAAATTCAACAACAACCTCAATATTGAAAATCAACAACAAATTCAACAACAACCTCAACAATGAAAAACACCAAAAAATTCAACAACAACATCAACTTTAAAATCACCAACAAATTCAACAACCTCAACATTGATAAACACCAACAAATTCAACTGCAACCTCAACTTTGAAAAACACAAAAAGTTTTTAAAAAAACCATTGATAATACCAATAAATTCAACAACAACCTCAATATTGAAAATCACCCAAAATTTCATCAACAACCTCAACAAAGAAAAACATCAAAAAATTTAACAACAAAGACCTCAACAATGAAAAACACGTAAAAATTCAACAACAGCCTCAACATTTAAAAACTCCAACAATTTCAACAACAACCTCAACAATGAAAGACGCCCAAAAATTCAACAACAAACTCAACATTGAAAATCACCAACAAATTGAACAACAACCTCGATAATGAAAAACATCAAAAAATTCAACAACAACCTCAACATTCAAAAACAAAAACAAATTCAACAAAAACCCCAACAATGAAAAACACCAAAAAATTCAACAACCACCTCAATATTGAAAATCACCAACAAATTCAACAACAACCTCAACAATGAAAATAATCAAAAAATTCAACAACAACAACAACAAAAACCTCAACAGTAAAAAACACCGAAGAATTCATCAACAAACCAACCTTGAAAAACACCAAGATATTCAACAACAAACTCAACTTTGAAAAACACCAACAAATTCAATATCCTCAGCTTTGAATCACATCAACAAATTCAACTTCATACTCAACTTTTAAACATACAAAAAAGTTCAACAAATTAAAAACTGATAACACCAACAAAATCAACATCAACCTCAATATTGAATATCACCAACAAATTCAACAACAACCTCAACTTTGAATAACACCAACAACTTAAAAAACCTCATCATTGAAAAAGAGCAGCAAATTCAACAACAACTTCAAGAATGAAAAACATCAAAAAATTCAACAACAAGCTCTACTTTGAAAAACACCAACAAATTCATCTGCAACCTTTACTTTGAAAAATACAAAAAAGTTTTTAAAAAAAAATTGATAACACCAATAAATTCAACAACAACCTCAATATTGAAAATCAACAACAAATTCAACAACAACCTCAACAATGAAAAACACCAAAAAATTCAACAACAACCTCAACTTTAAAAACACCAACAAATTCAACAACCTCAACATTCAAAAACACCAACAAATTCAAAAGCAACCTCAACTTTGAAAAACACAAAAAGTTTTTTTAAAAAACCATTGATAATACCAATAAATTCAACAACATCCTCAATTTTAAAATCACCCAAAATTTCATCAACAACCTCAACAAAGAAAAACATCAAAAAATTTAACAACAAAAACCTCAACAATGAAAAACACGTAAAAATTCAACAACAGCCTCAACATTTAAAAACTCCAACAATTTCAACAACAACCTCAACAATGAATGACGCCCAAAAATTCAACAACAAACTCAACATTGAAAATCACCAACAAATTGAACAACAACCTCGATAATGAAAAACATCAAAAAATTCAACAACAACCTCAACATTCAAAAACAACAACAAATTCAACAAAAACCACAACAATGAAAAACACCAAAAAATTCAACAACAACCTCAACTTTGAAAAACACCAAAAAATTATACAACCTCAACATTGAAAAACACTAATAATTTCAACTGCAACCTCAACTTTCAAAAATACAAAAAAATTTAAAAAAAACCATTGATAACACTAATAAATTCAACAACAACCTCAGCAATGAAAAACATCAAAAAATTCAACAACAACCTCAACGATGAAAAAGACCAAAAAAATTCAACAACAACCTCAGCAATGAAAAACACCAAAAAAATCAATAACAACGTCAACATTGAAAAAGTGCAACAATTTCAACAAAAACCGCACAATGAATAACACTAAAAAATTCAACAACAACTTCAACATTGAAAATCACCAACAAATTCAACAACCTCAACATTGAAAAACACCAACAAATTCAACTGCAACCTCAACTTTCAAAAACACAAAAAAGTTTTAAACAATATATTGATTACAACAAAAAATTCAACAACAGCCTCAATATTGAAAATCACCAACAAATTCATCAACAAACTCAACAATGAAATAAATCAGAAAATTTACCAACAACGACCTCAACAATGAAAAACATCAAAAATTCAACAAGAACCTCAACATTCAAAAACACCAACAAATTCAACAGCAACCTCAACTTTGAAAAACACAAAAAGTTTTTTTAAAAAATCATTGATAATAACAATAAATTCAACAACAACCTCAATATTGAAAATCACCCACAATTTCATCAACAACCTCAACAAAGAATAACATCAAAAAATTAAACAACAACGACCTCAACAATGAAAAACACGTAAAAATTCAACAACAACCTCAACATTTAAAAACTCCAACAATTTCAACAACAACCTCAACAGTGAAAGACGCCCAAAAATTCAACACCAAACTCAACATTGAAAATCACCAACAAATTCAACAACAACCTCGACAATGAAAAACACCAAAAAATTCAACAACAACCTCAACTTTGAAAAACACCAAAAAATTATACAACCTCAACATTGAAAAACACTAATAATTTCAACTGCAACCTCAACTTTGAAAAATACAAAAAAATTAAAAAAAAACCATTGATAACACTAATAAATTCAACAACAACCTCAGCAATGAAAAACATCAAAAAATTCAACAACAACCTCAACGATGAAAAAGACCAAAAAATTCAACAACAACCTCAGCAATGAAAAACACCCAAAAAATTAATAACAACGTCAACATTGAAAAAGTGCAACAATTTCAACAAAAACCGCACAATGAATAACACTAAAAAATTCAACAACAAATTCAACATTGAAAATCACCAACAAATTCAACAACCTCAACATTGAATAACACCAACAAATTCAACTGCAACCTCAACTTTCAAAAGCACAAAAAAGTTTTAAACAATATATTGATTACACCAATAAATTCAACAACAGCCTCAATATTCAAAATCACCAACAAATTCATCAACAAACTCAATATTGAAAATCACCCAAAATTTCATCAACAACCTCAACAAAGAAAAACATCAAAAAATTTAACAACAAAGACCTCAACAATGAAAAACACGTAAAAATTCAACAACAGCCTCAACATTTAAAAACTCCAACAATTTCAACAACAACCTCAACAATGAAAGACGCCCAAAAATTCAACAACAAACTCAACATTGAAAATCACCAACAAATTGAACAACAACCTCGATAATGAAAAACATCAAAAAATTCAACAACAACCTCAACATTCAAAAACAAAAACAAATTCAACAAAAACCCCAACAATGAAAAACACCAAAAAATTCAACAACCACCTCAATATTGAAAATCACCAACAAATTCAACAACAACCTCAACAATGAAAATAATCAAAAAATTCAACAACAACAACAACAAAAACCTCAACAGTAAAAAACACCGAAGAATTCATCAACAAACCAACCTTGAAAAACACCAAGATATTCAACAACAAACTCAACTTTGAAAAACACCAACAAATTCAATATCCTCAGCTTTGAATCACATCAACAAATTCAACTTCATACTCAACTTTTAAACATACAAAAAAGTTCAACAAATTAAAAACTGATAACACCAACAAAATCAACATCAACCTCAATATTGAATATCACCAACAAATTCAACAACAACCTCGACTTTGAATAACACCAACAACTTAAAAAACCTCATCATTGAAAAAGAGCAGCAAATTCAACAACAACTTCAAGAATGAAAAACATCAAAAAATTCAACAACAAGCTCTACTTTGAAAAACACCAACAAATTCATCTGCAACCTTTACTTTGAAAAATACAAAAAAGTTTTTAAAAAAAAATTGATAACACCAATAAATTCAACAACAACCTCAATATTGAAAATCAACAACAAATTCAACAACAACCTCAACAATGAAAAACACCAAAAAATTCAACAACAACCTCAACTTTAAAAACACCAACAAATTCAACAACCTCAACATTCAAAAACACCAACAAATTCAAAAGCAACCTCAACTTTGAAAAACACAAAAAGTTTTTTTAAAAAACCATTGATAATACCAATAAATTCAACAACATCCTCAATTTTAAAATCACCCAAAATTTCATCAACAACCTCAACAAAGAAAAACATCAAAAAATTTAACAACAAAAACCTCAACAATGAAAAACACGTAAAAATTCAACAACAGCCTCAACATTTAAAAACTCCAACAATTTCAACAACAACCTCAACAATGAATGACGCCCAAAAATTCAACAACAAACTCAACATTGAAAATCACCAACAAATTGAACAACAACCTCGATAATGAAAAACATCAAAAAATTCAACAACAACCTCAACATTCAAAAACAACAACAAATTCAACAAAAACCACAACAATGAAAAACACCAAAAAATTCAACAACAACCTCAACTTTGAAAAACACCAAAAAATTATACAACCTCAACATTGAAAAACACTAATAATTTCAACTGCAACCTCAACTTTCAAAAATACAAAAAAATTAAAAAAAAACCATTGATAACACTAATAAATTCAACAACAACCTCAGCAATGAAAAACATCAAAAAATTCAACAACAACCTCAACGATGAAAAAGACCAAAAAAATTCAACAACAACCTCAGCAATGAAAAACACCAAAAAAATCAATAACAACGTCAACATTGAAAAAGTGCAACAATTTCAACAAAAACCGCACAATGAATAACACTAAAAAATTCAACAACAACTTCAACATTGAAAATCACCAACAAATTCAACAACCTCAACATTGAAAAACACCAACAAATTCAACTGCAACCTCAACTTTCAAAAACACCAACAAATTCAACAACCTCAACATTGATAAACACCAACAAATTCAACTGCAACCTCAACTTTCAAAAACACAAAAAAGTTTTAAACAATATATTGATTACAACAAAAAATTCAACAACAGCCTCAATATTGAAAATCACCAACAAATTCATCAACAAACTCAACAATGAAATAAATCAGAAAATTTACCAACAACGACCTCAACAATGAAAAACATCAAAAATTCAACAAGAACCTCAACATTCAAAAACACCAACAAATTCAACAGCAACCTCAACTTTGAAAAACACAAAAAGTTTTTTTAAAAAATCATTGATAATAACAATAAATTCAACAACAACCTCAATATTGAAAATCACCCACAATTTCATCAACAACCTCAACAAAGAATAACATCAAAAAATTAAACAACAACGACCTCAACAATGAAAAACACGTAAAAATTCAACAACAACCTCAACATTTAAAAACTCCAACAATTTCAACAACAACCTCAACAGTGAAAGACGCCCAAAAATTCAACACCAAACTCAACATTGAAAATCACCAACAAATTCAACAACAACCTCGACAATGAAAAACACCAAAAAATTCAACAACAACCTCAACTTTGAAAAACACCAAAAAATTATACAACCTCAACATTGAAAAACACTAATAATTTCAACTGCAACCTCAACTTTGAAAAATACAAAAAAATTAAAAAAAAACCATTGATAACACTAATAAATTCAACAACAACCTCAGCAATGAAAAACATCAAAAAATTCAACAACAACCTCAACGATGAAAAAGACCAAAAAATTCAACAACAACCTCAGCAATGAAAAACACCCAAAAAATTAATAACAACGTCAACATTGAAAAAGTGCAACAATTTCAACAAAAACCGCACAATGAATAACACTAAAAAATTCAACAACAAATTCAACATTGAAAATCACCAACAAATTCAACAACCTCAACATTGAATAACACCAACAAATTCAAAAACAACCTCAACTTTGAATAACACCAACAACTTAAAAAACATCAACATTGAAAAAGAGCAGAAAATTCAACAACAACTTCAAGAATGAGAAACATCAAAAAATTCAACAACAACCTCTACTTTGAAAAACACCAACAAATTCATCTGCAACCTTTACTTTGAAAAATACAAAAAAGTTTTTAAAAAAAAATTGATAACACCAATAAATTCAACAAGAACCTCAATATTGAAAATCAACAACAAATTCAACAACAACCTCAACTTTAAAAACACCAACAAATTCAACAACCTCAACATTGATAAACACCAACAAATTCAACTGCAACCTCAACTTTCAAAAACACAAAAAAGCTTTCAACAATATATTGATTACACCAATAAATTCAACAACAGCCTCAATATTGAAAATCACCAACAAATTCATCAACAAACTCAACAATGAAATAAATCAGAAAATTCACCAACAACGACCTCAACAATGAAAAACATCAAAAATTCAACAAGAACCTCAACATTCAAAAACACCAACAATTTCAACAAAAGCCTCAACAATGAAAAACACCAAAAAATTGAACAACAACCACAACTTTGAAAAACACCAAAAAGTGCAACTGCAACCTCAACTTTGAAAAAAACAAAAAAGTTAAAAGAAAACCAATCATAACACCAAAAAACGCAACAAACACCTCAATATTGAAAATCTCCAACAAATTCAACAACAACCTCAACAATGAAATTCATCAAAAAATTCAACAACAACAACAAAAACCGCAACAATAAAAAACACCAAAAAATTCATCAACAAACCAACATTGAAAAACACCAAGATTTTCAACAACAAACTCAACTTTGAAAAACACCAACAAATTCAATATCCTCAGCTTTGAATAACATCAACAAATTCAACATCAACCTCAACTTTTAAACATACAAAAAAAGTTCAACAAATTAAAAATTGATAACACCAACAAATTCAACAACAACCTCAATATTGAATTTCACCAACAAATTCAACAACAACCTCAACTTTGAATAACACCAACAACTTAAAAAACCTCAACATTGAAAAAGAGCAGCAAATTCAACAACTTCAAGAATGAAAAGCATCAAAAAATTCAACAACAACCTCAATATTGAAAATCACCCACAATTTCATCAACAACCTCAACAAAGAAAAACATCAAAAAATTAAACAACAACCACCTCAACAATGAAAAACACGTAAAAATTCAACAACAACCTCAACATTTAAAAACTCCAATTATTTCAACAACAACCTCAACAATGACAGACGCCCAAAAATTCAACAACAAACTCAACATTGAAAATCACCAACAAATTCAACAACAACCTCGACAATGAAAAACACCAAAAAATTCAACAACAACCTCAACTTTGAAAAACACCAAAAAATTATACAACCTCAACATTGAAAAACACTAATAATTTCAACTGCAACCTCAACTTTGAAAAATACAAAAAAATTAAAAAAAAACCATTGATAACACTAATAAATTCAACAACAACCTCAGCAATGAAAAACATCAAAAAATTCAACAACAACCTCAACGATGAAAAAGACCAAAATATTCAACAACAACCTCAGCAATGAAAAACACCCAAAAAATCAATAACAACGTCAACATTGAAAAAGTGCAACAATTTCAACAAAAACCGCACAATGAATAACACTAAAAAATTCAACAACAAATTCAACATTGAAAATCACCAACAAATTCAACAACCTCAACATTGAAAAACACCAACAAATTCAACTGCAACCTCAACGTTCAAATACACAAAAAAGTTTTAAACAATATATTGATTACACCAATAAATTCAACAACAGCCTCAATATTGAAAATCACCAACAAATTCATCAACAAACTCAACAAAGAAATAAATCAGAAAATTCACCAACAACGACCTCAACAATGAAAAACATCAAAAATTCAACCAGAACCTCAACATTCAAAAACACCAACAAATTCAACAAAAACCTCAACAATGAAAAACATCAAAAAATTGAACAACAACGTCAACTTTGAAAAGTACCAAAAAAATGCAACTGCAACCTCAACATTGAAAAATGCAAAAAAGTTAAAAAAAAAACCATTCATAACACCAAAAAATTCAACATCCACCTCAATATTGAAAATCACCAACAAATTCAACAACAACCTCAACAATGAAAATAATCAAAAAATTCAACAACAACAACAAAAACCTCAACAGTAAAAAACACCGAAGAATTCATCAACAAACCAACCTTGAAAAACACCAAGATATTCAACAACAAACTCAACTTTGAAAAACACCAACAAATTCAATATCCTCAGCTTTGAATCACATCAACAAATTCAACTTCATACTCAACTTTTAAACATACAAAAAAGTTCAACAAATTAAAAACTGATAACACCAACAAAATCAACATCAACCTCAATATTGAATATCACCAACAAATTCAACAACAACCTCAACTTTGAATAACACCAACAACTTAAAAAACCTCAGCATTGAAAAAGAGCAGCAAATTCAATAACAACTTCAAGAATGAAAAACATCAAAAAACTCAACAACAACCTCTACTTTGAAAAACACCAACAAATTCATCTGCAACCTTTACTTTGAAAAATACAAAAAAGTTTTTTAAAAAAAATTGATAACACCAATAAATTCAACAACAACCTCAATATTGAAAATCAACAACAAATTCAACAACAACCTCAACAATGAAAAACACCAAAAAATTAAACAACAACCTCAACTTTAAAAACACCAACAAATTCAACAACCTCAACATTCAAAAACACCAACAAATTCAAAAGCAACCTCAACTTTGAAAAACACAAAAAGTTTTTTAAAAAAACCATTGATAATACCAATAAATTCAACAACATCCTCAAATTTAAAATCACCCAAAATTTCATCAAAAACCTCAACAAAGAAAAACATCTAAAAATTTAACAACAAAGACTTCAACAATGAAAAACACGTAAAAATTCAACAACAGCCTCAACATTTAAAAACTCCAACAATTTCAACAACAACCTCAACAATGAAAGACGCCCAAAAATTCAACAACAAACTCAACATTGAAAATCACCAACAAATTCAACAACAACCTCGATAATGAAAAACATCAAAAAGTTCAACAACAACCTCAACAATGAAAAACACCCAAAAAATCAATAACAACGTCAACATTGAAAAAGTGCAACAATTTCAACAAAAACCGCACAATGAATAACACTAAAAAATTCAACAACAAATTCAACATTGAAAATCACCAACAAATTCAACAACCTCAACATTGAAAAACACCAACAAATTCAACTGCAACCTCAACTTTCAAAAACACAAAAAAGTTTTAAACAATATATTGATTACACCAATAAATTCAACAACAGCCTCAATATTGAAAATCACCAACAAATTCATCAACAAACTCAACAATGAAATAAATCAGAAAATTTACCAACAACGACCTCAACAATGAAAAACATCAAAAATTCAACAAGAACCTCAACATTCAAAAACACCAACAAATTCAACAGCAACCTCAACTTTGAAAAACACAAAAAGTTTTTTTAAAAAATCATTGATAATAACAATAAATTCAACAACAACCTCAATATTGAAAATCACCCACAATTTCATCAACAACCTCAACAAAGAATAACATCAAAAAATTAAACAACAACGACCTCAACAATGAAAAACACGTAAAAATTCAACAACAACCTCAACATTTAAAAACTCCAACAATTTCAACAACAACCTCAACAGTGAAAGACGCCCAAAAATTCAACACCAAACTCAACATTGAAAATCACCAACAAATTCAACAACAACCTCGACAATGAAAAACACCAAAAAATTCAACAACAACCTCAACTTTGAAAAACACCAAAAAATTATACAACCTCAACATTGAAAAACACTAATAATTTCAACTGCAACCTCAACTTTGAAAAATACAAAAAAATTAAAAAAAAACCATTGATAACACTAATAAATTCAACAACAACCTCAGCAATGAAAAACATCAAAAAATTCAACAACAACCTCAACGATGAAAAAGACCAAAAAATTCAACAACAACCTCAGCAATGAAAAACACCCAAAAAATTAATAACAACGTCAACATTGAAAAAGTGCAACAATTTCAACAAAAACCGCACAATGAATAACACTAAAAAATTCAACAACAAATTCAACATTGAAAATCACCAACAAATTCAACAACCTCAACATTGAAGAACACCAACAAATTCAAAAACAACCTCAACTTTGAATAACACCAACAACTTAAAAAACATCAACATTGAAAAAGAGCAGAAAATTCAACAACAACTTCAAGAATGAGAAACATCAAAAAATTCAACAACAACCTCTACTTTGAAAAACACCAACAAATTCATCTGCAACCTTTACTTTGAAAAATACAAAAAAGTTTTTAAAAAAAAATTGATAACACCAATAAATTCAACAAGAACCTCAATATTGAAAATCAACAACAAATTCAACAACAACCTCAACAATGAAAAACAACAAAAAATTCAACAACAACCTCAACTTTAAAAACACCAACAAATTCAACAACCTCAACATTGATAAACACCAACAAATTCAACTGCAACCTCAACTTTCAAAAACACAAAAAAGCTTTCAACAATATATTGATTACACCAATAAATTCAACAACAGCCTCAATATTGAAAATCACCAACAAATTCATCAACAAACTCAACAATGAAATAAATCAGAAAATTCACCAACAACGACCTCAACAATGAAAAACATCAAAAATTCAACAAGAACCTCAACATTCAAAAACACCAACAATTTCAACAAAAGCCTCAACAATGAAAAACACCAAAAAATTGAACAACAACCACAACTTTGAAAAACACCAAAAAGTGCAACTGCAACCTCAACTTTGAAAAAAACAAAAAAGTTAAAAGAAAACCAATCATAACACCAAAAAACGCAACAAACACCTCAATATTGAAAATCTCCAACAAATTCAACAACAACCTCAACAATGAAATTCATCAAAAAATTCAACAACAACAACAAAAACCGCAACAATAAAAAACACCAAAAAATTCATCAACAAACCAACATTGAAAAACACCAAGATTTTCAACAACAAACTCAACTTTGAAAAACACCAACAAATTCAATATCCTCAGCTTTGAATAACATCAACAAATTCAACATCAACCTCAACTTTTAAACATACAAAAAAAGTTCAACAAATTAAAAATTGATAACACCAACAAATTCAACAACAACCTCAATATTGAATTTCACCAACAAATTCAACAACAACCTCAACTTTGAATAACACCAACAACTTAAAAAACCTCAACATTGAAAAAGAGCAGCAAATTCAACAACTTCAAGAATGAAAAGCATCAAAAAATTCAACAACAACCTCAATATTGAAAATCACCCACAATTTCATCAACAACCTCAACAAAGAAAAACATCAAAAAATTAAACAACAACCACCTCAACAATGAAAAACACGTAAAAATTCAACAACAACCTCAACATTTAAAAACTCCAATTATTTCAACAACAACCTCAACAATGACAGACGCCCAAAAATTCAACAACAAACTCAACATTGAAAATCACCAACAAATTCAACAACAACCTCGACAATGAAAAACACCAAAAAATTCAACAACAACCTCAACTTTGAAAAACACCAAAAAATTATACAACCTCAACATTGAAAAACACTAATAATTTCAACTGCAACCTCAACTTTGAAAAATACAAAAAAATTAAAAAAAAACCATTGATAACACTAATAAATTCAACAACAACCTCAGCAATGAAAAACATCAAAAAATTCAACAACAACCTCAACGATGAAAAAGACCAAAATATTCAACAACAACCTCAGCAATGAAAAACACCCAAAAAATCAATAACAACGTCAACATTGAAAAAGTGCAACAATTTCAACAAAAACCGCACAATGAATAACACTAAAAAATTCAACAACAAATTCAACATTGAAAATCACCAACAAATTCAACAACCTCAACATTGAAAAACACCAACAAATTCAACTGCAACCTCAACGTTCAAATACACAAAAAAGTTTTAAACAATATATTGATTACACCAATAAATTCAACAACAGCCTCAATATTGAAAATCACCAACAAATTCATCAACAAACTCAACAAAGAAATAAATCAGAAAATTCACCAACAACGACCTCAACAATGAAAAACATCAAAAATTCAACCAGAACCTCAACATTCAAAAACACCAACAAATTCAACAAAAACCTCAACAATGAAAAACATCAAAAAATTGAACAACAACGTCAACTTTGAAAAGTACCAAAAAAATGCAACTGCAACCTCAACATTGAAAAATGCAAAAAAGTTAAAAAAAAAACCATTCATAACACCAAAAAATTCAACATCCACCTCAATATTGAAAATCACCAACAAATTCAACAACAACCTCAACAATGAAAATAATCAAAAAATTCAACAACAACAACAAAAACCTCAACAGTAAAAAACACCGAAGAATTCATCAACAAACCAACCTTGAAAAACACCAAGATATTCAACAACAAACTCAACTTTGAAAAACACCAACAAATTCAATATCCTCAGCTTTGAATCACATCAACAAATTCAACTTCATACTCAACTTTTAAACATACAAAAAAGTTCAACAAATTAAAAACTGATAACACCAACAAAATCAACATCAACCTCAATATTGAATATCACCAACAAATTCAACAACAACCTCAACTTTGAATAACACCAACAACTTAAAAAACCTCAGCATTGAAAAAGAGCAGCAAATTCAATAACAACTTCAAGAATGAAAAACATCAAAAAACTCAACAACAACCTCTACTTTGAAAAACACCAACAAATTCATCTGCAACCTTTACTTTGAAAAATACAAAAAAGTTTTTTAAAAAAAATTGATAACACCAATAAATTCAACAACAACCTCAATATTGAAAATCAACAACAAATTCAACAACAACCTCAACAATGAAAAACACCAAAAAATTAAACAACAACCTCAACTTTAAAAACACCAACAAATTCAACAACCTCAACATTCAAAAACACCAACAAATTCAAAAGCAACCTCAACTTTGAAAAACACAAAAAGTTTTTTAAAAAAACCATTGATAATACCAATAAATTCAACAACATCCTCAAATTTAAAATCACCCAAAATTTCATCAAAAACCTCAACAAAGAAAAACATCTAAAAATTTAACAACAAAGACTTCAACAATGAAAAACACGTAAAAATTCAACAACAGCCTCAACATTTAAAAACTCCAACAATTTCAACAACAACCTCAACAATGAAAGACGCCCAAAAATTCAACAACAAACTCAACATTGAAAATCACCAACAAATTCAACAACAACCTCGATAATGAAAAACATCAAAAAGTTCAACAACAACCTCAACAATGAAAAACACCCAAAAAATCAATAACAACGTCAACATTGAAAAAGTGCAACAATTTCAACAAAAACCGCACAATGAATAACACTAAAAAATTCAACAACAAATTCAACATTGAAAATCACCAACAAATTCAACAACCTCAACATTGAAAAACACCAACAAATTCAACTGCAACCTCAACTTTCAAAAACACAAAAAAGTTTTAAACAATATATTGATTACACCAATAAATTCAACAACAGCCTCAATATTGAAAATCACCAACAAATTCATCAACAAACTCAACAATGAAATAAATCAGAAAATTTACCAACAACGACCTCAACAATGAAAAACATCAAAAATTCAACCAGAACCTCAACATTCAAAAACACCAACAAATTCAACAAAAACCTCAACAATGAAAAACATCAAAAAATTGAACAACAACGTCAACTTTGAAAAGTACCAAAAAATATGCAACTGCAACCTCAACTTTGAAAAATGCAAAAAAGTTAAAAAAAAAACCATTCATAACACCAAAAAATTCAACAACCACCTCAACATTGAAAATCACCAACAAATTTAACAACAACCTCAACAATGAAAATCATCAAAAAATTCAACAACAACAACAACAAAAACCTCAACAGTAAAAAACACCGAAGAATTCATCAACAAACCAACCTTGAAAAACACCAAGATATTCAACAACAAACTCAACTTTGAAAAACACCAACAAATTCAATATCCTCAGCTTTGAATAACATCAACAAATTCAACTTCATACTCAACTTTTAAACATACAAAAAAGTTCAACAAATTAAAAACTGATAACACCAACAAATTCAACATCAACCTCAATATTGAATATCACCAACAAATTCAACAACAACCTCAACTTTGAATAACACCAACAACTTAAAAAACCTCAGCATTGAAAAAGAGCAGCAAATTCAACAACAACTTCAAGAATGAAAAACATCAAAATATTCAACAACAACCTCAACTTTGAAAAACACCAACAAATTCAAAAACCTCAACATTGAAAAAGACCAACAAATTCAACTATAACCTCAATATTGAAAATCACCAACAAATTCAACAACAACCTCAACAATGAAAAATACCAAAAAATTCAACAACAATCTCAACATTCAAAAACACCAACAAATTCAACAAAAACCTCAACAATGAAAAAAACCAGAAAGTTCAACAACCATCCCAACATTGAAAAAAACCAACAAATGCAACAACTTCAACGTTGAAAATGAGCGACAAATTCAACTACAACCTCAACTTTGAAAAATAAAAAAAGATACAAAAAAATACATTGAATACACCAATAAATTCAACAACAACCTCAATATTTAAAATCACCAACAATTTCAACAACAACCTCAACATTGAAAAACACCAAAATATTCAACAACAACTGCAACTTTGAAAAACACCAACAAATTCAAAAGCCTGAACATTGAAAAACACCAACAAATTCAACTACAACCTCAATAGTGAAAATCACCAACAATTTCAACAACTACCTCAACGATGAAAAACACCAAAAAATTCATCAACAACCTCAACAGTCAAAAATACGAACAAATTCAACAAAAACGTCATCAATGAAAAACACCAAAATATTCAACAACAACCTCAACTTTGAAAAACACCAACCTTTTCAACAACCTCAACATTCAAATAAACCAACAGATTCAAGAAAAACCTCAACAATGAATAAAACCAAAAAATTCAACAACATCCTCAACTTTGAAAAACACCAACAAATTCATCAACAACATCAACATTCAAAAACACCAACAAATTCAACAAAAATATCAACAATGGAAAATACCAAAAAATTTAACAGCAACATCAACTTTGAAAAACACCAACAGATTCAACAACCTCAACATTCAAAAACACCAACAAATTCAATAAAAACCTCAACAATGAAAAACACCAAAATATTCAACAACATCCTCAACTTTGAAAAACACCAACAAATAGAACAACCTCAACATTGAAAACCTCCAAGAAATTCAATAACAACCTCAACATTGAAGAACACCAACAAAGTCAACTGCAACCTCAACTTTGAAAAATACAAAACAGTTCCAAAAAAACCATTGATACCACAATAAATTCAGCAACAACCTCAATATTGAAAATCACCAACAAATCAAAAACAAGCTCAACTTTGAAAAACACCAACAAATTCAAAAGCCTGAACATTGAAAAACACCAACAAATTCAACTACAACCTCAATAGTGAAAATCACCAACAATTTCAACAACTACCTCAACGATGAAAAACACCAAAAAATTCATCAACAACCTCAACAGTCAAAAATACGAACAAATTCAACAAAAACGTCATCAATGAAAAACACCAAAATATTCAACAACAACCTCAACTTTGAAAAACACCAACCGTTTCAACAACCTCAACATTCAAATAAACCAACAAATTCAACAAAAACCTCAACAATGAATAAAACCAAAAAATTCAACAACAACCTCAATATTGAAAATCACCAACTAATTCAACAACAACCTCAACATTCAAAAGCACAAACAAATTCAACAACAACCTCAACAATGAAAATCACCAACAAATTCAACAACAACCTCAACATTCAAAAACACCATCAAATTCAACAACCTCAACATTGAATAAAAGCAGCAAATTCAACAACGACCACAACATTGAAAAACATCAAAAAATTCAACCACAACCTCAAAATTCAAAAACACCAACAAATTCAACAAAAACCTCAACAATGAAAAACACCAAAATATTCAACAACATCCTCAACTTTGAAAAACACGAACAAATACAACTACCTCAAATTTGAAAAACTCCAATAAATTCAACAACAACCTCAACAATGAAAAACACCAAAAAATTCAACAAAAACCCCAACATTGAAAAACAGCAACAAATTCAAGAACCTCAACATTGAAAAACACCAACAAATTCAACTGCAACCTCAACTTTCAAAAAAATACAAAAAAGTTCCAAAAACACCATTGATAACACCAATAAATTCAGCTACAACGTCAGTATTGAAAATCACCAACAAATCAACAACAACCTCAACATTGCAAAACACCAACAAAAACCTCAACAATGAAAAACACCAAAACATTGAACAACAGCCTCAACATTGAAAAACTTTAACAATTTGAACAACAGCCTCAACAATGAAAAACAACAAAAAATTCAACAACAAACTCAACATTGAAAATCACCAACAAATTCAACAACAACCTCAACAATGAAAAACATGAATAAATTCAACAACAACCTCATCATTCAAAAAAACCAACAAATTGAACAAAAACGTCACCAATGAAAATCATCAACAAATTCAACAACAAACTCAAGTTTCAAAAACAACAACAAACTTAACAACATCCTCAACAATGAAAAACGCTTTAAAATTCAACAACAACCTCAACTTTGAAAAACACCAACAAATGCAACAACCTCAACATTTGAAAACAGCAACAAATTCAACTACAACCTCAAATTTGAAAAATACAAAAAGATTCAAATCATACATTGAATGCACCAATAAATGCAACAACAACCTCAATATTGAAAATCACCAACAAATTCAACAACAACCTCAACTTTGAAAAACACCAACAGATTCAATAAACTCAACATTCAAAAACACTAACAAATTCAACAAAAACCTCAACAATGAAAAACATCAAAAAATGCATCAACAACCTCAACATTTAAAAACACCAACAACTTCAACAAAAACCTCAACAATGACAAACACTTAAAAATTCATCAACAACCTCAACATTCAAAAACACCAACAACTTCAACAATTACCTCAACAATGAAAAACACCAAAAGATTCAACAACAACCTCAAAATTGAAAAACACCAACAAATTCAACAGCAACCTCCACTTTGAAAAATACAAAAAAGTTCAAAAAAAACCATTGATAACACCAATATCATTGAAAAACAGCAGCAAATTCAACTACAACATCAACTTTGAAAAATGCAAAAAGATTCAATAAAAACATTGAAGACAATACAAAATTCAAAAAAACCCTCAATATTGAAATTCACCAACAAATTCAAAAACAACTTCAACATGGAGCAACACCAAAATATTCAACTACAACCTCAACTTTGAAAAACACCAACATATTCAAAAACCTCAACATTGAAAAACACCAACAAATTCAACTACAACCTCCATATTGAAAATCACAGACAAATTCAACAACAACCTCAACAATCAAAAGCACCAAAAAATGCAACAACAATATCAAGATGCAAAAACACCAAAACATTCAACAAAAACCTCAACAATGAAAAACATCAAAAAATTCATCAACAACCTCGACATTCAAAAACACCAACAAATTCAACAAAAACCCCAGCATTGAAAAATACCAAAAAATTCAACAACAACCTCAACTTTGAAAAAAAACAGATTCAATAACCTCAACTTTGAAAAACACCAACAAATTCACAAACGTCAACATTGAAAAACACCAACAAATTCAATTACAACCTCAATATTAAAAATCATCAACAAATTCAACAACAACCTCACCAATGAAAAACACCAAAAAAAGCAACAACAATATCAAGATGCAAAAACATCAAAAAATTCAACAAAAACCTCAACAATGAAAAACACCAAAAAATTCATCAACAACCTCGACATTCAAAAACACCAACAGATTCAGTAACCTCATCATTCAAAAACACCAACAAATACAACAAAAACCACAACAATGAAAAACACCAAAATATTCTACAACAAACCCAAAATTGAAAAACACCAACAAATTCAACAACAACCTCAATATTGAAATTCACCAACAAATTCAAAAACAACTTCAACATGGAGCAACACCAAAATATTCAACTACAACCTCAACTTTGAAAAACACCAACATATTCAAAAACCTCAACATTGAAAAACACCAACAAATTCAACTACAACCTCCATATTGAAAATCACAGACAAATTCAACAACAACCTCAACAATCAAAAGCACCAAAAAATGCAACAACAATATCAAGATGCAAAAACACCAAAACATTCAACAAAAACCTCAACAATGAAAAACATCAAAAAATTCATCAACA
Source organism: Cetorhinus maximus (assembly GCF_964194155.1). NCBI lineage: Eukaryota > Metazoa > Chordata > Chondrichthyes > Lamniformes > Cetorhinidae > Cetorhinus > Cetorhinus maximus. The sequence goes on from NC_135909.1 coordinate 23,393,655, forward strand.
ACCTCGACATTCAAAAACACCAACAAATTCAACAAAAACCCCAGCATTGAAAAATACCAAAAAATTCAACAACAACCTCAACTTTGAAAAAAAACAGATTCAATAACCTCAACTTTGAAAAACACCAACAAATTCACAAACGTCAACATTGAAAAACACCAACAAATTCAATTACAACCTCAATATTAAAAATCATCAACAAATTCAACAACAACCTCACCAATGAAAAACACCAAAAAATGCAACAACAATATCAAGATGCAAAAACACCAAAAAATTCAACAAAAACCTCAACAATGAAAAACACCAAAAAATTCATCAACAACCTCGACATTCAAAAACACCAACAGATTCAGTAACCTCATCATTCAAAAACACCAACAAATACAACAAAAACCTCAACAATGAAAAACACCAAAATATTCTACAACAAACCCAAAATTGAAAAACACCAACAAATTCAACAACAACCTCAATATTGAAAATCACCAACAAATTCAACAACAACCTCAACATTCAAAAACACCAACAAATTCAACAACAACCTCAACAATGAAAATCACCAACAAATTCAACAACAACCTCAACATTCAAAAACACCATCAAATTCAACAACCTCAACATTGAATAAAAGCAGCAAATTCAACAACGACCACAACATTGAAAAACATCAAAAAATTCAACCACAACCTCAAAATTCAAAAACACCAACAAATTCAACAAAAACCTCAACAATGAAAAACACCAAAATATTCAACAACATCCTCAACTTTGAAAAACACGAACAAATACAACTACCTCAAATTTGAAAAACTCCAATAAATTCAACAACAACTTCAACAATGAAAAACACCAAAAAATTCAACAAAAACCCCAACATTGAAAAACACCAACAAATTCAAGAACCTCAACATTGAAAAACACCAACAAATTCAACTGCAACCTCAACTTTCAAAAAAATACAAAAAAGTTCCAAAAACACCATTGATAACACCAATAAATTCAGCTACAACGTCAGTATTGAAAATCACCAACAAATCAACAACAACCTCAACATTGCAAAACACCAACAAAAACCTCAACAATGAAAAACACCAAAACATTGAACAACAGCCTCAACATTGAAAAACTTTAACAATTTGAACAACAGCCTCAACAATGAAAAACAACAAAAAATTCAACAACAAACTCAACATTGAAAATCACCAACAAATTCAACAACAACCTCAACAATGAAAAACATGAATAAATTCAACAATAACCTCATCATTCAAAAAAACCAACAAATTGAACAAAAACGTCACCAATGAAAATCATCAACAAATTCAACAACAAACTCAAGTTTCAAAAACAACAACAAACTTAACAACATCCTCAACAATGAAAAACGCTTTAAAATTCAACAACAACCTCAACTTTGAAAAACACCAACAAATGCAACAACCTCAACATTTGAAAACAGCAACAAATTCAACTACAACCTCAAATTTGAAAAATACAAAAAGATTCAAATCATACATTGAATGCACCAATAAATGCAACAAAAACCTCAATATTGAAAATCACCAACAAATTCAAAAACAACCTCAACTTTGAAAAACACCAACAGATTCAATAAACTCAACATTCAAAACCACTAACAAATTCAACAAAAACCTCAACAATGAAAAACATCAAAAAATGCATCAACAACCTCAACATTTAAAAACACCAACAACTTCAACAAAAACCTCAACAATGACAAACACTTAAAAATTCATCAACAACCTCAACATTCAAAAACACCAACAACTTCAACAATTACCTCAACAATGAAAAACACCAAAAGATTCAACAACAACCTCAAAATTGAAAAACACCAACAAATTCAACAGCAACCTCCACTTTGAAAAATACAAAAAAGTTCAAAAAAAACCATTGATAACACCAATATCATTGAAAAACAGCAGCAAATTCAACTACAACATCAACTTTGAAAAATGCAAAAAGATTCAATAAAAACATTGAAGACAATACAAAATTCAAAAAAACCCTCAATATTGAAATTCACCAACAAATTCAAAAACAACTTCAACATGGAGCAACACCAAAATATTCAACTACAACCTCAACTTTGAAAAACACCAACATATTCAAAAACCTCAACATTGAAAAACACCAACAAATTCAACTACAACCTCCATATTGAAAATCACAGACAAATTCAACAACAACCTCAACAATCAAAAGCACCAAAAAATGCAACAACAATATCAAGATGCAAAAACACCAAAACATTCAACAAAAACCTCAACAATGAAAAACATCAAAAAATTCATCAACAACCTCGACATTCAAAAACACCAACAAATTCAACAAAAACCCCAGCATTGAAAAATACCAAAAAATTCAACAACAACCTCAACTTTGAAAAAAAACAGATTCAATAACCTCAACTTTGAAAAACACCAACAAATTCACAAACGTCAACATTGAAAAACACCAACAAATTCAATTACAACCTCAATATTAAAAATCATCAACAAATTCAACAACAACCTCACCAATGAAAAACACCAAAAAATGCAACAACAATATCAAGATGCAAAAACACCAAAAAATTCAACAAAAACCTCAACAATGAAAAACACCAAAAAATTCATCAACAACCTCGACATTCAAAAACACCAACAGATTCAGTAACCTCATCATTCAAAAACACCAACAAATACAACAAAAACCTCAACAATGAAAAACACCAAAATATTCTACAACAAACCCAAAATTGAAAAACACCAACAAATTCAACAACAACCTCAATATTGAAAATCACCAACAAATTCAACAACAACCTCAACATTCAAAAACACCAACAAATTCAACAACAACCTCAACAATGAAAATCACCAACAAATTCAACAACAACCTCAACATTCAAAAACACCATCAAATTCAACAACCTCAACATTGAATAAAAGCAGCAAATTCAACAACGACCACAACATTGAAAAACATCAAAAAATTCAACCACAACCTCAAAATTCAAAAACACCAACAAATTCAACAAAAACCTCAACAATGAAAAACACCAAAATATTCAACAACATCCTCAACTTTGAAAAACACGAACAAATACAACTACCTCAAATTTGAAAAACTCCAATAAATTCAACAACAACTTCAACAATGAAAAACACCAAAAAATTCAACAAAAACCCCAACATTGAAAAACACCAACAAATTCAAGAACCTCAACATTGAAAAACACCAACAAATTCAACTGCAACCTCAACTTTCAAAAAAATACAAAAAAGTTCCAAAAACACCATTGATAACACCAATAAATTCAGCTACAACGTCAGTATTGAAAATCACCAACAAATCAACAACAACCTCAACATTGCAAAACACCAACAAAAACCTCAACAATGAAAAACACCAAAACATTGAACAACAGCCTCAACATTGAAAAACTTTAACAATTTGAACAACAGCCTCAACAATGAAAAACAACAAAAAATTCAACAACAAACTCAACATTGAAAATCACCAACAAATTCAACAACAACCTCAACAATGAAAAACATGAATAAATTCAACAACAACCTCATCATTCAAAAAAACCAACAAATTGAACAAAAACGTCACCAATGAAAATCATCAACAAATTCAACAACAAACTCAAGTTTCAAAAACAACAACAAACTTAACAACATCCTCAACAATGAAAAACGCTTTAAAATTCAACAACAACCTCAACTTTGAAAAACACCAACAAATGCAACAACCTCAACATTTGAAAACAGCAACAAATTCAACCACAACCTCAAATTTGAAAAATACAAATAGATTCAAAAAAAACATTGAATACACCAATAAATTCAACAACAACATCAATATTGAAAAACACCAACAAATTCAACAACAACCTCAACATTGAAAAGCACCAAAATATTCAACAACTACCACAACTTTGAAAAATACAAAAAGATTCAAAAGAAACATTGAATACACCAATAAATTCAACAACAACATCAATATTGAAAAACACCAACAAATTCAACAACAACCTCAACATTGAAAAGCACCAAAATATTCAACAACAACCTCAACTTTGAAAAACACCAACAAATTCAAAAACCTCAACATTGAAAAAGACCAACAAATTCAACTATAACCACAATATTGAAAATCACCAACAAATTCAACAACAACCTCAACAATGAAAAATACCAAAAAATTCAACAACAATCCCAACATTCAAAAACACCAACAAATTCAACAAAAACCTCAACAATGAAAAAAACCAGAAAGTTCAACAACCATCCCAACATTGAAAAAAACCAACAAATGCAACAACTTCAACATTGAAAAAGAGAGACAAATTCAACTACAACCTCAACTTTGAAAAATAAAAAAAGATACAAAAAAATACATTGAATACACCAATAAATTCAACAACAACCTCAATATTTAAAATCACCAACAATTTCAACAACAACCTCAACTTTGAAAAACACCAACAAATTCAAAAGCCTGAACATTGAAAAACACCAACAAATTCAACTACAACCTCAATAGTGAAAATCGCCAACAATTTCAACAACTACCTCAACGATGAAAAACACCAAAAAATTCATCAACAACCTCAACTTTGAAAAACACCAACCGTTTCAACAACCTCAACATTCAAATAAACCAACAAATTCAAGAAAAACCTCAACAATTAATAAAACCAAAAAATTCAACAACATCCTCAACTTTGAAAAACACCAACAAATTCATCAACAACATCAACATTCAAAAACACCAACAAATTCAACAAAAATATCAACAATGAAAAATACCAAAAAATTTAAAAGCAACATCAACTTTGAAAAACACCAACAGATTCAACAACCTCAACATTCAAAAACACTAACAAATTCAACAAAAACCTCAACAATGAAAAACACCAAAATATTCAACAACATCCTCAACTTTGAAAAACACCAACAAATAGAACAACCTCAACATTGAAAACCTCCAAGAAATTCAGTAACAACCTCAACATTGAAGAACACCAACAAAGTCAACTGCAACCTCAACTTTGAAAAATACAAAACAGTTCCAAAAAAACCATTGATACCACAATAAATTCAGCAACAACCTCAATATTGAAGAACACCAACAAAGTCAACTGCAACCTCAACTTTGAAAAATACAAAACAGTTCCAAAAAAACCATTGATACCACAATAAATTCAGCAACAACCTCAATATTGAAAATCACCAACAAATCAACAACAAGCTCAACATTGCAAAACACCAACAAATTCAACAAGACCCTCAACAATGAAAAACACCAAAATATTTAACAACAACCTCAACATTGAAAAACACCAACAAATTCAACAACTACCTCAACAATGAAAAACATCAAAAAATTCAGCAACAACCTCAACATTCAAAAACACCAACAAATTGAACAAAAACGTCAACAATGAAAATCACCAACAAATTCAACAACAACCTCAACTTTCAAAAACACCAACAAATTTAACAACCTCAACAATGAAAAACGCCAAAAAATTCAACAACACCCTCACATTGAAAAACACCAACAAATGCAACAACCTCAACATTTAAAAATAGCAACAAATTCAACTACAACCTCAACTTTGAAAAATACAAAAAGATTTAAAAAAAAACATTGAATACACCAATAAATTCAACAATAACGTCAATATTGAAAATCACCAACAAATTCAACAACAACCACAACATTGAAAAACACCAAAATATTCAACAACAACCTCAACATTGAAAAACACCAACAAATTCAAGAACCTCAACATTGAAAAAGACCAACAAATTCAACTATAACCTCAATATTGAAAATCACCAACAAATACAACAACAACCTCAACAATGAAAAACGCCAATAAATTCAACAACAATATCAACATTCAAAAACACCAGCAAATTCAACAAAAACCTCAACAATGAAAAACAGCAAAATATTCAACATCATCCACAACTTTGAAAAACACCAACTAATTCAACAACCTCAACATTGAAAAACTCCAAGAAATTCAACAACAACCACAACAATGAAAAACACCAAAAAATTCAACAACAACCCCAACATTGAAAAAGACCAACAAATTCAACAAAAAGCTCAATATTGAAAATCACCAACAAATTCAACAACAAATTCAACATTGAAAAACACCATACAATTCAACAACAGCCTCAACTTTGAAAAACACCAACAAATGCAACAACCTCAACAGTGAAAAACAGCAAAAAATTCAACTACAAACTCAACTTTGAAAAATACAAAAAGATTCAAACAGAAACATTGAATAGAACAATAATTTCAACTACAACCTCAATATTGAAAATCACCAACAAATTCAAAGCAACCTCAACATTGAGAAACAGCAAAATATTCAACGACAACCTCAACTTGGAAAAACACCAACAAATTCAAAAACTTCAACATCGAAAAACATCAACAAATTCAACTAGAACCTCAATATAGAAAATCACCAACAAATTCAACAACATCCTCATCTTTGAAAAACACCAACAAACACAACAACCTCAACATTGAAAAACTCCAAAAAATTCAATAACAACCTCAACAATGAAAAACACCAAAAGATTCAACAACAACCCCAACATAGAAAAACACCAACAAATTCTACAACCTCAACATTGCAAAACACCAACAAATTCAACTGCAACCTCAACAATGAAAAATACCAAAAAATTCAACAACAACCTCAACATTGAAAATTTCTAACAACTTCAACAACAGCCTCAACAATGAAAAACACCCAAAAATTCAACAACAACATCAATATTGACAATCACCAACAAATTCAACAACAACCTCAACAACGAAAAACATCAAAAAATTCAACAATAACCTCAACATTGAAAAACACCAACAAATGCAACAACCTCAACATTTTAAGACAACAACAAATTCAACTACAGCCTCAACTTTGAAAAATACAAAAGGATTTAAAAGAAAAAGATTGAATACACCAATAAATTCAACAACAACCTCAATATTGTAAATCTCCAACAAATTCAACAACAACCTCAACAATGAAAAACACTAAAAATTCAACAGCAATCTCAACATTCAAATATAACAATAAAATTCAACAAAAACCTCAACAATGAAAAACAACAAAAAATTCAACAACAACCTCAACTTTGAAAAACACCAACAGATTCAACAACCTCAATATTCAAAACCACCAGCATTTTCAACAAAAACCTCAACAATGAAAAACACCAGAAAGTTCAACAACAATCCCAACATTGAAAAACACCAACAAATGCAACAGCCTCAACATTGAAAAACAGCAACAAATTCAACTACAACCTCATCTTTGAAAAATACAAAAAGATACAAAAAAAAACATTGAATACAACAATAAATTCAACAACAACCTCAATATTTAAAATCACCAACAAATTCAACAACAACCTCAACATTGAAAAACACCAAAATATTCAACAACAACCTCAACTTTGAAAAACACCTACAAATTCTTCAACAACATCAACATTCAAAAACACCAACAAATTCAACAACAACCTCAACTTTGAAAAACACCAACAGATTCAACAACCTCAACATTCAAAAACACTAACATATTCAACTAAAACCTCAACAATGAAAAACAGCAAAATATTCAACATCATCCTCCACTTTGAAAAACACCAACAAATTCAAAAACCTCAACATTGATAAACACAAACAAATTCAACTATAACCTCAGTATTGAAAATCTCCAACAAATTCAACAACAACCTCAACAATGAAAAACAGCACAAATTCAACAGCAATCTCAACATTCAAAAACAACAAAAAATTCAACAAAAAACTCAACAATGAAAAACACCAAAAAATTCAACAACAACATCAACTTTGAAAAACACCAACAGATTCAACAACCTCAACATTCAAAAACACCAGCAAATTCAAAAACAACCTCAACAATGAAAAACACCAAAAAAATTCAACAACAACCTCAACTTTAAAAAACACCAACAAATTCAAGAACCTCAACATTGAAAAACACCAACATATTCAACTGCAACCTCAATTTTGAAAAACACAAAAAAGTTTTTAAAAAAAACCTTGATAACACCAATAAATTCAACAAAATCCTCAATATTGAAAAACACCAAAAAATTCAACAACAACCACCTCAACAATGAAAAACAGCAAAAAATTCAACAACAAGTTCAACATTTAAAATCAGCAACAAATTTAACAACAACATTAACATGGAAAAACACCACAAAATGCAACAACAACCTCAACTTTGAAAAACACCAACAGATTCAACAACCTCAACATTCAAAAACACCAACAAATTCAACAACAACCCCAACATTGAAAAACACCAACAAGTTCAACAACAACCTCAATATTGACAATCACCATCAAATTCAACAACAACATCAACATTCGAAAACACCAACAATTTCAACAACAACCTGAAGTTTGAAAGACACGAAGAAGTTTTTAAAAAATCCTTGATAACACTAATAAATTCAACAAAAAGCTCAGTATTGAAAATCACCATCAACTTCATCGACAAACTCAACAATGAAAAATATCTAAAAATTCAACAAAAACGACCATAACAATGAAAAACACCAACAAATTCAACAAAAACCTGAACAATGAAAAACACCAACAAATTCAACAGCAAGCTCAACTTTGAAAAATACAAAAAAGTTAAACTAAAAGCATTGATAACACCAATAAATACAACAACAACCTCAATATTGAAAATCACCAACAAATTCAACAACAACCTCAACAATGATGAACATCAAAAAATTCAACAAAAACAACGTCAACAATGAAAAACACTAAAAAATTCAACAACCACCTCAACATTGAAATACTCCAACAATTTCAACAACAACCTCAACATTCAAAAACACCAACAAATTCAACAAAAACCTCAACAATGAAAAACACCAAAAAATTCAACAACAACCTCAACTTTGAAAAACACCAACAAATTCAACAACCTCAACATTGAAAAACAGCAACAAATTCAACTGCAACCTCAAATTTGAAAAACAAAAAAAAGTATTAAAAAAAAATTGATAACACCAATAAATTCAACAACAACCTCAATATTGAAAATCACCAACACATTCTACAATAACCTCAACAATGAAAAACATCAAAAAATTCAACAAAACCTCAACATTCAAAAACACCAACAAATTCAACAAAAACCTCAACAATGAAAAACACCAATAAATAAACAACAACCTCAACTTTGAAAAACACTAACAAATTCAAGAACCTCAACATTGAAAAACACCAACAAATTCAACTGCCACCTCAACTTTGAAAAACACAAAAAAGTTTAAAAGAAACCTTGATAACACCAATAACACCAACAAAAACCTCAATATTGGAAATCACCAACAAATTCAACAACAACCTCAACATTGCAAAACACCAAGTAATTCAACAAAAATGTCAACAATGAAAAATACCAAAAAATTCAACAACTACCTTAACTTTGAAAAATACTAACAAATTCAACAACCTCAACATTGAAAAACACAAACAAATTCAACTACAACCTCAACTTTGTAAAATACAAAAAAGGTTAAAAAAAACATTGACAACATCAATCAATTCAACAACAACATCAATACTGAAAATCACCAACACATTCAACAACATCCTCAACAATGAAAAAGATCAAAAGAATTGACAACACAACCTCAACAATGAAAAACACCAAAAAATTCAACAACAAACTCAACATTCAAAATCTCCAACAAATTCAACAACAACCTCAACAACGAAAATCATCAAAAAATTCAACAACATCCTCAATATTCAAAAACAACAACAAATTCAACAACAATCTCAACAATGAAAAACACCAAAAAATTCAACAACAACATCAACTTTAAAAAACACCAACAAATTCAAGAACCTCAACATTGAAAAACACCAACATATTCAACTGCAACATCAACTTTGAAAAACACAAAAAAGTTTTTAAAAAAAACTTGATAACACCAATAAATTCAACAAAAACCTAAATATTGAAAATCAACAACAAATTCATCAAGAACAAAAACAATGAAAAACATCAAAAAATTCAACAAAAACAACCTCAACATTGAAAAACACCAACAAATTCAACTGCAACCTCAACTTTGAAAAACACAAAAAAGTTTTAAAAAAAAACTTGATGACACCAATAAATTCAACTACAACCTCAACAATGAAAAACATCAAAAAATTCAACAACAACAACCTCAACAATGAAAAACAGCAAATAATTCAACATCAACCTCAACATTGAAAAACTCCCACAATTTCAACAACAACCTCAACAATGAGAAACACCAAAAAATTCAACAACAAATTCAACATTTAAAATCACCAACAAATTTAACAATAACATTAACATTGAAAAACACCACAAAATTCAACAACAACCTCAACTTTGAAAAACATCAACAGATTTAACAACCTCAACATTCAAAAACACCAACAAATTCAACAACAACCCCAACATTGAAAAACACCAACAAATTCAACAACAACATCAATATTGACAATCACCAACAAATTCAACAACAACCTCAACATTTAAAAACACCAACAATTTCAACAACAACCTGAACAATGAAAAACACCAACAAATTCAACAGCAAGCTCAACTTTGAAAAATACAAAAAAGTTAAACAAAAAGCATTGATAACACCAATAAATTTGAACAACAACCGCAATATTGAAAATCACCAAAAAATTCAACAACAACCTCAACAATGATGAACATCAAAAAATTCAACAAAAACAACCTCATCAATGAAAAACACTAAAAAATTCAACAACCACCTCAACATTGAAATACTCCAACAATTTCAACAACAACCTCAACAATGAAAGACACCAAAAAATTCAACAACAAACTCAACATTGAAAATCACCAACAATTTCAACAACAACCTCAACAATGAAAAGCATCAAAAAATTCAACAACAACCTCAACATTCAAAAACACCAACAAATTCAACAACAACCCCAACATTGAAAAACACCAACAAGTTCAACAACAACCTCAATATTGACAATCACCATCAAATTCAACAACAACATCAACATTCGAAAACACCAACAATTTCAACAACAACCTGAAGTTTGAAAGACACGAAGAAGTTTTTAAAAAATCCTTGATAACACTAATAAATTCAACAAAAAGCTCAGTATTGAAAATCACCATCAACTTCATCGACAACCTCAACAATGAAAAATATCTAAAAATTCAACAAAAACGACCATAACAATGAAAAACACCAACAAATTCAACAAAAACCTGAACAATGAAAAACACCAACAAATTCAACAGCAAGCTCAACTTTGAAAAATACAAAAAAGTTAAACTAAAAGCATTGATAACACCAATAAATACAACAACAACCTCAATATTGAAAATCACCAACAAATTCAACAACAACCTCAACAATGATGAACATCAAAAAATTCAACAAAAACAACGTCAACAATGAAAAACACTAAAAAATTCAACAACCACCTCAACATTGAAATACTCCAACAATTTCAACAACAACCTCAACATTCAAAAACACCAACAAATTCAACAAAAACCTCAACAATGAAAAACACCAAAAAATTCAACAACAACCTCAACTTTGAAAAACACCAACAAATTCAACAACCTCAACATTGAAAAACAGCAACAAATTCAACTGCAACCTCAAATTTGAAAAACAAAAAAAAGTATTAAAAAAAAATTGATAACACCAATAAATTCAACAACAACCTCAATATTGAAAATCACCAACACATTCTACAATAACCTCAACAATGAAAAACATCAAAAAATTCAACAAAACCTCAACATTCAAAAACACCAACAAATTCAACAAAAACCTCAACAATGAAAAACACCAATAAATAAACAACAACCTCAACTTTGAAAAACACTAACAAATTCAAGAACCTCAACATTGAAAAACACCAACAAATTCAACTGCCACCTCAACTTTGAAAAACACAAAAAAGTTTAAAAGAAACCTTGATAACACCAATAACACCAACAAAAACCTCAATATTGGAAATCACCAACAAATTCAACAACAACCTCAACATTGCAAAACACCAAGTAATTCAACAAAAATGTCAACAATGAAAAATACCAAAAAATTCAACAACTACCTTAACTTTGAAAAATACTAACAAATTCAACAACCTCAACATTGAAAAACACAAACAAATTCAACTACAACCTCAACTTTGTAAAATACAAAAAAGGTTAAAAAAAACATTGACAACATCAATCAATTCAACAACAACATCAATACTGAAAATCACCAACACATTCAACAACATCCTCAACAATGAAAAAGATCAAAAGAATTGACAACACAACCTCAACAATGAAAAACACCAAAAAATTCAACAACAAACTCAACATTCAAAATCTCCAACAAATTCAACAACAACCTCAACAACGAAAATCATCAAAAAATTCAACAACATCCTCAATATTCAAAAACAACAACAAATTCAACAACAATCTCAACAATGAAAAACACCAAAAAATTCAACAACAACATCAACTTTAAAAAACACCAACAAATTCAAGAACCTCAACATTGAAAAACACCAACATATTCAACTGCAACATCAACTTTGAAAAACACAAAAAAGTTTTTAAAAAAAACTTGATAACACCAATAAATTCAACAAAAACCTAAATATTGAAAATCAACAACAAATTCATCAAGAACAAAAACAATGAAAAACATCAAAAAATTCAACAAAAACAACCTCAACATTGAAAAACACCAACAAATTCAACTGCAACCTCAACTTTGAAAAACACAAAAAAGTTTTAAAAAAAAACTTGATGACACCAATAAATTCAACTACAACCTCAACAATGAAAAACATCAAAAAATTCAACAACAACAACCTCAACAATGAAAAACAGCAAATAATTCAACATCAACCTCAACATTGAAAAACTCCCACAATTTCAACAACAACCTCAACAATGAGAAACACCAAAAAATTCAACAACAAATTCAACATTTAAAATCACCAACAAATTTAACAATAACATTAACATTGAAAAACACCACAAAATTCAACAACAACCTCAACTTTGAAAAACATCAACAGATTTAACAACCTCAACATTCAAAAACACCAACAAATTCAACAACAACCCCAACATTGAAAAACACCAACAAATTCAACAACAACATCAATATTGACAATCACCAACAAATTCAACAACAACCTCAACATTTAAAAACACCAACAATTTCAACAACAACCTGAACAATGAAAAACACCAACAAATTCAACAGCAAGCTCAACTTTGAAAAATACAAAAAAGTTAAACAAAAAGCATTGATAACACCAATAAATTTGAACAACAACCGCAATATTGAAAATCACCAAAAAATTCAACAACAACCTCAACAATGATGAACATCAAAAAATTCAACAAAAACAACCTCATCAATGAAAAACACTAAAAAATTCAACAACCACCTCAACATTGAAATACTCCAACAATTTCAACAACAACCTCAACAATGAAAGACACCAAAAAATTCAACAACAAACTCAACATTGAAAATCACCAACAATTTCAACAACAACCTCAACAATGAAAAGCATCAAAAAATTCAACAACAACCTCAACATTCAAAAACACCAACAAATTCAACAACAACCCCAACATTGAAAAACACCAACAAGTTCAACAACAACCTCAATATTGACAATCACCAACAAATTCAACAACAACATCAAGATTCGAAAACACCAACAATTTCAACAACAACCTGAAGTTTGAAAGACACAAAAAAGTTTTTAAAAAATCCTTGATGACACTAATAAATTCAACAAAAAGCTCAGTATTGAAAATCACCATCAAATTCATCGACAACCTCAACAGTGAAAAATATCTAAAAATTCAACAAAAACGACCTCAACAATGAAAAACACCAACAAATTCAACAAAAACCTGAACAATGAAAAACACCAACAAATTCAACAGCAAGCTCAACTTTGATAAATACAAAAAAGTTCAACTAAACGCATTGATAACACCAATAAATACAACAACAACCTCAATATTGAAAATCACCAACAAATTCAACAACAACCTCAACAATGATGAACATCAAAAAATTCAACAAAAACAACGTCAACAATGAAAAACACTAAAAAATTCAACAACCACCTCAACATTGAAATACTCCAACAATTTCAACAACAACCTCAACAATGAAAGACACCAAAAAATTCAACAACAAACTCGACATTGAAAATCACCAACAATTTCAACAAAAACCTCAACAATGAAAAACACCAAAAATTCAACAACAACCTCAACTTTGAAAAACACCAACAGATTTAACAACCTCAACATTCAAAAACACCAACAAATTCAACAACAACCCCAACATTGAAAAACACCAACAAATTCAACAACAACATCAATATTGACAATCACCAACAAATTCAACAACAACCTCAACATTCAAAAACACCAACAATTTCAACAACAACCTGAACAATGAAAAACACCAACAAATTCAACAGCAAGCTCAACTTTGAAAAATACAAAAAAGTTAAACAAAAAGCATTGATAACACCAATAAATTTGAACAACAACCGCAATATTGAAAATCACCAAAAAATTCAACAACAACCTCAACAATGATGAACATCAAAAAATTCAACAAAAACAACCTCATCAATGAAAAACACTAAAAAATTCAACAACCACCTCAACATTGAAATACTCCAACAATTTCAACAACAACCTCAACAATGAAAGACACCAAAAAATTCAACAACAAACTCAACATTGAAAATCACCAACAATTTCAACAACAACCTCAACAATGAAAAGCATCAAAAAATTCAACAACAACATCAACATTCAAAAACACCAACAAATTCAACAACAACCCCAACATTGAAAAACACCAACAAGTTCAACAACAACCTCAATATTGACAATCACCAACAAATTCAACAACAACCTCAACATTGCAAAACACCAAGTAATTCAACAAAAATGTCAACAATGAAAAATACCAAAAAATTCAACAACTACCTTAACTTTGAAAAATACTAACAAATTCAACAACCTCAACATTGAAAAACACAAACAAATTCAACTACAACCTCAACTTTGTAAAATACAAAAAAGGTTAAAAAAAACATTGACAACATCAATCAATTCAACAACAACATCAATACTGAAAATCACCAACACATTCAACAACATCCTCAACAATGAAAAAGATCAAAAGAATTGACAACACAACCTCAACAATGAAAAACACCAAAAAATTCAACAACAAACTCAACATTCAAAATCTCCAACAAATTCAACAACAACCTCAACAACGAAAATCATCAAAAAATTCAACAACATCCTCAATATTCAAAAACAACAACAAATTCAACAACAATCTCAACAATGAAAAACACCAAAAAATTCAACAACAACATCAACTTTAAAAAACACCAACAAATTCAAGAACCTCAACATTGAAAAACACCAACATATTCAACTGCAACATCAACTTTGAAAAACACAAAAAAGTTTTTAAAAAAAACTTGATAACACCAATAAATTCAACAAAAACCTAAATATTGAAAATCAACAACAAATTCATCAAGAACAAAAACAATGAAAAACATCAAAAAATTCAACAAAAACAACCTCAACATTGAAAAACACCAACAAATTCAACTGCAACCTCAACTTTGAAAAACACAAAAAAGTTTTAAAAAAAAACTTGATGACACCAATAAATTCAACTACAACCTCAACAATGAAAAACATCAAAAAATTCAACAACAACCTCAACAATGAAAAACAGCAAATAATTCAACATCAACCTCAACATTGAAAAACTCCCACAATTTCAACAACAACCTCAACAATGAGAAACACCAAAAAATTCAACAACAAATTCAACATTTAAAATCACCAACAAATTTAACAATAACATTAACATTGAAAAACACCACAAAATTCAACAACAACCTCAACTTTGAAAAACATCAACAGATGTAACAACCTCAACATTCAAAAACACCAACAAATTCAACAACAACCCCAACTTTAATAAACACCAACAAATTCAACAACAACATCAATATTGACAATCACCAACAAATTCAACAACAACCTCAACATTCAAAAACACCAACAATTTCAACACCAACCTGAACAATGAAAAACACCAACAAATTCAACAGCAAGCTCAACTTTGAAAAATACAAAAAAGTTAAACAAAAAGCATTGATAACACCAATAAATTTGAACAACAACCGCAATATTGAAAATCACCAAAAAATTCAACAACAACCTCAACAATGATGAACATCAAAAAATTCAACAAAAACAACCTCATCAATGAAAAACACTAAAAAATTCAACAACCACCTCAACATTGAAATACTCCAACAATTTCAACAACAACCTCAACAATGAAAGACACCAAAAAATTCAACAACAAACTCAACATTGAAAATCACCAACAATTTCAACAACAACCTCAACAATGAAAAGCATCAAAAAATTCAACAACAACCTCAACATTCAAAAACACCAACAAATTCAACAACAACCCCAACATTGAAAAACACCAGCAAGTTCAACAACAACCTCAATATTGACAATCACCAACAAATTCAACAACAACATCAAGATTCGAAAACACCAACAATTTCAACAACAACCTGAAGTTTGAAAGACACAAAAAAGTTTTTAAAAAATCCTTGATGACACTAATAAATTCAACAAAAAGCTCAGTATTGAAAATCACCATCAAATTCATCGACAACCTCAACAGTGAAAAATATCTAAAAATTCAACAAAAACGACCTCAACAATGAAGAACACCAACAAATTCAACAAAAACCTGAACAATGAAAAACACCAACAAATTCAACAGCAAGCTCAACTTCATAAATACAAAAAGTTCAAAAAGCAACATTGCTGACACCCACAAATTCAACAACCACCTCAATATTGAAAATCACCAACAAATTCAACAAAATCAACATTTAAGAACACCAACAAATATAACAACAACATCAACATTGAAAACGCCAACATATTCAACAACAAACTCAATATTGATCAACATTGAAATACTCCAACAATTTCAACAACAACCTCAACAATGAAAGACACCAAAAAATTCAACAACAAACTCGACATTGAAAATCACCAACAATTTCAACAACAACCTCAACAATGAAATACATCAAAAAATTCAACAACAACCTCAACATTCAAAAACACCAACAAATTCAACAAAAACCTCAACAATGAAAAACACCAAAAATTCAACAACAACCTCAACTTTGAAAAACACCAACAAATTCAACAACCTCAACATTGAAAAACAGCAACAAATTCAACTGCAACCTCAACTTTGAAAAACAAAAAAATTTTTAAAAATAAACATAGATAACACCAATAAATTCAACAACAACCTCAATATTGAAAATCACCAACACATTCATCAAAAACCTCAACATTGAATAACATCAAAAAATTCAACAAAAACAACCTCAACATTGAAAAACACCAAAAAATTCAACAACCACTTCAACATTGAAAAACTCCAACAATTTCAACAACAACCTCAACATTGAAAAACACCAACAAATTCAACTACAACCTCAACTTTGTAAAATACAAAAAAGGTTAAAAAAAACATTGATAACATCAATAAATTCAACAACAACATCAATATTGAAAATCACCAACACATTCAACAACATCCTCAACAATGAAAAAGATCAAAAGATTCGACAACACAACCTCAACAATGAAAAACACCAAAAAATTCAACAACAACATCAACTTTAAAAAACACCAACAAATTCAAGAACCTCAACATTGAAAAACACCAACATATTCAACTGCAACATCAACTTTGAAAAACACAAAAAAGTTTTAAAAAAAAAACTTGATAACACCAATAAATTCAACAAAAACCTAAATATTGAACATCACCAACAAATTCATCAAGAACAAAAACAATGAAAAACATCAAAAAATTCAACAAAAACAACCTCAACATTGAAAAACACCAACAAATTCAAATGCAACCTCAACATTGAAAAACAGCATCAAATTCAACTGCAACCTCAACTTTGAAAAACAAAAAAAAGTTTAAAAAAAAACATTGATAACACCAATAAATTCAACAACAATCTCAATATTGAAAATCACCAACACATTCAACAACAACCTCAACATTGAATAACATCAAAAAATTCAACAAAAACATCCTCAACATTGAAAAACACCAAAAAATTCAACAACCACTTCAACATTGAAAAACTCCAACAATTTCAGCAACAACCTCAACATTGAAAAACACCAACAAATTCAACTACAACCTCAACTTTGTAAAATACAAAAAAGGTTAAAAAAAACATTGATAACATCAATAAATTCAACAACAACATCAATATTGAAAATCACCAACACATTCAACAACATCCTCAACAATGAAAAAGATCAAAAGATTCGACAACACAACCTCAACAATGAAAAACACCAAAAAATTCAACAACAACATCAACTTTAAAAAACACCAACAAATTCAAGAACCTCAACATTGAAAAACACCAACATGTTCAACTGCAACATCAACTTTGAAAAACACAAAAAAGTGTTAAAAATAAACTTGATAACACCAATAAATTCAACAAAAACCTAAATATTGAACATCACAAACAAATTCATCAAGAACAAACACAATGAAAAACACCTCAACTTTGAAAAACACCAACAAATTCAACTGCAACCTCAACTTTGAAAAACACAAAAAAGTTTAAAAAAAAAACATGATAACACCAATAAATTCAACTACAACCTCAACAATGAAAAACATCAAAAAATTCAACAACAACAACCTCAACAATGAAAAACAGCAAATAATTCAACATCAACCTCAACATTGAAAAACTCCCACAATTTCAACAACAACCTCAACAATGAGAAACACCAAAAAATTCAACAACAAATTCAACATTTAAAATCACCAACAAATTTAACAACAACATTAACATTGAAAAACACCACAAAATTCAACAACAACCTCAACTTTGAAAAACACCAACAGATTTAACAACCTCAACATTCAAAAACACCAACAAATTCAACAACAACCCCAACATTGAAAAACACCAACAAATTCAACAACAACATCAATATTGACAATCACCAACAAATTCAACAACAACCTCAACATTCAAAAACACCAACAATTTCAACAACAACCTGAACAATGAAAAACACCAACAAATTCAACAGCAAGCTCAACTTTGAAAAATACAAAAAAGTTAAACAAAAAGCATTGATAACACCAATAAATTTGAAAAACAACCGCAATATTGAAAACCACCAAAAAATTCAACAACAACCTCAACAATGATGAACATCAAAAAATTCAACAAAAACAACCTCAACAATGAAAAACACTAAAAAATTCAACAACCACCTCAACATTGAAATACTCCAACAATTTCAACAACAACCTCAACAATGAAAGACATCAAAAAATTCAACAACAAACTGAACATTGAAAATGACCAACAATTTCAACAACAACCTCAACATTGAAAAGCATCAAAAAATTCAACAACAACCTCAACATTCAAAAACACCAACAAATTCAACAAAAACCTCAACAATGAAAAACAACAAAAAATTCAAAAACAACCTCAACTTTGAAAAACAGCAACACATTCAACATCCTCAACATTGAAAAACAGCAACAAATTCAACTGCAACCTCAACTTTGAAAAACAAAAAAAAGTTTAAAAAAAAAACATTGATAACACCAATAAATTCAACAACAACCTCAATATTGAAAATCACCAACACATTCAACAACAACCTCAACAATGAATAACATCAAAAAATTCAACAAAAACAACCTCAACATTGAAAAACACCAAAAAATTCAACAACCACTTCAACATTGAAAATCTCCAACAATTTCAACAACAACCTCAACAATGAAAAACACCAAAAAATTCTAAAAACAAACTCAACATTGAAAATCACCAACAAATTCAACAACAACCTCAACAATGAAAAACATCAAGAAATTCAACTGCAACCACAACTTTGAAAAACAAAAAAAAGTTAAAAAAAAAACATTGATAACACCAATAAATTCTAGAACAACCTCAATATTGAAAATAACCAACAAATTCAACAACATCCACAACAATGTAAAACATCAAAAGATTCAACAACAACAACAACTTCAATAATGAAAAACACAAAAAAATTCATCAACAAAATCAACATTGAAAATCACCAACAAATTTAACAACAACCTCAACAATGAAAAACATCAAATAATTCAACAACAACCTCAACATTCAAAAACACCACCAAATATAACAAAAACCTCAACAATGAAAAACACCAATAAATTCAACAACAACCTCAACTTTGAAAAACACCAATAAATTCAACAACCTCAACGTTGAAAAACAGATACAAATTCAACTGCAACCTCAACTTTGAAAAACAAAAAAAAGTTTTAAAAAATACATTGATAACACCAATAAATTCAACAACAAGCTCAATATTGAAAATCACCAACCAACTGAACATAAACCTCAACTTTGCAAAACACCATCAAATTCAACAACAACAACCTCAACAATGAAAATCAACAAAAAATTCATCAACAGCCTCAACATTCAAAAACACCAACAAAGTTAACAAAAACCACAACAATGAAATAAACGAAAAAAATTCTACAACAACCTCAACTTTAAGAAAGACCAACAAATTAAACAACCTTAACATTGAAGAACAGCACCAAATTCAACTGCAACCATTACTTTGAAAAACACAAAAAAGTTTTAAAAAAAACTTGATAACACCAACAAATTCAACAACAACCTCAATATTTAAAATCACCAATAAGTTCATCAAAAGCCAAAACAATGAAAAACATCAAAGAATTCAACAAAAATGACCTCAACAATGATAAACACCAAAAAGTTCAACAACAACCTCAACATTGAAAAACTCCAACAATTTCAACAACAACCTGCACGTTGAAAAACACCAAAAAATTCAACAACAAACTCAACATTGAAAATCACCAACAAATTCAACAAAAACATTAACAATGACAAACACCAAAAAATTCATCAACAACCTCAACTTTGAAAAACACCAAAAAATTCAACAACCTCAACAGTGAAAAACTCCAACAAATTCAACAGCAACCTCAACTTTGAAAAATACAAAAAAGTTCAAAAAAAACATAGATAACACCAATAAATTCAACAACAAACTCAACATTGAAAATCACCAACAAATTCAACAACAACCTAAACAATGAAAAACATCAAAATTTTCAACAATAACCTCAACATTCAAAAACACCAACAAATTGAACAAAAACCTCAACAATGAAAAACACCAAAAAATTCAAGAACAACCTCAACTTTGAAAAGCACCAACAAATTCAACAACCTCAACATTGAAAAACAGCAACAAATTCAACTGCAACCTCAACTTTGAAAAACAAAAAAAAGTTTAAAAAGAAACATTGATAACACCAATAAATTCAAGAACAACCTCAACATTCAAAAACACCAACAATTTCAACAACAACCTGAACAATGAAAAACACCAACAAATTCAACAGCAAGCTCAACTTTGAAAAATACAAAAAAGTTAAACAAAAAGCATTGATAACACCAATAAATTTGAACAACAACCGCAATATTGAAATTCACCAAAAAATTCAACAACTACCTCAACAATGATGAACATCAAAAAATTCAACAAAAACAACCTCAACAATGAAAAACACTAACAAATTCAACAACCACCTCAACATTGAAATACTCCAACTATTTCAACAACAACCTCAACAATGAAAGACACCAAAAAAATTCAACAACAAACTCAACATTGAAAATCACCAACAATTTCAACAACAACCTCAACAATGAAAAGCATCAAAAAATTCAACAACAACCTCAACATTCAAAAACACCAACAAATTCAACAACAACCCCAACATTGAAAAACACCAGCAAGTTCAACAACAACCTCAATATTGACAATCACCAACAAATTCAACAACAACATCAAGATTCGAAAACACCAACAATTTCAACAACAACCTGAAGTTTGAAAGACACAAAAAAGTTTTTAAAAAATCCTTGATGACACTAATAAATACAACAAAAAGCTCAGTATTGAAAATCACCATCAAATTCATCGACAACCTCAACAGTGAAAAATATCTAAAAATTCAACAAAAACGACCTCAACAATGAAAAACACCAACAAATTCAACAAAAACCTGAACAATGAAAAACACCAACAAATTCAACAGCAAGCTCAACTTTGATAAATACAAAAAGTTCAACTAAAAGCATTGATAACACCAAGAAATACAACAACAACCTCAATATTGAAAATCACCAACAAATTCAACAACAACCTCAACAATGATGAACATCAAAAAATTCAACAAAAACAACCTCAACAATGAAAAACACTAAAAAATTCAACAACCACCTCAACATTGAAATACTCCAACAATTTCAACAACAACCTCAACAATGAAAGACACCAAAAAATTCAACAACAAACTCGACATTGAAAATCACCAACAATTTCAACAACAACCTCAACAATGAAATACATCAAAAAATTCAACAACAACCTCAACATTCAAAAACACCAACAAATTCAACAAAAACCTCAACAATGAAAAACACCAAAAAATTCAACAACCTCAACATTGAAAAACAGCAACAAATTCAACTGCAACCTGAACTTTGAAAAACAAAAAAAAGTTTTAAAATAAACATAGATAACACCAATAAATTCAACAACAACCTCAATATTGAAAATCACCAACACATTCATCAACAACCTCAACATTGAATAACATCAAAAAATTCAAAAAAAACAACCTCAACATTGAAAAACACCAAAAAATTCAACAACCACTTCAACATTGAAAAACTCCAACAATTTCAACAACAACCTCAACATTGAAAAACACCAACAAATTCAACTACAACCTCAACTTTGTAAAATACAAAAAAGGTTAAAAAAAACATTGATAACATCAATAAATTCAACAACAACATCAATATTGAAAATCACCAACACGTTCAACAACAACCTCAACAATGAAAAACACCAAAAAATTCAACAACAAACTCAACATTGAAAATCACCAACAATTTCAACAACAACCTCAACAATGAAAAGCATCAAAAAATTCAACAACAACCTCAACATTCAAAAACACCAACAAATTCAACAAAAACCTCAACAATGAAAAACAACAAAAAATTCAAAAACAACCTCAACTTTGAAAAGCACCAACAAATTCAACAACCTCAACATTGAAAAACAGCAACAAATTCAACTGCAACCTCAACTTTGAAAAACAAAAAAAAGTTTTAAAAAAAACATTGATAACACCAATAAATTCAACAACAACCTCAATATTGAAAATAACCAACAAATTCAACAACATCCAGAACAATGTAAAACATCAAAAGATTCAACAACAACAACAACTTCAATAATGAAAAACACAAAAAAATTCATCAACAAAATCAACATTGAAAATCACCAACAAATTTAACAACAACCTCAACAATGAAAAACATCAAAAAATTCAACAACAACCTCAACATTCAAAAACACCACCAAATATAACAAAAACCTCAACAATGAAAAACACCAATAAATTCAACAACAACCTCAACATTCAAAAACACCAACAAATATAACAAAAACCTCAACAATGAAAAACACCAATAAATTCAACAACAACCTCAACTTTGAAAAACACCAACAAATTCAACAACCTCAACGTTGAAAAACAGATACAAATTCAACTGCAACCTCAACTTTGAAAAACAAAAAATAGTTTTAAAAAATACATTGATAACACCAATAAATTCAACAACAAGCTCAATATTGAAAATCACCAACCAACTGAACATAAACCTCAACTTTGCAAAACACCATCAAATTCAACAACAACAACCTCAACAATGAAAATCAACAAAAAATTCATCAACAGCCTCAACATTCAAAAACACCAACAAAGTTAACAAAAACCACAACAATGAAATAAACGAAAAAAATTCTACATCAACCTCAACTTTAAGAAAGAGCAACAAATTAAACAACCTTAACATTGAAAAACAGCACCAAATTCAACTGCAACCATTACTTTGAAAAACACAAAAAAGTTTTTAAAAAAACTTGATAACACCAACAAATTCAACAACAACCTCAATATTGAAAATCAACAATAAATTCATCAAAAACCAAAGCAATGAAAAACATCAAAGAATTCAACAAAAATGACCTCAACAATGATAAACACCAAAAAGTTCAACAACAACCTCAACATTGAAAAACTCCAACAATTTCAACAACAACCTGCACGTTGAAAAACACCAAAAAATTCAACAACAAACTCAACATTGAAAATCACCAACAAATTCAACAAAAACATTAACAATGACAAACACCAAAAAATTCATCAACAACCTCAACTTTGAAAAACACCAAAAAATTCAACAACCTCAACAGTGAAAAACTCCAACAAATTCAACAGCAACCTCAACTTTGAACAATACAAAAAAGTTCAAAAAAAACATTGATAACACCAATAAATTCAACAACAAACGCAACATTGAAAATCACCAACAAATTCAACAACAACCTAAACAATGAAAAACATCAAAATTTTCAACAATAACCTCAACATTCAAAAACACCAACAAATTGAACAAAAACCTCAACAATGAAAAACACCAAAAAATTCAAGAACAACCTCAACTTTGAAAAGCACCAACAAATTCAACAACCTCAACATTGAAAAACAGCAACAAATTCAACTGCAACCTCAACTTTGAAAAACAAAAAAAAGTTTAAAAAGAAACATTGATAACACCAATAAATTCAAGAACAACCTCAACATTCAAAAACACCAACAATTTCAACAACAACCTGAACAATGAAAAACACCAGCAAATTCAACAGCAAGCTCAACTTTGAAAAATACAAAAAGTTCAAAAAAAACCATTGATAACACCAATAAATTCAACAACAACCTCAATATTGAAAATCACCAACAAATTCAACAACAACCTCAACATTCAACAACACCAACAAATATAACAAAAACCTCAACAACGAAAAACACCAATAAATTCAACAACAACCTCAACTTTGAAAAACGCCAACAAATTCAACAACCTCAACGTTGAAAAACAGATACAAATACAACTGCAACCTTAACTTTGAAAAACAAAAAAAAGTTTTAAAAAATACATTGATAACACCAATAAATTCAATTACAAGCTCAATATTGAAAATCACCAACCAATTGAACAAAAACCTCAACTTTGCAAAACACCATCAAATTCAACAACAACAACCTCAACAATGAAAAACAACAATAAATTCAACAACAACCTCAATATTTAAAATCGCCAACAAATTCATCAAAAACCAAAACAATGAAAAACATCAAAGAATTCAACAAAAATGACCTCAACAATGATAAACACCAAAAAGTTCAACAACACCCTCAACATTGAAAAACTCCAACAATTTCAACAACAACCTGCACGTTGAAAAACGCCAAAAAATTCAACAACAAACTCAACATTGAAAATCACCAACAAATTCAACAAAAACCTAAACAATGACAAACACCAAAAAATTCATCAACAACCTCAACATTGAAAAACACCAAAAAATTCAACAACCTCAACTGTGAATAACACCAACAAAATCAACAGCAACCTCTACTTTGAAAAATACAAAAAAGTTAAAAAAAAACCATTGATTACACCAATAAATTCAACAACAACCTCAATATTGAAAATCACCAACAAATTCAACAACAACCACAACAATGAAGAAAATCAAAAAATTCAACAACAACCACCTCATCAATGAAAAACACCAAATAATTCAACAACAACCTCAACATTGAAAAACTCCAACAATTTCAACAACAAGCTCAACATTCAAAATCACCAACAAATTCAACAATAACCTCAACTTTCAAAAACACCAACAAATTCAATAACAACCTCAACTTTGAAAAACACCAACAAATTCAACATCCTCAACATTGAATAACAGCAACAAATTCAACTGCAACCTTAACATTGAAAAACAAAAAAAGTTTTGAAAAAAACATTGATAACACCAATAAATTCAACAACAACCTCAATATTGAAAATCACCACCATATTCAACAACAACCTCAACATTGAAAAACATCAAAAAATTCAACAACAACCTCAACAATGAAAAAAACCAAAAAATTCAACGGCAACCTCATCTTTGAAAAATACAAAAAAGTTCAATAAAAAAGCCTTGAGAACACCTATAAATTCAACAACAACCACGATATTTAAAATCACCAACAAATTCAAAAACAACCTCAACTTTTAAAAATACAAAAATGTTCATCAAAATAAGAATTGATAACACCAACAAATTCAACAACAACCTCAAGAGTGAATATCACCAACAAATTCAACAACAACCTCAACTTTGAAAAACAACAACAAATTCAACAATCTCAACATTGAAAAACACCAACAAATTTAACTGCAACCTCAAATTTGAAAAATACAAAAAAGTTCAAAAATAACCATTGATAACACAAATAAATTCAACAACAACCTCGATATTTAAAATCACCAACAAATTCAAGAAAAACCTCAACAATGAATAACATCAAAAAATTCAACAACAATCTCAACTTTGAAAAACAACAGCAAATTCAACATCCTTAACACTGAAAAACACCAAGAAATTCAACTGCAACTTCAACTTTGTAAAATACAGAAAAGTTCAAAAAAAACCATTGATAACACCAATAAATTAAACAACAACCTCAATATTGAAAATCACCAACAATTTCAACAACAACCTCAACATTGCAAAACCCCAAGAAATTCAACAACAAACTCAACAATGAAAATCACCAACAAATTCAACAAGAACCTCCGCAATGAAAAACATCAAATAATTCAACAACAACAACAACCTCATCAATGAAAAAAACCAAAAAATTCAACGGCAACCTCAACTTTGAAAAACACAAAAAAGTTTCAAAAAAAACCTTGATAACACTAATTAATTCAACAAAAACCTCAATATTGAAAATCACCATCAAATTCATCAACAACCTCAACAATGAAAAACATCAAAAAATTCAGCAAAAACAACGTCAACAATGAAAAAGACCAAAAAATTCAACAACAACGACATCAACAATGAAAAACACCAAAAAATTCAACAACAACATCAACATTGAAAAACAGCATCAAATTCAACTGCAACCTCAACTTTGAAAAACTCCAAAAAGTTTAAAAAACAAACCATGATAACACCAATAAATTCAACAACAAGCTCAATATTGAAAATCACCAACGAATTCATCAACAACTAAAACAATGAAAAACATCAAAAAATTCAACAAAAATGACTTCAACAATGAAAAACACCAAAAAATTCAACAACAACATCAACATTGAAAAACTCCAACAATTTCAGCAACAACCTCAACAATGAAAAACAGCAAAAAATTCAACAACAACCTCAACATTGAAAAACAGCATCAAATTCAACTGCAACCTCAACTTTGAAAAACTCCAAAAAGTTTAAAAAACAAACCATGATAACACCAATAAATTCAACAACAAGCTCAATATTGAAAATCACCAACGAATTCATCAACAACTAAAACAATGA
The DNA here is from genome assembly GCF_964194155.1 of Cetorhinus maximus. Lineage (NCBI taxonomy): Eukaryota > Metazoa > Chordata > Chondrichthyes > Lamniformes > Cetorhinidae > Cetorhinus > Cetorhinus maximus. The sequence goes on from NC_135909.1 coordinate 23,421,526, forward strand.
AAAACATCAAAAAATTCAACAAAAATGACTTGAACAATGAAAAACATCAAAAAATTCAACAACAACCTCAACATTGAAAAACGCCAAGAATTTCAACAACAACCTTCACAATGAAAAACAACAAAAATTTCAACAACAACCTCAACTTTAAAAAAACCAAAAAAGTTGAAAAAAAACCATTGATAACACGAATAAATTCAACAACAACCTCAACAATGAAAATCATCAAAAAATTCAACAACAACATCAACATTGAAAAACACCAAAAAAATGCAACAACAACCTCTACATTGAAAAACAACAACAAATTCAACAACAACCTCAACATTCAAAAACACCAACAAATTCAACAAAAACCTCAACAATGAATAACACCAAAAAATTCAACAACAACCTCAACATTGAAAAACACCAACAAATTCAACAAAAACCTCAACATTGAATAACACCTACAAATTCAACTGCAACCTCACCTTTGAGAAACACAAAAAAGTTTTAAAAAACCTTGATAACTCCAATAAATTCAACAACGACCTCAACAATGAAAAACACCAAAAAATTCAGCAACAAACCCTACATTGAAAATCACCAACAAATTCAACAACAAGCTCAACTTTGAAAAAAACAAAAAGTGCAAAAAAAACCATTGATAACACCAATAAATTCAACAACAACCTCAACATTGAAAAACACCAACAAATTCAAATGCAACCTCACCCTTGAATAACACAAAAAAGTTTTAAAAAAACATTGATAACACCAATAAATTCAAACACAATCTTAATATTGAAAATCACCAACAAATTCATCAACAACCTCAACATTGAAAAACATCAAAAAATTCAACAACAACCTCAACAATGAAAAAAACCAAAAAATTCAACGGCAACCTCATCTTTGAAAAATACAAAAAAGTTCAATAAAAAAGCCTTGAGAACACCTATAAATTCAACAACAACCACGATATTTAAAATCACCAACAAATTCAAAAACAACCTCAACTTTTAAAAATACAAAAATGTTCATCAAAATAAGAATTGATAACACCAACAAATTCAACAACAACCTCAAGAGTGAATATCACCAACAAATTCAACAACAACCTCAACTTTGAAAAACAACAACAAATTCAACAATCTCAACATTGAAAAACACCAACAAATTTAACTGCAACCTCAAATTTGAAAAATACAAAAAAGTTCAAAAATAACCATTGATAACACAAATAAATTCAACAACAACCTCGATATTTAAAATCACCAACAAATTCAAGAAAAACCTCAACAATGAATAACATCAAAAAATTCAACAACAATCTCAACTTTGAAAAACAACAGCAAATTCAACATCCTTAACACTGAAAAACACCAAGAAATTCAACTGCAACTTCAACTTTGTAAAATACAGAAAAGTTCAAAAAAAACCATTGATAACACCAATAAATTAAACAACAACCTCAATATTGAAAATCACCAACAATTTCAACAACAACCTCAACATTGCAAAACCCCAAGAAATTCAACAACAAACTCAACAATGAAAATCACCAACAAATTCAACAAGAACCTCCGCAATGAAAAACATCAAATAATTCAACAACAACAACAACCTCATCAATGAAAAAAACCAAAAAATTCAACGGCAACCTCAACTTTGAAAAACACAAAAAAGTTTCAAAAAAAACCTTGATAACACTAATTAATTCAACAAAAACCTCAATATTGAAAATCACCATCAAATTCATCAACAACCTCAACAATGAAAAACATCAAAAAATTCAGCAAAAACAACGTCAACAATGAAAAAGACCAAAAAATTCAACAACAACGACATCAACAATGAAAAACACCAAAAAATTCAACAACAACATCAACATTGAAAAACAGCATCAAATTCAACTGCAACCTCAACTTTGAAAAACTCCAAAAAGTTTAAAAAACAAACCATGATAACACCAATAAATTCAACAACAAGCTCAATATTGAAAATCACCAACGAATTCATCAACAACTAAAACAATGAAAAACATCAAAAAATTCAACAAAAATGACTTCAACAATGAAAAACACCAAAAAATTCAACAACAACATCAACATTGAAAAACTCCAACAATTTCAGCAACAACCTCAACAATGAAAAACAGCAAAAAATTCAACAACAACCTCAACATTGAAAAACAGCATCAAATTCAACTGCAACCTCAACTTTGAAAAACTCCAAAAAGTTTAAAAAACAAACCATGATAACACCAATAAATTCAACAACAAGCTCAATATTGAAAATCACCAACGAATTCATCAACAACTAAAACAATGAAAAACATCAAAAAATTCAACAAAAATGACTTGAACAATGAAAAACATCAAAAAATTCAACAACAACCTCAACATTGAAAAACGCCAAGAATTTCAACAACAACCTTCACAATGAAAAACAACAAAAATTTCAACAACAACCTCAACTTTAAAAAAACCAAAAAAGTTGAAAAAAAACCATTGATAACACGAATAAATTCAACAACAACCTCAACAATGAAAATCATCAAAAAATTCAACAACAACATCAACATTGAAAAACACCAAAAAAATGCAACAACAACCTCTACATTGAAAAACAACAACAAATTCAACAACAACCTCAACATTCAAAAACACCAACAAATTCAACAAAAACCTCAACAATGAATAACACCAAAAAATTCAACAACAACCTCAACATTGAAAAACACCAACAAATTCAACAAAAACCTCAACATTGAATAACACCTACAAATTCAACTGCAACCTCACCTTTGAGAAACACAAAAAAGTTTTAAAAAACCTTGATAACTCCAATAAATTCAACAACGACCTCAACAATGAAAAACACCAAAAAATTCAGCAACAAACCCTACATTGAAAATCACCAACAAATTCAACAACAAGCTCAACTTTGAAAAAAACAAAAAGTGCAAAAAAAACCATTGATAACACCAATAAATTCAACAACAACCTCAACATTGAAAAACACCAACAAATTCAAATGCAACCTCACCCTTGAATAACACAAAAAAGTTTTAAAAAAACATTGATAACACCAATAAATTCAAACACAATCTTAATATTGAAAATCACCAACAAATTCATCAACAACCTCAACAATGAAAAACATCAAAAAATTCAACAACAACGACCTCAACAATGAAAAACACTAAAACATTCAACAACCACCTCAACATTGAAAAACTCCAGCTATTTCAGCAACAACTTCCACGATGATAAACACCAAAAAATTCAACAACAAATTCAACATTGAAAATCATCAAAAAAATTCAACTGCAACCTCAACTTTGAAAAACACAAAACAGTTTTAAAAAAAACCTTGATAACACTAATTAATTGAACAAAAACCTCAATATTGAAAATCACCATCAAATTCATCAACAACCTCAACAATGAAAAACATCAAAAAATTCAGCAAAAACAACGTCAACAATGAAAAAGACCAAAAAATTCAACAACAACGACATCAACAATGAAAAACACCAAAAAATTCAACAACAACATCAACATTGAAAAACACCAACAATTTCAGCAACAACCTCAACAATGAAAAACAGCAAAAACTTCAACAACAACCTCAACATTGAAAAACAGCATCAAATTCAACTGCAACCTCAACTTTGAAAAACTCAAAAAAGTTTAAAAAACAAACCATGATAACACCAATAAATTCAACAACAACCTCAACATTCAAAATCAACAACAAATTCAACAAAAACCTCAACAATAAAAAAGACCAAAAAATTCATCAGCAACCTCATCTTTGATAAACTGCAAAAAATTCAACATTCTCAACAGTGAAAACACCAACAAATTCAAAAGCAACCTCAACTTTGAAAAATAAAAAAAAGTTCAAAGAAAACCATTGATAACAACAATAAATTCAACAACAACCTCAATATTGAAAATCACCAACAAATTCATCAACAACCAAAACAATGAAAAACATCCAAAAATTCAGCAAAAACGACCTACACAATGAAAAACAATAAAAAAGTTCAACAACAACCTCAACATTGAAAAACACCAACAAATTCAACAAAAACTTCAACAATGAAAAACAACAAAAAATTCATCAAAAACCTCAACTTTGAAAAACACCATGAAACTCAACAACCTCAACATTGAATAACACCAACAAATTCAACAGCAACCTCAGCTTTGAAAAACACAAAAAAGTTTTAAAAAACCTTGATAACATCAATAAATTCAACAACGACCTCAACAATGTAAAGGACCCAAAAATTCAACGACAAACTGAACATTGAAAATCAGCAACAAATACAACAACAACCTCAACCTTCAAAAACAACAACAAATTCAACAAAAACCTCAACAATGAAAAAGACCAAAAAATTCACCAACAACCTCATCTTTGAAAAACACCAACAAATTCAACAACCGAAACATTGAAAAACACCAACAAATACAACTGCAACCTCACCTTTGAAAAACACAAAAAAGTTTTAAAAGAACATTGATAACACCAATAATTTCAAAAACAACCTTACTATTGAAAATCACCAACAAATTCATCAACAACCTCAACAATGAAAAACATCAAAAAATTCAACAACAACCACCTCAACAATGAAAAACACTAAAAAATTCAACAACCACCTCAACATTGAAAAACTCCAACAATTTCAACAACAACTTCCACGATGAAAAACACCAAAAAATTCAACAACAAATTCAACATTGAAAATCACCAAAAAATTCAACTGCAACCTCAACTTTGAAAAACACAAAAAAGTTTAAAAAAAAACCTTGATAACACTAATTAATTCAACAAAAACCTCAATATTGAAAATCACCATCAAATTCATCAACAACCTCAACAATGAAAAACATCACAAAATTCAGCAAAAACAACGTCAACAATGAAAAAGACCAAAAAATTCAACAACAACGACATCAACAATGAAAAACACCAAAAAATTCAACAACAACATCAACATTGAAAAACACCAACAATTTCAGCAACAACCTCAACAATGAAAAACAGCAAAAAATTCAACAACAACCTCAACATTGAAATACAGCATCAAATTCAACTGCAACCTCAACTTTGAAAAACTCCAAAAAGTTTAAAAAACAAACCATGATAACACCAATAAATTCAACAACAAGCTCAATATTGAAAATCACCAACGAATTCATCAACAACTAAAACAATGAAAAACATCAAAAAATTCAACAAAAATGACTTCAACAATGAAAAACATCAAAAAATTCAACAACAACCTCAACATTGAAAAACGCCAAGAATTTCAACAACAACCTTCACAATGAAAAACAACAAAAATTTCAACAACAACCTCAACTTTGAAAAAACCAAAAAAGTTGAAAAAAAACCATTGATAACACGAATAAATTCAGCAACAATCTCAACATTGAAAATAACCAACAAATTCAACAACAACCTCAACAATGAAAATCATCAAAAAATTCAACAACAACATCAACATTGAAAAACACCAAAATAATGCATCAACAACCTCTACAATGAAAAAAAACAACAAATTCAACAACAACCTCAACATTCAAAAACACCAACAAATTCAACAAAAACCTCAACAATGAATAACACCAAAAAATTCAACAACAACATCAACATTGAAAAACACCAAAAAAATGCAACAACAACCTCTACATTGAAAAACAACAACAAATTCAACAACAACCTCAACATTCAAAAACACCAACAAATTCAACAACCTCAACATTGAATAACACCTACAAATTCAACTGCAACCTCACCTTTGAGAAACACAAAAAAGTTTTAAAAAACCTTGATAACTCCAATAAATTCAACAACGACCTCAACAATGAAAAACACCAAAAAATTCAGCAACAAACCCTACATTGAAAATCACCAACAAATTCAACAACAAGCTCAACTTTGAAAAAAACAAAAAGTGCAAAAAAAACCATTGATAACACCAATAAATTCAACAACAACCTCAACATTGAAAAACACCAACAAATTCAAATGCAACCTCACCCTTGAATAACACAAAAAAGTTTTAAAAAAACATTGATAACACCAATAAATTCAAACACAATCTTAATATTGAAAATCACCAACAAATTCATCAACAACCTCAACAATGAAAAACATCAAAAAATTCAACAACAACGACCTCAACAATGAAAAACACTAAAAAATTCAACAACCACCTCAACATTGAAAAACTCCAGCTATTTCAGCAACAACTTCCACGATGATAAACACCAAAAAATTCAACAACAAATTCAACATTGAAAATCATCAAAAAAATTCAACTGCAACCTCAACTTTGAAAAACACAAAACAGTTTTAAAAAAAACCTTGATAACACTAATTAATTGAACAAAAACCTCAATATTGAAAATCACCATCAAATTCATCAACAACCTCAACAATGAAAAACATCAAAAAATTCAGCAAAAACAACGTCAACAATGAAAAAGACCAAAAAATTCAACAACAACGACATCAACAATGAAAAACACCAAAAAATTCAACAACAACATCAACATTGAAAAACACCAACAATTTCAGCAACAACCTCAACAATGAAAAACAGCAAAAACTTCAACAACAACCTCAACATTGAAAAACAGCATCAAATTCAACTGCAACCTCAACTTTGAAAAACTCAAAAAAGTTTAAAAAACAAACCATGATAACACCAATAAATTCAACAACAACCTCAACATTCAAAATCAACAACAAATTCAACAAAAACCTCAACAATAAAAAAGACCAAAAAATTCATCAGCAACCTCATCTTTGATAAACTGCAAAAAATTCAACATTCTCAACAGTGAAAACACCAACAAATTCAAAAGCAACCTCAACTTTGAAAAATAAAAAAAAGTTCAAAGAAAACCATTGATAACAACAATAAATTCAACAACAACCTCAATATTGAAAATCACCAACAAATTCATCAACAACCAAAACAATGAAAAACATCCAAAAATTCAGCAAAAACGACCTACACAATGAAAAACAATAAAAAAGTTCAACAACAACCTCAACATTGAAAAACACCAACAAATTCAACAAAAACTTCAACAATGAAAAACAACAAAAAATTCATCAAAAACCTCAACTTTGAAAAACACCATGAAACTCAACAACCTCAACATTGAATAACACCAACAAATTCAACAGCAACCTCAGCTTTGAAAAACACAAAAAAGTTTTAAAAAACCTTGATAACATCAATAAATTCAACAACGACCTCAACAATGTAAAGGACCCAAAAATTCAACGACAAACTGAACATTGAAAATCAGCAACAAATACAACAACAACCTCAACCTTCAAAAACAACAACAAATTCAACAAAAACCTCAACAATGAAAAAGACCAAAAAATTCACCAACAACCTCATCTTTGAAAAACACCAACAAATTCAACAACCGAAACATTGAAAAACACCAACAAATACAACTGCAACCTCACCTTTGAAAAACACAAAAAAGTTTTAAAAGAACATTGATAACACCAATAATTTCAAAAACAACCTTACTATTGAAAATCACCAACAAATTCATCAACAACCTCAACAATGAAAAACATCAAAAAATTCAACAACAACCACCTCAACAATGAAAAACACTAAAAAATTCAACAACCACCTCAACATTGAAAAACTCCAACAATTTCAACAACAACTTCCACGATGAAAAACACCAAAAAATTCAACAACAAATTCAACATTGAAAATCACCAAAAAATTCAACTGCAACCTCAACTTTGAAAAACACAAAAAAGTTTAAAAAAAAACCTTGATAACACTAATTAATTCAACAAAAACCTCAATATTGAAAATCACCATCAAATTCATCAACAACCTCAACAATGAAAAACATCACAAAATTCAGCAAAAACAACGTCAACAATGAAAAAGACCAAAAAATTCAACAACAACGACATCAACAATGAAAAACACCAAAAAATTCAACAACAACATCAACATTGAAAAACACCAACAATTTCAGCAACAACCTCAACAATGAAAAACAGCAAAAAATTCAACAACAACCTCAACATTGAAATACAGCATCAAATTCAACTGCAACCTCAACTTTGAAAAACTCCAAAAAGTTTAAAAAACAAACCATGATAACACCAATAAATTCAACAACAAGCTCAATATTGAAAATCACCAACGAATTCATCAACAACTAAAACAATGAAAAACATCAAAAAATTCAACAAAAATGACTTCAACAATGAAAAACATCAAAAAATTCAACAACAACCTCAACATTGAAAAACGCCAAGAATTTCAACAACAACCTTCACAATGAAAAACAACAAAAATTTCAACAACAACCTCAACTTTGAAAAAACCAAAAAAGTTGAAAAAAAACCATTGATAACACGAATAAATTCAGCAACAATCTCAACATTGAAAATAACCAACAAATTCAACAACAACCTCAACAATGAAAATCATCAAAAAATTCAACAACAACATCAACATTGAAAAACACCAAAATAATGCATCAACAACCTCTACAATGAAAAAAAACAACAAATTCAACAACAACCTCAACATTCAAAAACACCAACAAATTCAACAAAAACCTCAACAATGAATAACACCAAAAAATTCAACAACAACATCAACATTGAAAAACACCAAAAAAATGCAACAACAACCTCTACATTGAAAAACAACAACAAATTCAACAACAACCTCAACATTCAAAAACACCAACAAATTCAACAACCTCAACATTGAATAACACCTACAAATTCAACTGCAACCTCACCTTTGAGAAACACAAAAAAGTTTTAAAAAACCTTGATAACTCCAATAAATTCAACAACGACCTCAACAATGAAAAACACCAAAAAATTCAGCAACAAACCCTACATTGAAAATCACCAACAAATTCAACAACAAGCTCAACTTTGAAAAAAACAAAAAGTGCAAAAAAAACCATTGATAACACCAATAAATTCAACAACAACCTCAACATTGAAAAACACCAACAAATTCAAATGCAACCTCACCCTTGAATAACACAAAAAAGTTTTAAAAAAACATTGATAACACCAATAAATTCAAACACAATCTTAATATTGAAAATCACCAACAAATTCATCAACAACCTCAACAATGAAAAACATCAAAAAATTCAACAACAACGACCTCAACAATGAAAAACACTAAAAAATTCAACAACCACCTCAACATTGAAAAACTCCAGCTATTTCAGCAACAACTTCCACGATGATAAACACCAAAAAATTCAACAACAAATTCAACATTGAAAATCATCAAAAAAATTCAACTGCAACCTCAACTTTGAAAAACACAAAACAGTTTTAAAAAAAACCTTGATAACACTAATTAATTGAACAAAAACCTCAATATTGAAAATCACCATCAAATTCATCAACAACCTCAACAATGAAAAACATCAAAAAATTCAGCAAAAACAACGTCAACAATGAAAAAGACCAAAAAATTCAACAACAACGACATCAACAATGAAAAACACCAAAAAATTCAACAACAACATCAACATTGAAAAACACCAACAATTTCAGCAACAACCTCAACAATGAAAAACAGCAAAAACTTCAACAACAACCTCAACATTGAAAAACAGCATCAAATTCAACTGCAACCTCAACTTTGAAAAACTCAAAAAAGTTTAAAAAACAAACCATGATAACACCAATAAATTCAACAACAACCTCAACATTCAAAATCAACAACAAATTCAACAAAAACCTCAACAATAAAAAAGACCAAAAAATTCATCAGCAACCTCATCTTTGATAAACTGCAAAAAATTCAACATTCTCAACAGTGAAAACACCAACAAATTCAAAAGCAACCTCAACTTTGAAAAATAAAAAAAAGTTCAAAGAAAACCATTGATAACAACAATAAATTCAACAACAACCTCAATATTGAAAATCACCAACAAATTCATCAACAACCAAAACAATGAAAAACATCCAAAAATTCAGCAAAAACGACCTACACAATGAAAAACAATAAAAAAGTTCAACAACAACCTCAACATTGAAAAACACCAACAAATTCAACAAAAACTTCAACAATGAAAAACAACAAAAAATTCATCAAAAACCTCAACTTTGAAAAACACCATGAAACTCAACAACCTCAACATTGAATAACACCAACAAATTCAACAGCAACCTCAGCTTTGAAAAACACAAAAAAGTTTTAAAAAACCTTGATAACATCAATAAATTCAACAACGACCTCAACAATGTAAAGGACCCAAAAATTCAACGACAAACTGAACATTGAAAATCAGCAACACATACAACAACAACCTCAACCTTCAAAAACAACAACAAATTCAACAAAAACCTCAACAATGAAAAAGACCAAAAAATTCACCAACAACCTCATCTTTGAAAAACACCAACAAATTCAACAACCGAAACATTGAAAAACACCAACAAATACAACTGCAACCTCACCTTTGAAAAACACAAAAAAGTTTTAAAAGAACATTGATAACACCAATAATTTCAAAAACAACCTTACTATTGAAAATCACCAACAAATTCATCAACAACCTCAACAATGAAAAACATCAAAAAATTCAACAACAACCACCTCAACAATGAAAAACACTAAAAAATTCAACAACCACCTCAACATTGAAAAACTCCAACAATTTCAACAACAACTTCCACGATGAAAAACACCAAAAAATTCAACAACAAATTCAACATTGAAAATCACCAAAAAATTCAACTGCAACCTCAACTTTGAAAAACACAAAAAAGTTTAAAAAAAAACCTTGATAACACTAATTAATTCAACAAAAACCTCAATATTGAAAATCACCATCAAATTCATCAACAACCTCAACAATGAAAAACATCACAAAATTCAGCAAAAACAACGTCAACAATGAAAAAGACCAAAAAATTCAACAACAACGACATCAACAATGAAAAACACCAAAAAATTCAACAACAACATCAACATTGAAAAACACCAACAATTTCAGCAACAACCTCAACAATGAAAAACAGCAAAAAATTCAACAACAACCTCAACATTGAAATACAGCATCAAATTCAACTGCAACCTCAACTTTGAAAAACTCCAAAAAGTTTAAAAAACAAACCATGATAACACCAATAAATTCAACAACAAGCTCAATATTGAAAATCACCAACGAATTCATCAACAACTAAAACAATGAAAAACATCAAAAAATTCAACAAAAATGACTTCAACAATGAAAAACATCAAAAAATTCAACAACAACCTCAACATTGAAAAACGCCAAGAATTTCAACAACAACCTTCACAATGAAAAACAACAAAAATTTCAACAACAACCTCAACTTTGAAAAAACCAAAAAAGTTGAAAAAAAACCATTGATAACACGAATAAATTCAGCAACAATCTCAACATTGAAAATAACCAACAAATTCAACAACAACCTCAACAATGAAAATCATCAAAAAATTCAACAACAACATCAACATTGAAAAACACCAAAATAATGCATCAACAACCTCTACAATGAAAAAAAACAACAAATTCAACAACAACCTCAACATTCAAAAACACCAACAAATTCAACAAAAACCTCAACAATGAATAACACCAAAAAATTCAACAACAACCTCAACATTGAAAAACACCAACAAATTCAACAACCTCAACATTGAATAACACCTACAAATTCAACTGCAACCTCACCTTTGAGAAACACAAAAAAGTTTTAAAAAACCTTGATAACTCCAATAAATTCAACAACGACCTCAACAATGAAAAACACCAAAAAATTCAGCAACAAACCCTACATTGAAAATCACCAACAAATTCAACAACAAGCTCAATTTTGAAAAAAACAAAAAGTGCAAAAAAAACCATTGATAACACCAATAAATTCAACAACAACCTCAACATTGAAAAACACCAACAAATTCAAATGCAACCTCACCATTGAATAACACAAAAAAGTTTTAAAAAAACATTGATAACACCAAAAAATCAAACACAATCTTAATATTGAAAATCACCAACAATTTCATCAACAACCTCAACAATGAAAAACATCAAAAAATTCAACAACAACGACCTCAACAATGAAAAACACTAAAACATTCAACAACCACCTCAACATTGAAAAACTCCAACAATTTCAACAACAACTTCCACGATGAAAAACACCAAAAAATTCAACAACAAATTCAACATTGAAAATCACCAAAAAAATTCAAATGCAAACTCAACTTTGAAAAACACAAAAAAGTTTTAAAAAAAACCTTGATAACACTAATTAATTGAACAAAAACCTCAATATTGAAAATCACCATCAAATTCATCAACAACCTCAACAATGAAAAACATCAAAAAATTCAGCAAAAACAACGTCAACAATGAAAAACACCAAAAAATTCAACAACAACATCAACATTGAAAAACACCAACAATTTCAGCAACAACGTCAACAATGAAAAACAGCAAAAAATTCAACAACAACCTCAACATTGAAATACAGCATCAAATTCAACTGCAACCTCAACTTTGAAAAACTCAAAAAAGTTTAAAAAACAAACCTTGATAACACCAATAAATTCAACAACAAGCTCAATATTGAAAATCACCAACGAATTCATCAACAACTAAAACAATGAAAATCACCAAAAAATTCAACAACAACCTCAACACTGAAAAACTCCAAGAATTTCAACAACAACCTTCACAATGAAAAACAACAACAATTTCAACAACAACCTCAACTTTGAAAAAACCAAAAAAGTTGAAAAAAAACCATTGATAACACGAATAAATTCAGCAACAAACTCAGCATTGAAAATAACCAACAAATTCAACAAAAACCTCAACAATGAACATCATCAAAAAATTCAACAACAACATCAACATTGAAAAACACCAAAAAAATGCAACAACAACCTCTACAATGAAAAACAACAACAACCTCAACAACAACCTCAACATTCATAAACACCAACAAATTCAACAACAACCTCAACTTTGAAAAAACGAAAAAAGTTCAAAAAAATCCATTGATAACACGAATAAATTCAACAACAAACTCAACATTGAAAATAACCAACAAATTCAAAAACAACCTCAACAATGAAAAACATCAAAAAATTCAACAACAACCTCAACATTCAAAATCAACAACAAATTCAACAAAAACCTCAACAATAAAAAAGACCAAAAAATTCATCAACAACCTCATCTTTGATAAACTGCAAAAAATTCAACATCCTCAACAGTGAAAACAACAACAAATTCAAAAGCAACCTCAACTTTGAAAAATACAAAAAAGTTCAAAGTAAACCATTGATAACAACAATAAATTCAACAACAACCTCAATATTGAAAATCACCAACAAATTCATCAACAACCAAAACAATGAAAAACATCCAAAAATTCAGCAAAACGACCTACACAATGAAAAACACTAAAAAAATTCAACAACAACCTCAACATTGAAAAACACCAACAAATTCAACAACAACCTCAACATTGAAAAACACCAACAAATTCAACAAAAACCTCAACAATGAAAAACAACAAAAAATTCATCAAAAACCTCAACTTTGAAAAACACCATGAAACTCAATAACCTCAACATTGAAAAAAACCAACAAATTCAACAGCAACCTCAGCATTGAAAAATACAAAAAAGTTCAAAATAAAACCATTGATAACACCAATAAATTCAACAACAACCTCAACAATGAAGAACATCATAAAATTCAACAACAACAATCTCCACAATGAAAAACACCAAAAAATTCAACAACAAATTCAACATTGAAAATCACCAACAAATGCAACAACAAGCTCAACATTCAAAAACACCAACAAATTCAACAAAAACCTCAACAATGAAAAACACCAAAAAATTCAACAACAACCTCAACTTTGAAAAACGCCAACAAATTCAACAACCTCAACATTGAAAAACACCAACAAATTCCACTGCAACCTAACCTTTGAAAAGCACAAAAAGTTTTAAAAAACATTGATCACACCAATAAATTCAACAAAAACCTTAATATTGAAAATCACCAACAAATTCATCAACAACCTCAACAATGAAAAACATCCAAAAAAATTCAACAACAACGACCTCAACAATGAAGAACAATGGAAAATTCAACAACAACATCAACATTGAAAAACTCCAACAATTTCAACAACAACCTCCATGATGAAAAACACCAAAAAATTCAACGACAAATTCAACATTGAAGATCATGAAAAAATTCAACAACAACTTCAACAATGAAAAACAGAATAAAATTCAACATCAACATCAACATTGAAAAACACCAACAAATTCAAATGCAACCTCACCATTGAATAACACAAAAAAGTTTTAAAAAAACATTGATAACACCAATAAATTCAAACACAACCTTAATATTGAAAATCACCAACAAATTCATCAACAACCTCAACAATGAAAAACAACAAAAAATTCAACAACAACGACCTCAACAATGAAAACCACCAAAATATTCAACAACCACCTCAACATTGAAAAACTCCAACAATTTCAACAACAACTTCCACGATGAAAAACACCAAAAAATTCAACAACAAATTAGCATTGAAAATCACCAAAAAAATTCAACTGCAACCACAACTTTGAAATACACAAAAAAATTTTTAAAAAAGCCTTGATAACACCAACAAATTCAACAACAACCTCAATATTGAAAATCACCAACAAATTCTTCAAAAACCAAAACAATGAACAACTTCAAAAAATTCAACAAAAATGACCTCAACAATGATAAACACCAAAAAATTCAACAACAACCTCAACATTGAAAAACTCCAACAAATTCAACAACAACCTCAACAATGAAAAACATCAAAAAATTCAACAACAACAACCTGAACAATAAATAAAACCAAAAAATTCACCAACAACCTCAACAATGAAAAACACCAAAAAAATCAACAACAACCTCAACATTGAAAAACTCCAACAATTTCAACAGCAACCGAAATAATAAAAAACACCAAAATATTCAACAACAATCTCAACATTGAAAACCAACATCAAATTCATCAAAAACCTCAACAATGAAAAACATCAAAAAATTCAAAAACAACCTCAACATTCCAAAACACCAACAAATTCAAAAAAAACCTCAACACTGAAAAACTGCAAAATATTCAACAACATCCTCAACTTTGAAAAACACCAACAAATTGAATAACCTCAACATTGAAAATCAACAACAAATTCAACAACAACCTCAACGTTCAAAAACAGCAACAAATTCAACAACAACCTCAAAAATTAAAAACACCAACAAATTCAACAAAAACCTCAATAATGAAAAAGACCTGAATATTCAACAACAATCTCAAATTTGAAAAATAACAGCAAATTCAACAACCTCAACATTGAAAAACACCAAAAAATTCAAATGCAACCTCAACTTTGTAAAATACAAAAAAAGTCAAAAAAAATGATTGATAACACCAATAAATTCAACAACAACCTCAATATTGAAAATCACCAACAAATTCAACAACAACCTCAACATTCAAAAACACCAACAAATTCAACGAAAACCTCAACAATGAAAAACACCAAAAAAATCAACAACAACCTCAACATTGAAAAATTCCAACAATTTCAACAGCAACCGAAACAATAAAAAACACCAAAAAATTCTACAAAAACTCAACATTGAAAATCACCAACAAATTCAACAACAACCTCAGCAATGAAAAACATCAAAAAATTCAACAACAACAACCTCAACAATGAAAAAAACCAAAAAATTCAACGGCAACCTCAACTTTGAAAAATACAAAAAAGTTCAAAAAAAAAGTCTTGAGAACACCAATAAATTCAACAACAACCACGATATTTAAAATCACCAACAAATTCAACATCAACCTCAACTTTGAAAAAAACCAACAGATTCAACAACCTCAACATTCAAAAACATCAACAAACTCAACAAAAATCTCAACATTCAAAAACACCATCAAAATCAACAACAACCTCAACAATGAATAATACCAACAAATTCAAAAACAACCTCAACTTTTAAAAATACAAAAATGTTCATCAAAATAAGAATTGATAACACCAACAAATTCAACAACAACCTCAAGATTGAATATCACCAACAAATTCAACAACAACCTCAACTTTGAAAAACACCAACAAATTCAACAATCTCAACATTGAAAAAGAGCAGCAAATTCAACAACCACAACATTATAAAACATCAAAAATTCAACCACAACCTCAAATTCAAACACACCAAAAAATTCAACAAAAACCTCAACAATGAAAAACACCAAAAAATCCAACAACAACCTCGACTTTGAAAAACACCAGCAAATTCAACAACCTCAACATTGAAAAACACCAACAAATTTAACTGCAACCTCAAATTTGAAAAATACAAAAAAGTTCAAAAATAACCATTGATAACACAAATAAATTCAACAACAACCTCGATATTGAAAATCACCAACAAATTCAAGAAAAACCTCAACAATGAATAACATCAAAAAAATTCAACAACAATCTCAACTTTGAAAAACAACAGCAAATTCAACATCCTCAACACTGAAAAACACCAAGAAATTCAACTGCAACCTCAACTTTGTAAAATACAGAAAAGTTCAAAACAAACCATTGATAACACCAATGAATTAAACAACAACCTCAATATTGAAAATCACCAACAAATTCAACAACAACCTCAACATTGCAAAACCCCAAGAAATTCAACAACAAACTCAACAATGAAAATCACCAACAAATTCAACAAGAACCTCCGCAATGAAAAACATCAAATAATTCAACAACAACAACAACCTCATCAATGAAAAAAACCAAAAAATTCAACGGCAACCTCAACTTTGAAAAATACAAAAAAGTTCAAAAAAATACCATTGTTAACACCAATACAACAACCTCAATATTGAAAATCACTAACAAATTCATCAACAGCTTCAACAATGAAAAACACCAACAAATTCAAATGCAACCTCACCATTGAATAACACAAAAAAGTTTTAAAAAAACATTGATAACACCAATAAATTCAAACACAACCTTAATATTGAAAATCACCAACAAATTCATCAACAACCTCAACAATGAAAAACAACAAAAAATTCAACAACAACGACCTCAACAATGAAAAACACCAAAAAATTCAACAACCACCTCAACATTGAAAAACTCCAACAATTTCAACAACAACTTCCACGATGAAAAACACCAAAAAATTCAACAACAAATTCAGCATTGAAAATCACTAAAAAAATTCAACTGCAACCACAACTTTGAAAAACACAAAAAAAATTTTAAAAAAGCCTTGATAACACCAACAAATTCAACAACAACCTCAATATTGAAAATCACCAACAAATTCTTCAAAAACCAAAACAATGAACAACTTCAAAGAATTCAACAAAAATGACCTCAACAATGATAAACACCAAAAATTTCAACAACAACCTCAACATTGAAAAACTCCAACAAATTCAACAACAACCTCAACAATGAAAAACATCAAAAAATTCAACAACAACAACCTGAACAATAAATAACACCAAAAAATTCACCAACAACCTCAACAATGAAAAACACCAAAAAAATCAACAACAACCTCAACATTGAAAAACTCCAACAATTTCAACAGCAACCGAAATAATAAAAAACACCAAAATATTCAACAACAATCTCAACATTGAAAACCAACATCAAATTCATCAAAAACCTCAACAATGAAAAACATCAAAAAATTCAAAAACAACCTCAACATTCCAAAACACCAACAAATTCAAAAAAAACCTCAACACTGAAAAACTGCAAAATATTCAACAACATCCTCAACTTTGAAAAACACCAACAAATTGAGTAACCTCAACATTGAAAATCACCAACAAATTCAACAACAACCTCAACGTTCAAAAACAGCAACAAATTCAACAACAACCTCAAAAATTAAAAACACCAACAAATTCAACAAAAACCTCAATAATGAAAAAGACCTGAATATTCAACAACAATCTCAAATTTGAAAAAAAACAGCAAATTCAACAACCTCAACATTGAAAAACACCAAAAAATTCAAATGCAACCTCAACTTTGTAAAATACAAAAAAAGTCAAAAAAAATGATTGATAACACCAATAAATTCAACAACAACCTCAATATTGAAAATCACCAACAAATTCAACAACAACCTCAACATTCAAAAACACCAACAAATTCAACGAAAACCTCAACAATGAAAAACACCAAAAAAATCAACAACAACCTCAACATTGAAAAATTCCAACAATTTCAACAGCAACCGAAACAATAAAAAACACCAAAAAATTCTACAAAAACTCAACATTGAAAATCACCAACAAATTCAACAACAACCTCAGCAATGAAAAACATCAAAAAATTCAACAACAACAACCTCAACAATGAAAAAAACCAAAAAATTCAACGGCAACCTCAACTTTGAAAAATACAAAAAAGTTCAAAAAAAAAGCCTTGAGAACACCAATAAATTCAACAACAACCACGATATTTAAAATCACCAACAAATTCAACATCAACCTCAACTTTGAAAAAAACCAACAGATTCAACAACCTCAACATTCAAAAACATCAACAAACTCAACAAAAATCTCAACATTCAAAAACACCATCAAAATCAACAACAACCTCAACAATGAATAATACCAACAAATTCAAAAACAACCTCAACTTTTAAAAATACAAAAATGTTCATCAAAATAAGAATTGATAACACCAACAAATTCAACAACAACCTCAAGAGTGAATATCACCAACAAATTCAACAACAACCTCAACTTTGAAAAACACCAACAAATTCAACAATCTCAACATTGAAAAAGAGCAGCAAATTCAACAACCACAACATTGAAAAACATCAAAAATTCAACCACAACCTCAAATTCAAACACACCAAAAAATTCAACAAAAACCTCAACAATGAAAAACACCAAAAAATCCAACAACAACCTCGACTTTGAAAAACACCAGCAAATTCAACAACCTCAACATTGAAAAACACCAACAAATTTAACTGCAACCTCAAATTTGAAAAATACAAAAAAGTTCAAAAATAACCATTGATAACACAAATAAATTCAACAACAACCTCGATATTGAAAATCACCAACAAATTCAAGAAAAACCTCAACAATGAATAACATCAAAAAAATTCAACAACTATCTCAACTTTGAAAAACAACAGCAAATTCAACATCCTCAACACTGAAAAACACCAAGAAATTCAACTGCAACCTCAACTTTGTAAAATACAGAAAAGTTCAAAACAAACCATTGATAACACCAATGAATTAAACAACAACCTCAATATTGAAAATCACCAACAAATTCAACAACAACCTCAACATTGCAAAACCCCAAGAAATTCAACAACAAACTCAACACTGAAAATCACCAACAAATTCAACAAGAACCTCCGCAATGAAAAACATCAAATAATTCAACAACAACAACAACCTCATCAATGAAAAAAACCAAAAAAATCAACGGCAACCTCAACTTTGAAGAATACAAAAAAGTTCAAAAAAAATACCATTGTTAACACCAATACAACAACCTCAATATTGAAAATCACTAACAAATTCATCAACAGCTTCAACAATGAAAAACACCAACAAATTCAACAACAACCTCAACTTTGAAAAACAGCAACGAATTCAACAACCTCAACATTGAAAAATAGCAGCAAATTCAACATCAACGACAACATGGAAAAACACCAAAAAATCCAACCACAACCACAACATTCAAAAACACCAACAAATTTAACAAAAACCTTAACAATGAAAAACACCAAATAATTAAACCACAACCTCAACTTTAAAAAACAACAACAAATTCAACAACCTCAACATTGAAAAACAGCAACAAAATCACCTGCAACCTCAACTTTGAAAAACACAAAAAAGTTTAAAAAACAAACCTTGATAACACCAATAAATTCAACAACAAGGTCAGTATTGAAAATCACCAACGAATTCATCAACAACTAAAACTAAAACAATAAAAAAAACATCAATAAATTCAACAAAAACGACTTCAACAATGAAAAGCACCAAAAAATTCAACAACAACCTCAACATTGAAAAACTTCAAGAATTTCAACAACAACCTTCACAATGAAAAACAACAAAAATTTCAACAACAACCTCAACTTTGAAAAAACCAAAAAACATCAAATAAAACCATTGATAACGCAAATAAATTCAACAACAAACTCAACATTGAAAATCACCAAAAAATTCAACAACAACCTCAACATTGAAAAACAGCCAAAAATTCAACAACAACCTCAACATTGAAAACACTAACAAATTCAACTGCAACCTCAACTTTGAAAAACACAAAAAAGTTTTAAAAAATCCTTGATAACACTATAAATACAACAAAAAACTCAATATTGAAAATCACCATCAAATTCATCAACAACCTCAACAATGAAAAACATCAAAAAATTCAACAAAAACGACCTCAACAATGAAAAACAACAAAACATTCAAAAACAACTTCAACATTGTAAAATTCCAACAATTTCAACAACAACCTCAACAATGAAAAACATCAAAAGTTTCAACAATAACAAGCTCAACAATGAAAAACACCAAAAAATTCAACAACAAACTCAACATTCAAAAACACCAAAAAATTCAACAACAACCTCAACATTCAAAAACACCAACAAATTCAACAACAACCTCAACAATGAAAAACATCAACAAATTCAACAACGTCCTCAACATTCAAAAACACCAACAAATTCAACAAAAACCTCAACAATGAAAAACAACAAAAAATTCAACAACAATATCAACTTTGAAAAACACCCACAAATTCAACAACCTCAACATTGAAAAACACCAACAAATTCAACTGCAACCTCACCTTTGAAAAACACAAAAAATTTTTAAAAAAACATTGATAACAACAATAAATTCAACAACGACGTCAAAAATTAAAAACACCAGAAAATTCAACAACAAACTCAACATTGAAAATCACCAACAAATTCAACAACAACCTCAACAATGAAAAACATCAAAAAATTCAACAACAACCTCAACCTTCAAAAACAACAACAAATTCAACAAAAACCTCAACAATGAATAAGACCAAAAAATTCACAAACAACCTAGTTTTCAAAAACACCAACAAATTCAACAACTTCAACATTGAAAAACACCAACAAATTCAACTGCAACCTCAACTTTGAAAAACACCAAAAAGTTTTAAAAGAACATTGATAACACCAATAAATTCAAAAACAACCTTAATATTGAAAATCACCAACAAATTCATCAACAACCTCAACAATGAAAAACATCAAAAAATTCAACAAAAACGACATCAACAATGAAAAACACCAAAAAATTAAACAACAACATCAACATTGAAAAACTCCAACAATTTCAACAACAACCTCAACAATGAAAAACATCAAAAGATTCAACAACAACAACCTCAACAATGATAAACACCAAAAAATTCAAAAACAACCTCAACATTTGAAAACATCAACAAATTCAACTGCAACCTCAACTTTGAAAAACAAAAAAAAGTTAAAAAAATACCTTGATAACACTAATGAATTCAACAAAAACATCAATATTGAAAATCAACATCAAATTCATCAACAACCTCAACAATGAAAAACACCAAAAAATTCAACAACATCTTCAACATTGAAAAACTCCAACAATTTCAACAACAACCTCAACAATCAAAAACATCAAAAGATTCAACAACAACAACCTCAACAATGAAAAACACCAAAAAATTCAAGAACAAACTCAACATTTAAAATCACCAACAAATTCAACAACAACCTCAACATTCAGAAACACCAACAAATTCAACAAAAACCTCAACAATGAAAAACACCAAAAAATTCAACAACAACCTCAACTATGTAAAATACAAAAAAGTTCAATAAAAAGCATTGATAATACCAATCAATTCAACAACAACCTCAATATTGAAAATCACCAACAAATTCAACAACAACCTCAACATTGCAAAACACCATAAAATTCAACAACAAACTCAACATTGAAAATCACCAACAAATTCAACAACAACCTCAGCAGTGAAAATCATCAAAAAATTAAACAACAACAAACTCAACAATGATAAAAAACAAAAAATTCAAGGGCAACCTCAACTTTGAAAATTACAAAAAAGTTCAAAAAAAACATTGATAACACCAATAAATTCAACAACAACCTCAATATTGATAATCACCAACAGATTCAACAACCTCAAGATTCAAAAACACCAACAAATTCAACAACCACCTCAACAATGAAAAACACCAACAAATTCAAAAACAACCTCAACTTTTAAAAATACAAAAATGTTCAACAAAATAATAATTGATAACACCAACAAATTCAACAACAACCTCAATAGTGAAAATCACCAGCAAATTCAACAACAACCTCAACTTTGAAAAACCCCAACAAATTCAACAACCTCAACATTGAAAAAGAGCAGCAAATTCAACAACAACCACACCATTGAAAAACATCAAAAAATTCATCCACAACCTCAACATTCAAAAACACCAGCAAATTCAACAACCTCAACAATGAAAAACATCATAAAATTCAACAACAATATCAACTTTGAAAAACACCCACAAATTCAACAACCTCAACATTGAAAAACACCAACAAATTCAACTGCAACCTCACCTTTGAAAAACACAAAAAATTTAAAAAAAAACATTGATAACAACAATAAATTCAACAACGACGTCAAAAATTAAAAACACCAGAAAATTCAACAACAAACTCAACATTGAAAATCACCAACAAATTCAACAACAACCTCAACAATGAAAAACATCATAAAATTCAACAACAACCTCAACCTTCAAAAACAACAACAAATTCAACAAAAACCTCAACAATGAATAAGACCAAAAAATTCACAAACAACCTAATTTTCAAAAACACCAACAAATTCAACAACTTCAACATTGAAAAACACCAACAAATTCAACTGCAACCTCAACTTTGAAAAACACCAAAAAGTTTTAAAAGAACATTGATAACACCAATAAATTCAAAAACAACCTTAATATTGAAAATCACCAACAAATTCATCAACAACCTCAACAATGAAAAACATCAAAAAATTCAACAACAACAACCTCAACAATGATAAACACCAAAAAATTCAAAAACAACCTCAACATTTGAAAACATCAACAAATTCAACTGCAACCTCAACTTTGAAAAACAAAAAAAAGTTAAAAAAATACCTTGATAACACTAATGAATTCAACAAAAACATCAATATTGAAAATCAACATCAAATTCATCAACAACCTCAACAATGAAAAACACCAAAAAATTCAACAACATCTTCAACATTGAAAAACTCCAACAATTTCAACAACAACCTCAACAATCAAAAACATCAAAAGATTCAACAACAACAACCTCAACAATGAAAAACACCAAAAAATTCAAGAACAAACTCAACATTTAAAATCACCAACAAATTCAACAACAACCTCAACATTGAAAAACTTCAAGAATTTCAACAACAACCTTCACAATGAAAAACAACAAAAATTTCAACAACAACCTCAACTTTGAAAAAACCAAAAAACATCAAATAAAACCATTGATAACGCAAATAAATTCAACAACAAACTCAACATTGAAAATCACCAAAAAATTCAACAACAACCTCAACATTGAAAAACAGCCAAAAATTCAACAACAACCTCAACATTGAAAACACTAACAAATTCAACTGCAACCTCAACTTTGAAAAACACAAAAAAGTTTAAAAAAATCCTTGATAACACTATAAATACAACAAAAAACTCAATATTGAAAATCACCATCAAATTCATCAACAACCTCAACAATGAAAAACATCAAAAAATTCAACAAAAACGACCTCAACAATGAAAAACACCAAAACATTCAAAAACAACTTCAACATTGTAAAATTCCAACAATTTCAACAACAACCTCAACAATGAAAAACATCAAAAGTTTCAACAATAACAAGCTCAACAATGAAAAACACCAAAAAATTCAACAACAAACTCAACATTCAAAAACACCAAAAAATTCAACAACAACCTCAACATTCAAAAACACCAACAAATTCAACAACAACCTCAACAATGAAAAACATCAACAAATTCAACAACATCCTCAACATTCAAAAACACCAACAAATTCAACAAAAACCTCAACAATGAAAAACAACAAAAAATTCAACAACAATATCAACTTTGAAAAACACCCACAAATTCAACAACCTCAACATTGAAAAACACCAACAAATTCAACTGCAACCTCACCTTTGAAAAACACAAAAAATTTTTAAAAAAACATTGATAACAACAATAAATTCAACAACGACGTCAAAAATTAAAAACACCAGAAAATTCAACAACAAACTCAACATTGAAAATCACCAACAAATTCAACAACAACCTCAACAATGAAAAACATCAAAAAATTCAACAACAACCTCAACCTTCAAAAACAACAACAAATTCAACAAAAACCTCAACAATGAATAAGACCAAAAAATTCACAAACAACCTAGTTTTCAAAAACACCAACAAATTCAACAACTTCAACATTGAAAAACACCAACAAATTCAACTGCAACCTCAACTTTGAAAAACACCAAAAAGTTTTAAAAGAACATTGATAACACCAATAAATTCAAAAACAACCTTAATATTGAAAATCACCAACAAATTCATCAACAACCTCAACAATGAAAAACATCAAAAAATTCAACAAAAACGACATCAACAATGAAAAACACCAAAAAATTAAACAACAACATCAACATTGAAAAACTCCAACAATTTCAACAACAACCTCAACAATGAAAAACATCAAAAGATTCAACAACAACAACCTCAACAATGATAAACACCATAAAATTCAAAAACAACCTCAACATTTGAAAACATCAACAAATTCAACTGCAACCTCAGCTTTGAAAAACAAAAAAAAGTTAAAAAAATACCTTGATAACACTAATGAATTCAACAAAAACATCAATATTGAAAATCAACATCAAATTCATCAACAACCTCAACAATGAAAAACACCAAAAAATTCAACAACATCTTCAACATTGAAAAACTCCAACAATTTCAACAACAACCTCAACAATCAAAAACATCAAAAGATTCAACAACAACAACCTCAACAATGAAAAACACCAAAAAATTCAAGAACAAACTCAACATTTAAAATCACCAACAAATTCAACAACAACCTCAACATTCAGAAACACCAACAAATTCAACAAAAACCTCAACAATGAAAAACACCAAAAAATTCAACAACAACCTCAACTATGTAAAATACAAAAAAGTTCAATAAAAAGCATTGATAACACCAATCAATTCAACAACAACCTCAATATTGAAAATCACCAACAAATTCAACAACAACCTCAACATTGCAAAACACCATAAAATTCAACAACAAACTCAACATTGAAAATCACCAACAAATTCAACAACAACCTCAGCAGTGAAAATCATCAAAAAATTAAACAACAACAAACTCAACAATGATAAAAAACAAAAAATTCAAGGGCAACCTCAACTTTGAAAATTACAAAAAAGTTCAAAAAAAACATTGATAACACCAATAAATTCAACAACAACCTCAATATTGATAATCACCAACAGATTCAACAACCTCAAGATTCAAAAACACCAACAAATTCAACAACCACCTCAACAATGAAAAACACCAACAAATTCAAAAACAACCTCAACTTTTAAAAATACAAAAATGTTCAACAAAATAATAATTGATAACACCAACAAATTCAACAACAACCTCAATAGTGAAAATCACCAGCAAATTCAACAACAACCTCAACTTTGAAAAACCCCAACAAATTCAACAACCTCAACATTGAAAAAGAGCAGCAAATTCAACAACAACCACACCATTGAAAAACATCAAAAAATTCATCCACAACCTCAACATTCAAAAACACCAGCAAATTCAACAACCTCAACAATGAAAAACATCATAAAATTCAACAACAATATCAACTTTGAAAAACACAAAAAATTTAAAAAAAAACATTGATAACAACAATAAATTCAACAACGACGTCAAAAATTAAAAACACCAGAAAATTCAACAACAAACTCAACATTGAAAATCACCAACAAATTCAACAACAACCTCAACAATGAAAAACATCATAAAATTCAACAACAACCTCAACCTTCAAAAACAACAACAAATTCAACAAAAACCTCAACAATGAATAAGACCAAAAAATTCACAAACAACCTAATTTTCAAAAACACCAACAAATTCAACAACTTCAACATTGAAAAACACCAACAAATTCAACTGCAACCTCAACTTTGAAAAACACCAAAAAGTTTTAAAAGAACATTGATAACACCAATAAATTCAAAAACAACCTTAATATTGAAAATCACCAACAAATTCATCAACAACCTCAACAATGAAAAACATCAAAAAATTCAACAAAAACGACATCAACAATGAAAAACACCAAAAAATTAAACAACAACATCAACATTGAAAAACTCCAACAATTTCAACAACAACCTCAACAATGAAAAACATCAAAAGATTCAACAACAACAACCTCAACAATGAAAAACACCAAAAAATTCAAAAACAACCTCAACATTTGAAAACATCAACAAATTCAACTGCAACCTCAACTTTGAAAAACAAAAAAAAGTTAAAAAAATACCTTGATAACACTAATGAATTCAACAAAAACATCAATATTGAAAATCAACATCAAATTCATCAACAACCTCAACAATGAAAAACACCAAAAAATTCAACAACATCTTCAACATTGAAAAACTCCAACAATTTCAACAACAACCTCAACAATGAAAAACATCAAAAGGTTCAACAACAACAACCTCAACAATGAAAAACACCAAAAAATTCAAGAACAAACTCAACATTTAAAATCACCAACAAATTCAACAACAACCTCAACATTCAGAAACACCAACAAATTCAACAAAAACCTCAACAATGAAAAACACCAAAAAATTCAACAACAACCTCAACTATGTAAAATACAAAAAAGTTCAATAAAAAGCATTGATAACACCAATCAATTCAACAACAACCTCAATATTGAAAATCACCAACAAATTCAACAACAACCTCAACATTGCAAAACACCATAAAATTCAACAACAAACTCAACATTGAAAATCACCAACAAATTCAACAACAACCTCAGCAGTGAAAATCATCAAAAAATTAAACAACAACAAACTCAACAATGATAAAAACCAAAAAATTCAAGGGCAACCTCAACTTTGAAAATTACAAAAAAGTTCAAAAAAAAACATTGATAACACCAATAAATTCAACAACAACCTCAATATTGATAATCACCAACAGATTCAACAACCTCAAGATTCAAAAACACCAACAAATTCAACAACAACCTCAACAATGAAAAACACCAACAAATTCAAAAACAACCTCAACTTTTAAAAATACAAAAATGTTCAACAAAATAATAATTGATAACACCAACAAATTCAACAACAACCTCAATAGTGAAAATCACCAGCAAATTCAACAACAACCTCAACTTTGAAAAACCCCAACAAATTCAACAACCTCAACATTGAAAAAGAGCAGCAAATTCAACAACAACCACACCATTGAAAAACATCAAAAAATTCAACCACAACCTCAACATTCAAAAACACCAGCAAATTCAACAACCTCAACAATGAAAAACATCATAAAATTCAAGAACAACAACCTGAACAATGAAAAACAACAAAAAAATTCAACAACAACCCAACAGTGAAAAACACGAAAATATTCAACAAACAAACTCAACTTTGAAAAACAGCAACAAATTCAAAAACAACCTCGACTTATAAAAATACAAAAAAGTTCAACAAAATAAACATTGATAACACCAACATATTCAACAACAACTTCAATATTGAATGTCACCAATAAATTCAACAGCAAACTCAACGTTGAAAAACACCAACAAATTCAGCAACCTCAGCATTGAAAAAGACCTGCAAATTCAACAACAACCTCATAAATGAAAAACATCAACAAATTCAACAACAACCTCAACATTCAAAAACACCAACAAATTCAACAAAAACCTCAACAATGAAAAACACCGTAAAATTCAACAACAACTTCAACTTTGAAAAACACCAAAAAATTCAACAACCTAAACATTGAAAAAAACCAAAAAATTCAACAACAAACTCAACATTTAAAATCACCAACAAATTCAACAACAACCTCAGCAATGAAAAAGATAAAAAAAATCAACCAAAACATTCTCAACAATGAAAAACACCAGAAAATTCAACAACAATCTCAACATTGAAAATCACCATCAAATTCAACAAAAACCTCAACAATGAAAAACATCAAAAAATTCAACCACAACCTCAACATTCCAAAACACCAACAAATTCAACAAAAACCTTAACAATGAAAAACATCAAAAAATTCAACAACAACCTCAACTTTAAAAAACACCAAAAAAATTCGACAACCTCAACATTCAAAATCACTAACAAATTCAACAAAAACCTCAACAATGAAAAAAACCAAAATATTCAACAACATCCTCAACTTTGAATAACACCATCAAATACAACAACATCAACATTGAAAAACTCCAAGAAATTCAACAACAACCTCAAGAATGAAAAACACCAAAAAGTTCAACAACAATCCCAACATTGAAAAACATCACCAAATTCAACAGCCTCAAATTTGAAAAAAACCATCAAATTAAAGTGTAACCTCAACTTTGAAAAATACAAAAAAGTTCAAAAAAAACCATTGATAACACCAATAAATTGAACAACAACCTCAATATTGAAAATCACGAACAAATTCAACAACAACCTCAACATTGAAAACACCAACGAATTCAACAACAACCATACCAATGAAAAACATCAAAAAATTCAACAACAACAACCTGAACAATAAATAACACCAAAAAATTCACCAACAACCTCAACAATGAAAAACACCAAAAAAATCAACAACAACCTCAACATTGAAAAACATCAACAAATTCAACTGCAACCTCAGCTTTGAAAAACAAAAAAAAGTTAAAAAAAAAAACCTTGATAACACTAATAAATTCAACAAAAACCTCAATATTGAAAATCAACATCAAATTCATCAACAACCTCAACAATGAAAAACACCAAAAAATTCAACAACACCTTCAACATTGAAAAACTCCAACAATTTCAACAACAACCTCAACAATGAAAAACATCAAAAGATTCAACAACAACCTCAACAATGAAAAACACCAAAAAATTCAAGAACAAACACAACATTTAAAATCACCAACAAATTCAACAACAACCTCAACAATGAAAAACACCAAATAATTAAACAACTACCTCAACTTTAAAAAACACCAATAAATTCAACAACCTCAATATTGAAAAACAGCAACGAGTTCAACTGCAAACTCAACTTTGAAATACACAAAAAAGTTTAAAAAACAAACCTTGATAACACCAATAAATTCAACAACAAGCTCTATATTGAAAATCACCAACGAATTCATCAACAACTAAAACAATGAAAAACATCAAAAAATTCAACAAAAGCGACTTCAACAATGAAAAACACCAAAAAATTCAACAACAACCTAAAGATTGAAAAACTCCAAGAATTTCAACAAAACCTTCACAATGAAAAACAAGACAAATTTCAACAACAACCTCAACTTTGAAAAAACCAAATAAGTTCAAAAAAAACCATTGATAACACGAATAAATTCAACAACAAACTCAACGTTGAAAATAACCTACAAATTCAACAACAACCTCAACAATGAAAAACATCAAAAAATTCAAGAACAACAACCTCTACAATGAAAAACAGCAAAAAATTCAACAACAACCTCAACATTGAAAAACTCCAACAATTTCAACAACAACCTCAACAATGAAAAACAACAAAAAGTTCAACAGCAAACTCAACATTGAAAATCAACAACAAATTCAACAAAAACCTCAACAATGAAAAAGACCAAAAAATTCACCAACAACCTCATCTTTGAAAAAAACCAACAAATTCAACAACCTAAATATTGAAAAACACCAACAAATTCAACTGCAACCTCACCTTTGAAAAACACAAAAAAGTTTTAAAAGAACATTGATAACACCAATAATTTCAAAAACAACCTTACTATTG
This sequence comes from Cetorhinus maximus, assembly GCF_964194155.1. Classification (NCBI taxonomy): domain Eukaryota; kingdom Metazoa; phylum Chordata; class Chondrichthyes; order Lamniformes; family Cetorhinidae; genus Cetorhinus; species Cetorhinus maximus. Next base: position 23,451,901 of record NC_135909.1, read on the forward strand.
AAAATCACCAACAAATTCATCAACAACCTCAACAATGAAAAACATCAAAAAATTCAACAACAACGAACTCAACAATGAAAAACACTAAAAAATTCAACAACCACCTCAACATTGAAAAACTCCAACAATTTCAACAACAACTTCCACGATGAAAAACACCAAAAAATTCAACAACAAATTCAACATTGAAAATCACCAAAAAATTCAACTGCAACCTCAACTTTGAAAAACACAAAAAAGTTTTAAAAAAAACCTTGATAACACTAATTAATTCAACAAAAACCTCAATATTGAAAATCACCATCAAATTCATCAACAACCTCAACAATGAAAAACATTAAAAAATTCAGCAAAAACAACGTCAACAATGAAGAAGACCAAAAAATTCAACAACAACGACATCAACAATGAAAAACACTAAAAAATTCAACAACCACCTCAACATTGAAAAACTCCAACAATTTCAACAACAACTTCCACGATGAAAAACACCAAAAAATTCAACAACAAATTCAACATTGAAAATCACCAAAAAATTCAACTGCAACCTCAACTTTGAAAAACACAAAAAAGTTTTAAAAAAAACCTTGATAACACTAATTAATTCAACAAAAACCTCAATATTGAAAATCACCATCAAATTCATCAACAACCTCAACAATGAAAAACATCAAAAAATTCAGCAAAAACAACGTCAACAATGAAAAAGACCAAAAAATTCAACAACAACGACATCAACAATGAAAAACACCAAAAAATTCAACAACAACATCAACATTGAAAAACTCCAACAATTTCAGCAACAACCTCAACAATGAAAAACAGCAAAAAATTCAACAACAACCTCAACATTGAAATACAGCATCAAATTCAACTGCAACCTCAACTTTGAAAAACTCCAAAAAGTTTAAAAAACAAACCATGATAACACCAATAAATTCAACAACAAGCTCAATATTGAAAATCACCAACGAATTCATCAACAACTAAAACAATGAAAAACATCAAAAAATTCAACAAAAATGACTTCAACAATGAAAAACATCAAAAAATTCAACAACAACCTCAACACTGAAAAACTCCAAGAATTTCAACAACAACCTTCACAATGAAAAACAACAAAAATTTCAACAACAACCTCAACTTTGAAAAAACCAAAAAAGTTGAAAAAAAACCATTGATAACACGAATAAATTCAGCAACAAACTCAACATTGAAAATAACCAACAAATTCAACAACAACCTCAACAATGAAAATCATCAAAAAATTCAACAACAACATCAACATTGAAAAACACCAAAAAAATGCAACAACAACCTCTACATTGAAAAACAACAACAAATTCAACAACAACCTCAACATTCAAAAACACCAACAAATTCAACAAAAACCTCAACAATGAATAACACCAAAAAATTCAACAACAACCTCAACATTGAAAAACACCAACAAATTCAACAAAAACCTCAACATTGAATAACACCTACAAATTCAACTGCAACCTCACCTTTGAGAAACACAAAAAAGTTTTAAAAAACCTTGATAACTCCAATAAATTCAACAACGACCTCAACAATGAAAAACACCAAAAAATTCAGCAACAAACCCTACATTGAAAATCACCAACAAATTCAACAACAAGCTCAACTTTGAAAAAAACAAAAAGTGCAAAAAAAACCATTGATAACACCAATAAATTCAACAACAACCTCAACATTGATAAACACCAACAAATTCAAATGCTACCTCACCATTGAATAACACAAAAAAGTTTTAAAAAAACATTGATAACACCAATAAATTCAAACACAACCTTAATATTGAAAATCACCAACAAATTCATCAACAACCTCAACAATGAAAAACATCAAAAAATTCAACAACAACGACCTCAACAATGAAAAACACTAAAAAATTCAACAACCACCTCAACATTGAAAAACTCCAACAATTTCAACAACAACTTCCACGATGAAAAACACCAAAAAATTCAACAACAAATTCAACATTGAAAATCACCAAAAAATTCAACTGCAACCTCAACTTTGAAAAACACAAAAAAGTTTTAAAAAAAACCTTGATAACACTAATTAATTGTACAAAAACCTCAATATTGAAAATCGCCATCAAATTCATCAACAACCTCAACAATGAAAAACATCAAAAAATTCAGCAAAAACAACGTCAACAATGAAAAAGACCAAAAAATTCAACAACAACGACATCAACAATGAAAAACACCAAAAAATTCCACAACATCAACATTGAAAAACAGCATCAAATTCAACTGCAACCTCAACTTTGAAAAACTCAAAAAAAATTAAAAAACAAACCTTGATAACACCAATAAATTCAAACTGAACATTGAAAATCACCAACAAATTCAACAACAACCACAACCTTCAAAAACAACAACAAATTCAACAACCTAAACATTGAAAAACACCAACAAATTCAACTGCAACCTCACCTTTGAAAAACACAAAAAAGTTTTAAAAGAACATTGATAACACCAATAATTTCAAAAACAACCTTACTATTGAAAATCACCAACAAATTCATCAACAACCTCAACAATGAAAAACATCAAAAAATTCAACAACAACCTCAACATTCAAAAACACCAGCAAATTCAACAACCTCAACAATGAAAAACATCAAAAAATTCAAGAACAACAACCTGAACAATGAAAAACAACAAAAAAATTCAACAACAACCCAACAGTGAAAAACACGAAAATATTCAACAACAAACTCAACTTTGAAAAACAGCAACAAATTCAACAACAACCTCGACTTATAAAAATACAAAAAAGTTCAACAAAATAAACATTGATAACACCAACATATTCAACAACAACTTCAATATTGAATGTCACCAATAAATTCAACAGCAAACTCAACGTTGAAAAACACCAACAAATTCAGCAACCTCAGCATTGAAAAAGACCTGCAAATTCAACAATAACCTCATAAATGAAAAACATCAACAAATTCAACAACAACCTCAACATTCAAAAACACCAACAAATTCAACAAAGACCTCAACAATGAAAAACACCGTAAAATTCAACAACAACTTCAACTTTGAAAAACACCAAAAAATTCAACAACATAAACATTGAAAAAAACCAAAAAATTCAACAACAAACTCAACATTTAAAATCACCAACAAATTCAACAACAACCTCAGCAATGAAAAAGATAAAAAAAATCAACCAAAACATTCTCAACAATGAAAAACACCAGAAAATTCAACAACAATCTCAACATTGAAAATCACCATCAAATTCAACAAAAATCTCAACAATGAAAAACACCATAAAATTCAACAACAACTTCAACTTTGAAAAACTCCAAGAATTTCAACAAAAGCCTCCACGATGATAAACACCAAAAAATTCAAAAACAACCTCAACATTTGAAAACATCAACAAATTCAACTGCAACCTCAACTTTGAAAAACAAAAAAAAGTTAAAAAAATACCTTGATAACACTAATGAATTCAACAAAAACATCAATATTGAAAATCACCAACAAATTCAACAACAACCTCAACATTCAGAAACACCAACAAATTCAACAACAACCTCAACAATGAAAAACACCAAATAATTAAACAACTACCTCAACTTTAAAAAACACCAATAAATTCAACAACCTCAATATTGAAAAACAGCAACGAATTCAACTGCAACCTCAACTTTGAAAATCACAAAAAAGTTTAAAAAACAAACCTTGATAACACCATTAAATTCAACAACAAGCTCTATATTGAAAATCACCAACGAATTCATCAACAACTAAAACAATGAAAAACATCAAAAAATTCAACAAAAACGACTTCAACAATGAAAAACACCAAAAAATTCAACAACCTAAAGATTGAAAAACTTCAAGAATTTCAACAACAACCTTCACAATGAAAAACAAGACAAATTCAACAACAAACTCAACGTTGAAAATAACCTACAAATTCAACAACAACCTCAACAATGAAAAACATCAAAAAATTCAAGAACAACAACCTCTACAATGAAAAACAGCAAAAAAATCAACAACAACCTCAACATTGAAAAACTCCAACAATTTCAACAACAAGCTCAACAATGAAAAACACCAAAAAGTACAACAGCAAACTCAACATTGAAAAACACCAACAAATTCAACAACAACCTCAACAATGAAAAACATCAAAAAATTCAACAATAACCTCAACATTCAAAAAAAACAACAAATTGAACAAAAACCTCAACAATGAACAACACCAAAAAATTCAACAACAACCTCAACTTTGAAAAACACCAACAAATTCAACAACTTCAACATTGAATAACACCAACAAATTCAACTGCAACCTCACCTTTGAAAAACACAAAAAAGTTTTAAAAAACCTTGATAACATCAATAAATTCAACAACGACCTCAACAATGTAAAAGACCCAAAAATTCAACGACAAACTGAACATTGAAAATCAGCAACAAATACAACAACAAACTCAACTTTGAAAAAAACAAAAAGTTAAAAAACAACCATTGTTAACACCAATAAATTCAACTACAAACTCAACATTGAAAATCACCAACAAATTCAACAACAACCACAACCTTCAAAAACAACAACAAATTCAACAAAAACCTCAACAATGAAAAAGACCAAAAAATTCACCAACAACCTCATCTTTGAAAAACACCAACAAATTCAACTGCAACCTCACCTTTGAAAAACACAAAAAAGTTTTAAAAGAACATTGATAACACCAATAATTTCAAAAACAACCTTACTATTGAAAATCACCAACAAATTCATCAACAACCTCAACAATGAAAAACATCAAAAAATTCAACAACAACCTCAACATTCAAAAACACCAGCAAATTCAACAACCTCAACAATGAAAAACATCAAAAAATTCAAGAACAACAACCTGAACAATGAAAAACAACAAAAAAATTCAACAACAACCCAACAGTGAAAAACACGAAAATATTCAACAACAAACTCAACTTTGAAAAACAGCAACAAATTCAACAACAACCTCGAATAATAAAAATACAAAAAAGTTCAACAAAATAAACATTGATAACACCAACATATTCAACAACAACTTCAATATTGAATGTCACCAATAAATTCAACAGCAAACTCAACGTTGAAAAACACCAACAAATTCAGCAACCTCAGCATTGAAAAAGACCTGCAAATTCAACAATAACCTCATAAATGAAAAACATCAACAAATTCAACAACAACCTCAACATTCAAAAACACCAACAAATTCAACAAAGACCTCAACAATGAAAAACACCGTAAAATTCAACAACAACTTCAACTTTGAAAAACACCAAAAAATTCAACAACATAAACATTGAAAAAAACCAAAAAATTCAACAACAAACTCAACATTTAAAATCACCAACAAATTCAACAACAACCTCAGCAATGAAAAAGATAAAAAAAATCAACCAAAACATTCTCAACAATGAAAAACACCAGAAAATTCAACAACAATCTCAACATTGAAAATCACCATCAAATTCAACAAAAACCTCAACAATGAAAAACATCAAAAAATTCAACCACAACCTCAACATTCCAAAACACCAACAAATTCAACAAAAACCTTAACAATGAAAAACATCAAAAAATTCAACAACAACCTCAACTTTAAAAAACACCAAAAAAATTCGACAACCTCAACATTCAAAATCACTAACAAATTCAACAAAAACCTCAACAATGAAAAAAACCAAAATATTCAACAACATCCTCAACTTTGAAAAACACCATCAAATACAACAACATCAACATTGAAAAACTCCAAGAAATTCAACAACAACCTCAAGAATGAAAAACACCAAAAAGTTCAACAACAATCCCAACATTGAAAAACACCACCAAATTCAACAGCCTCAAATTTGAAAAAAACCATCAAATTAAAGTGTAACCTCAACTTTGAAAAATACAAAAAAGTTCAAAAAAAACCATTGATAACACCAATAAATTGAACAACAACCTCAATATTGAAAATCACGAACAGATTCAACAACAACCTCAACATTGCAAAACACCAACAAATTCAACAACAACCATACCAATGAAAAACATCAAAAAATTCAACAACAACAACCTGAACCATAAATAACACCAAAAAATTCACCAACAACCTCAACAATGAAAAACACCAAAATAATCAACAACAACCTCAACATTGAAAAACATCAACAAATTCAACTGCAACCTCAGCTTTGAAAAACAAAAAAAAGTTAAAAAAAAAACCTTGATAACACTAATAAATTCAACAAAAACCTCAATATTGAAAATCAACATCAAATTCATCAACAACCTCAACAATGAAAAACACCAAAAAATTCAACAACATCTTCAACATTGAAAAACTCCAACAATTTCAACAACAACCTCAACAATGAAAAACATCAAAAGATTCAACAACAACAACCTCAACAATGAAAAACACCAAAAAATTCAAGAACAAACTCAACATTTAAAATCACCAACAAATTCAACAACAACCTCAACATTCAGAAACACCAACAAATTCAACAACAACCTCAACAATGAAAAACACCAAATAATTAAACAACTACCTCAACTTTAAAAAACACCAATAAATTCAACAACCTCAATATTGAAAAACAGCAACGAATTCAACTGCAACCTCAACTTTGAAAATCACAAAAAAGTTTAAAAAACAAACCAAAAAACAAACAAACACCATTAAATTCAACAACAAGCTCTATATTGAAAATCACCAACGAATTCATCAACAACTAAAACAATGAAAAACATCAAAAAATTCAACAAAAACGACTTCAACAATGAAAAACACCAAAAAATTCAACAACAACCTAAAGATTGAAAAACTCCAAGAATTTCAACAACAACCTTCACAATGAAAAACAAGACAAATTTCAACAACAACCTCAACTTTGAAAAAACCAAATAAGTTCAAAAAAAACCATTGATAACACGAATAAATTCAACAACAAACTCAACGTTGAAAATAACCTACAAATTCAACAACAACCTCAACAATGAAAAACAGCATCAAATTCAACTGCAACCTCAACTTTGAAAAACTCCAAAAAGTTTAAAAAACAAACCATGATAACACCAATAAATTCAACAACAAGCTCAATATTGAAAATCACCAACGAATTCATCAACAACTAAAGCAATGAAAAACATCAAAAAATTCAACAAAAATGACTTCAACAATGAGAAACATCAAAAAATTCAACAACAACCTCAACACTGAAAAACTCCAAGAATTTCAACAACAACCTTCACAATGAAAAACAACAAAAATTTCAACAACAACCTCAACTTTGAAAAAACCAAAAAAGTTGAAAAAAAACCATTGATAACACGAATAAATTCAGCAACAAACTCAACATTGAAAATAACCAACAAATTCAACAACAACCTCAACAATGAAAATCATCAAAAAATTCAACAACAACATCAACATTGAAAAACACCAAAAAAATGCAACAACAACCTCTACATTGAAAAACAACAACAAATTCAACAACAACCTCAACATTCAAAAACACCAACAAATTCAACAAAAACCTCAACAATGAATAACACCAAAAAATTCAACAACAACCTCAACATTGAAAAACACCAACAAATTCAACAAAAACCTCAACATTGAATAACACCTACAAATTCAACTGCAACCTCACCTTTGAGAAACACAAAAAAGTTTTAAAAAACCTTGATAACTCCAATAAATTCAACAACGACCTCAACAATGAAAAACACCAAAAAATTCAGCAACAAACCCTACATTGAAAATCACCAACAAATTCAACAACAAGCTCAACTTTGAAAAAAACAAAAAGTGCAAAAAAAACCATTGATAACACCAATAAATTCAACAACAACCTCAACATTGATAAACACCAACAAATTCAAATGCTACCTCACCATTGAATAACACAAAAAAGTTTTAAAAAAACATTGATAACACCAATAAATTCAAACACAACCTTAATATTGAAAATCACCAACAAATTCATCAACAACCTCAACAATGAAAAACATCAAAAAATTCAACAACAACGACCTCAACAATGAAAAACACTTAAAAATTCAACAACCACCTCAACATTGAAAAACTCCAACAATTTCAACAACAACTTCCACGATGAAAAACACCAAAAAATTCAACAACAAATTCAACATTGAAAATCACCAAAAAATTCAACTGCAACCTAAACTTTGAAAAACACATAAAGTTTTAAAAAAAACCTTGATAACACTAATTAATTCAACAAAAACCTCAATATTGAAAATCACCATCAAATTCATCAACAACCTCAACAATGAAAAACATTAAAAAATTCAGCAAAAACAACGTCAACAATGAAGAAGACCAAAAAATTCAACAACAACGACATCAACAATGAAAAACACTAAAAAATTCAACAACCACCTCAACATTGAAAAACTCCAACAATTTCAACAACAACTTCCACGATGAAAAACACCAAAAAATTCAACAACAAATTCAACATTGAAAATCACCAAAAAATTCAACTGCAACCTCAACTTTGAAAAACACAAAAAAGTTTTTAAAAAAACCTTGATAACACTAATTAATTCAACAAAAACCTCAATATTGAAAATCACCATCAAATTCATCAACAACCTCAACAATGAAAAACATCAAAAAATTCAGCAAAAACAACGTCAACAATGAAAAAGACCAAAAAATTCAACAACAACGACATCAACAATGAAAAACACCAAAAAATTCAACAACAACATCAACATTGAAAAACTCCAACAATTTCAGCAACAACCTCAACAATGAAAAACAGCAAAAAATTCAACAACAACCTCAACATTGAAAAACAGCATCAAATTCAACTGCAACCTCAACTTTGAAAAACTCCAAAAAGTTTAAAAAACAAACCATGATAACACCAATAAATTCAACAACAAGCTCAATATTGAAAATCACCAACGAATTCATCAACAACTAAAACAATGAAAAACATCAAAAAATTCAACAAAAATGACTTCAACAATGAAAAACATCAAAAAATTCAACAACAACCTCAACACTGAAAAACTCCAAGAATTTCAACAACAACCTTCACAATGAAAAACAACAAAAATTTCAACAACAACATCAACTTTGAAAAAACCAAAAAAGTTGAAAAAAAACCATTGATAACACGAATAAATTCAGCAACAAACTCAACATTGAAAATAACCAACAAATTCAACAACAACCTCAACAATGAAAATCATCAAAAAATTCAACAACAACATCAACATTGAAAAACACCAAAAAAATGCAACAACAACCTCTACATTGAAAAACAACAACAAATTCAACAACAACCTCAACATTCAAAAACACCAACAAATTCAACAAAAACCTCAACAATGAATAACACCAAAAAATTCAACAACAACCTCAACATTGAAAAACACCAACAAATTCAACAAAAACCTCAACATTGAATAACACCTACAAATTCAACTGCAACCTCACCTTTGAGAAACACAAAAAAGTTTTAAAAAACCTTGATAACTCCAATAAATTCAACAACGACCTCAACAATGAAAAACACCAAAAAATTCAGCAACAAACCCTACATTGAAAATCACCAACAAATTCAACAACAAGCTCAACTTTGAAAAAAACAAAAAGTGCAAAAAAAACCATTGATAACACCAATAAATTCAACAACAACCTCAACATTGATAAACACCAACAAATTCAAATGCTACCTCACCATTGAATAACACAAAAAAGTTTTAAAAAAACATTGATAACACCAATAAATTCAAACACAACCTTAATATTGAAAATCACCAACAAATTCATCAACAACCTCAACAATGAAAAACATCAAAAAATTCAACAACAACGACCTCAACAATGAAAAACACTAAAAAATTCAACAACCACCTCAACATTGAAAAACTCCAACAATTTCAACAACAACTTCCACGATGAAAAACACCAAAAAATTCAACAACAAATTCAACACTGAAAATCACCAAAAAATTCAACTGTAACCTCAACTTTGAAAAACACAAAAAAGTTTTAAAAAAAACCTTGATCACACTAATTAATTCAACAAAAACCTCAATATTGAAAATCACCATCAAATTCATCAACAACCTCAACAATGAAAAACATTAAAAAATTCAGCAAAAACAACGTCAACAATGAAGAAGACCAAAAAATTCAACAACAACGACATCAACAATGAAAAACACTAAAAAATTCAACAACCACCTCAACATTGAAAAACTCCAACAATTTCAACAACAACTTCCACGATGAAAAACACCAAAAAATTCAACAACAAATTCAACATTGAAAATCACCAAAAAATTCAACTGCAACCTCAACTTTGAAAAACACAAAAAAGTTTTAAAAAAAACCTTGATAACACTAATTAATTGTACAAAAACCTCAATATTGAAAATCGCCATCAAATTCATCAACAACCTCAACAATGAAAAACATCAAAAAATTCAGCAAAAACAACGTCAACAATGAAAAAGACCAAAAAATTCAACAACAACGACATCAACAATGAAAAACACCAAAAAATTCAACAACAACATCAACATTGAAAAACTCCAACAATTTCAGCAACAACCTCAACAATGAAAAACAGCAAAAAATTCAACAACAACCTCAACATTGAAAAACAGCATCAAATTCAACTGCAACCTCAACTTTGAAAAACTCCAAAAAGTTTAAAAAACAAACCATGATAACAGCAATAAATTCAACAACAAGCTCAATATTGAAAATCACCAACGAATTCATCAACAACTAAAACAATGAAAAACATCAAAAAATTCAACAAAAATGACTTCAACAATGAAAAACATCAAAAAATTCAACAACAACCTCAACACTGAAAAACTCCAAGAATTTCAACAACAACCTTCACAATGAAAAACAACAAAAATTTCAACAACAACCTCAACTTTGAAAAAACCAAAAAAGTTGAAAAAAAACCATTGATAACACGAATAAATTCAGCAACAAACTCAACATTGAAAATAACCAACAAATTCAACAACAACCTCAACAATGAAAATCATCAAGAAATTCAACAACAACATCAACATTGAAAAACACCAAAAAAATGCAACAACAACCTCTACATTGAAAAACAACAACAAATTCAACAACAACCTCAACATTCAAAAACACCAACAAATTCAACAAAAACCTCAACAATGAATAACACCAAAAAATTCAACAACAACCTCAACATTGAAAAACACCAACAAATTCAACAAAAAACTCAACATTGAATAACACCTACAAATTCAACTGCAACCTCACCTTTGAGAAACACAAAAAAGTTTTAAAAAACCTTGATAACTCCAATAAATTCAACAACGACCTCAACAATGAAAAACACCAAAAAATTCAGCAACAAACCCTACATTGAAAATCACCAACAAATTCAACAACAAGCTCAACTTTGAAAAAAACAAAAAGTGCAAAAAAAACCATTGATAACACCAATAAATTCAACAACAACCTCAACATTGATAAACACCAACAAATTCAAATGCTACCTCACCATTGAATAACACAAAAAAGTTTTAAAAAAACATTGATAACACCAATAAATTCAAACACAACCTTAATATTGAAAATCACCAACAAATTCATCAACAACCTCAACAATGAAAAACATCAAAAAATTCAACAACAACGACCTCAACAATGAAAAACACTAAAAAATTCAACAACCACCTCAACATTGAAAAACTCCAACAATTTCAACAACAACTTCCACGATGAAAAACACCAAAAAATTCAACAACAAATTCAACATTGAAAATCACCAAAAAATTCAACTGCAACCTCAACTTTGAAAAACACAAAAAAGTTTTAAAAAAAACCTTGATAACACTAATTAATTCAACAAAAACCTCAATATTGAAAATCACCATCAAATTCATCAACAACCTCAACAATGAAAAACATTAAAAAATTCAGCAAAAACAACGTCAACAATGAAGAAGACCAAAAAATTCAACAACAACGACATCAACAATGAAAAACACTAAAAAATTCAACAACCACCTCAACATTGAAAAACTCCAACAATTTCAACAACAACTTCCACGATGAAAATCACCAAAAAATTCAACAACAAATTCAACATTGAAAATCTCCAAAAAATTCAACTGCAACCTCAACTTTGAAAAACACAAAAAAGTTTTAAAAAAAACCTTGATAACACTAATTAATTCAACAAAAACCTCAATATTGAAAATCACCATCAAATTCATCAACAACCTCAACAATGAAAAACATCAAAAAATTCAGCAAAAACAACGTCAACAATGAAAAAGACCAAAAAATTCAACAACAACGACATCAACAATGAAAAACACCAAAAAATTCCACAACATCAACATTGAAAAACACCAACAATTTCAGCAACAACCTCAACAATGAAAAACAGCAAAAAATTCAACAACAACCTCAACATTGAAATACAGCATCAAATTCAACTGCAACCTCAACTTTGAAAAACTCAAAAAAGTTTAAAAAACAAACCTTGATAACACCAATAAATTCAACAACAAGCTCAATATTGATAATCACCAACAGATTCAACAACCTCAAGATTCAAAAACACCAACAAATTCAACAACAACCTCAACAATGAAGAACACCAACAAATTCAAAAACAACCTCAACTTTTAAAAATACAAAAATGTTCAACAAAATAATAATTGATAACACCAACAAATTCAACAACAACCTCAATAGTGAAAATCACCAGCAAATTCAACAACAACCTCAACTTTGAAAAACCCCAACAAATTCAACAACCTCAACATTGAAAAAGAGCAGCAAATTCAACAACAACCACACCATTGAAAAACATCAAAAAATTCAACCACAACCTCAACATTCAAAAACACCAGCAAATTCAACAACCTCAACAATGAAAAACATCAAAAAATTGAAGAACAACAACCTGAACAATGAAAAACAACAAAAAAATTCAACAACAACCCAACAGTGAAAAACACGAAAATATTCAACAACAAACTCAACTTTGAAAAACAGCAACAAATTCAACAACAACCTCTACTTATAAAAATACAAAAAAGTTCAACAAAATAAACATTGATAACACCAACATATTCAACAACAACTTCAATATTGAATGTCACCAATAAATTCAACAGCAAACTCAACATTGAAAAACACCAACAAATTCAGCAACCTCAGCATTGAAAAAGACCTGCAAATTCAACAATAACCTCATAAATGAAAAACATCAACAAATTCAACAACAACCTCAACATTCAAAAACACCAACCAATTCAACAAAGACCTCAACAATGAAAAACACCGTAAAATTCAACAACAACTTCAACTTTGAAAAACTCCAAGAATTTCAACAAAAACCTCCACGATGATAAACACCAAAAAATTCAAAAACAACCTCAACATTTGAAAACATCAACAAATTCAACTGCAACCTCAACTTTGAAAAACAAAAAAAAGTTAAAAAAATACCTTGATAACACTAATGAATTCAACAAAAACATCAATATTGAAAATCACCAACAAATTCAACAACAACCTCAACATTCAGAAACACCAACAAATTCAACAACAACCTCAACAATGAAAAACACCAAATAATTAAACAACTACCTCAACTTTAAAAAACACCAATAAATTCAAAAACCTCAATATTGAAAAACAGCAACGAATTCAACTGCAACTAAAACAATGAAAAACATCAAAAAATTCAACAAAAACGACTTCAACAATGAAAAACACCAAAAAATTCAACAACAACCTAAAGATTGAAAAACTCCAAGAATTTCAACAACAACTTTCACAATGAAAAACAAGACAAATTCAACAACAAACTCAACGTTGAAAATAACCTACAAATTCAACAACAACCTCAACAATGAAAAACATCAAAAAATTCAAGAACAACAACCTCTACAATGAAAAACAGCAAAAAAATCAACAACAACCTCAACATTGAAAAACTCCAACAATTTCAACAACAAGCTCAACAATGAAAAACACCAAAAAGTTCAACAGCAAACTCAACATTGAAAAACACCAACAAATTCAACAACAACCTCAACAATGAAAAACATCAAAAAATTCAACAATAACCTCAACATTCAAAAAAAACAACAAATTGAACAAAAACCTCAACAATGAACAACACCAAAAAATTCAACAACAACCTCAACTTTGAAAAACACCAACAAATTCAACAACTTCAACATTGAATAACACCAACAAATTCAACTGCAATCTCACCTTTGAAAAACACAAAAAAGTTTTAAAAAACCTTGATAACATCAATAAATTCAACAACGACCAGAACAATGTAAAAGACCCAAAAATTCAACGACAAACTGAACATTGAAAATCAGCAACAAATACAACAACAAACTCAACTTTGAAAAAAACAAAAAGTTAAAAAACAACCATTGATAACACCAATAAATTCAACTACAAACTCAACATTGAAAATCACCAACAAATTCAACAACAACCACAACCTTCAAAAACAACAACAAATTCAACAAAAACCTCAACAATGAAAAAGACCAAAAAATTCACCAACAACCTCATCTTTGAAAAACACCAACAAATTCAACAACCTAAACATTGAAAAACACCAACAAATTCAACTGCAACCTCACCTTTGAAAAACACAAAAAAGTTTTAAAAGAACATTGATAACACCAATAATTTCAAAAACAACCTTACTATTGAAAATCACCAACAAATTCATCAACAACCTCAACAATGAAAAACATCAAAAAATTCAACAACAACCTCAACATTCAAAAACACCAACAAATTCAACAAAAACCTCAACAATGAAAAACACCGTAAAATTCACCAACAACTTCAACTTTGAAAAACACCAAAAAATTCAACAACCTAAACATTGAAAAAAACCAAAAAATTCAACAACAAACTCAACATTTAAAATCACCAACAAATTCAACAACAACCTCAGCAATGAAAAAGATAACAAAAATCAACCAAAACATTCTCAACAATGAAAAACACCAGAAAATTCAACGACAATCGACAAACGACAAATTCAACAACAAACTCAACATTGAAAATCACCATCAAATTCAACAAAAACCTCAACAATGAAAAACATCAAAAAATTCAACCACAACCTCAACATTCCAAAACACCAACAAATTCAACAAAAACCATAACAATGAAAAACATCAAAAAATTCAACAACAACCTCAACTTTAAAAAACACCAAAAAAATTCGACAACCTCAACATTCAAAATCACTAACAAATTCAACAAAAACCTCAACAATGAAAAAAACCAAAATATTCAACAACATCCTCAACTTTGAAAAACACCATCAAATACAACAACATCAACATTGAAAAACTCCAAGAAATTCAACAACAACCTCAAGAATGAAAAACACCAAAAAGTTCAACAACAATCCCAACATTGAAAAACACCACCAAATTAAACAGCCTCAACTTTGAAAAATACAAAAAAGTTCAAAAAAAACCATTGATAACACCAATAAATTGAACAACAACCTCAATATTGAAAATCACGAACAGATTCAACAACAACCTCAACATTGCAAAACACCAACAAATTCAACAACAACCATACCAATGAAAAACATCAAAAAATTCAACAACAACAACCTGAACAATAAATAACACCAAAAAATTCACCAACAAACTCAACAATGAAAAACACCAAAAAAATCAACAACAACCTCAACATTGAAAAACATCAACAAATTCAACTGCAACCTCAGCTTTGAAAAACAAAAAAAAGTTAAAAAAAAAACCTTGATAACACTAATAAATTCAACAAAAACCTCAATATTGAAAATCAACATCAAATTCATCAACAACCTCAACAATGAAAAACACCAAAAAATTCAAAAACATCTTCAACATTGAAAAACTCCAACAATTTCAACAACAACCTCAACAATGAAAAACATCAAAAGATTCAACAACAACAACCTCAACAATGAAAAACACCAAAAAATTCAAGAACAAACTCAACATTTAAAATCACCAACAAATTCAACAACAACCTCAACATTCAGAAACACCAACAAATTCAACAACAGCCTCAACATTGAAAAACACCAAATAATTAAACAACTACCTCAACTTTAAAAAACACCAATAAATTCAACAACCTCAATATTGAAAAACAGCAACGAATTCAACTGCAACCTCAACTTTGAAAATCACAAAAAAGTTTAAAAAACAAACCTTGATAACACCATTAAATTCAACAACAAGCTCTATATTGAAAATCACCAACGAATTCATCAACAACTAAAACAATGAAAAACATCAAAAAATTCAACAAAAATGACTTCAACAATGAAAAACACCAAAAAATTCAACAACAACCTAAAGATTGAAAAACTCCAAGAATTTCAACAACAACCTTCACAATGAAAAATAAGACAAATTTCAACAACAACCTCAACTTTGAAAAAACCAAATAAGTTCAAAAAAAACCATTGATAACACGAATAAATTCAACAACAAACTCAACGTTGAAAATAACCTACAAATTCAACAACAACCTCAACAATGAAAAACATCAAAAAATTCAAGAACAACAACCTCTACAATGAAAAGCAGCAAAAAATTCAACAACAACCTCAACATTGAAAAACTCAACAATTTCAACAACAACCTCAACAATGAAAAACACCAAAAAATTCAACAGCAAACTCAACATTGAAAAACACCAACAAATTCAACAACAACCTCAACAATGAAAAACATCAAAAAATTCAACAACAACCTCAACATTCAAAAAAAAACAACAAATTGAACAAAAACCTCAACAATGAACAACACCAAAAAATTCAACAACAACCTCAACTTTGAAAAACACCAACAAATTCAACAACCTCAACATTGAATAACACCAACAAATTCAACTGCAACATCACCTTTGAAAAACACAAAAAAGTTTTAAAAAACCTTGATAACATCAATAAATTCAACAACGACCTCAACAATGTAAAAGACCCAAAAATTCAACGACAAACTGAACATTGAAAATCAGCAACAAATACAACAACAACCTCAACTTTGAAAAAAACAAAAAGTTAAAAAACAACCATTGATAACACCAATAAATTCAACTACAAACTCAACATTGAAAATCACCAACAAATTCAACAACAACCACAACCTTCAAAAACAACAACAAATTCAACAAAAACCTCAACAATGAAAAAGACCAAAAAATTCACCAACAACCTCATCTTTGAAAACACCAACAAATTCAACAACCGAAACATTGAAAAACACCAACAAATTCAACTGCAACCTCACCTTTGAAAAACACAAAAAAGTTTTAAAAGAACATTGATAACACCAATAATTTCAAAAACAACCTTACTATTGAAAATCACCAACAAATTCATCAATGTTGAGTTTGTTGTAGAATTTTTTGGTGTTTTTTATTGTTTCGGTTGCTGTTGAAATTGTTGGTATTTTTCAAAGTTGAGGTTGCCGTTGAATTTTTTGGTTTTTTTCATTGATGAGGTTGTTGTTGTTGTTGAATTATTTGATGTTTTTCATTGCGGAGGTTCTTGTTGAATTTGTTGGTGATTTTCAATATTGAGGTTGTTGTTTAATTTATTGGTGTTATCAATGGTTTGTTTTGAACTTTTCTGTATTTTACAAAGTTGAGGTTGCAGTTGAATTTCTTGGTGTTTTTCAGTGTTGAGGATGTTGAATTTGCTGTTGTTTTTCAAAGTTGAGATTGTTGTTGAATTTTTTGATGTTATTCATTGTTGAGGTTTTTCTTGAATTTGTTGGTGATTTTCAATATCGAGGTTGTTGTTGAATTTATTTGTGTTATCAATGGTTATTTTTGAACTTTTTTGTATTTTTCAAATTTGAGGTTGCAGTTAAATTTGTTGGTGTTTTTCAATGTTGAGGTTGTTGAATATGCTGGTGTTTTTCAAAGTCGAGGTTGTTGTTGGATTTTTTGGTGTTTTTCATTGTTGAGGTTTTTGTTGAATTTTTTGGTGTGTTTGAATTTGAGGTTGTGTTTGAATTTTTGATGTTTTTCAATGTTGTGGTTGTTGTTGAATTTGCTGCTCTTTTTCAATGTTGAGATTGTTGAATTTGTTGGTGTTTTTCAAAGTTGAGGTTGTTGCTGAATTTGTTGGTGATATTCACTCTTGAGGTTGTTGTTGAATTTGTTGGTGTTATCAATTCTTATTTTGATGAACATTTTTGTATTTTTAAAAGTTGAGGTTGTTTTTGAATTTGTTGGTATTATTCATTGTTGAGGTTGTTGTTGATTTTGATGGTGTTTTTGAATGTTGAGATTTTTGTTGAGTTTGTTGATGTTTTTGAATGTTGAGGTTGTTGAATCTGTTGGTTTTTTTCAAAGTTGAGGTTGATGTTGAATTTGGTGGTGATTTTAAATATCGTGGTTGTTGTTGAATTTATTGGTGTTCTCAAGGCTTTTTTTTTGAACTTTTTTGTATTTTTCAAAGTTGAGGATGCCGTTGAATTTTTTGGTTTTTTTCATTGTTGAGGTTTTCGTTGAATTTGTTGGTGTTTTTGAATGTTGAGGTTGTTGTTGAATTTGTTGGTGATTTTCAATATTGAGGTTGTTGTTGAATTTATTGGTGTTATCAATCATTTTTTTTGACTTTTTTTGTATTTTACAAAGTTGAGGTTGCATTTGAATTTTTTTGGTGTTTTTCAATGTTGAGGTTGTTGAATTTGATGTTATTTTTCAAATTTGAGATTGTTGTTGAATATTCAGGTGTTTTTCATTATTGAGGTTTTTGTTGAATTTGTTGGTGTTTTTAATTTTTGAGGTTGTTGTTGAATTTGTTGCTGTTTTTGAACGTTGAGGTTGTTGTTGAATTTGTTGTTGATTTTCAATGTTGAGGTTATTCAATTTGTTGGTGTTTTTCAAAGTTGAGGATGTTGTTGAATATTTTGGTGTTTTTTTATTATTTCGGTTGCTGTTGAAATTGTTGGAGTTTTTCAATGTTGAGGTTGTTGTTGATTTTTTTGGTGTTTTTCATTGTTGAGGTTGTTGGTGAATTTTTTGGTGTTATTTATTGTTCAGGTTGTTGTTGTTGAATTTTTTGATGTTTTTCATTGTTGAGGTTGTTGTTGAATTTGTTGGAATTTTTCAATGTTGAGGTTGTTGTTGAATTTTTTGGTGTTTATCATTGTTGAGGTCATTTTTGTTGAATTCTTTGAAGTTGTTCATTGTTTTGGTTTTTGAAGAATTTGTTGGTGATTTTCAATATTGAGGTTGTTGTTGAATTTGTTGGTGTTATCAAGGCTTTTTTAAAATTTTTTTTGTGTATTTCAAAGTTGTGGTTGCAGTTGAATTTTTTTGGTGATTTTCAATGTTGAATTTGTTGTTGAATTTTTTGGTGTTTTTCATCGTGGAAGTTGTTGTTGAAATTGTTGGAGTTTTTCAATGTTGAGGTGGTTGTTGAATTTTTTGATGTTTTTCATTGTTGAGGTCGTTGTTGTTGATATTTTTGATGTTTTTCATTGTTGAGGTTGTTGATGAATTCGTTGGTGATTTTCAATATTGAGCTTGTTGTTGAATTTATTGGTGTTATCATGGTTTGTTTTTTAAACTTTTTGGAGTTTTTCAAAGTTGAGGTTGCAGTTGAATTTGATGCTGTTTTTCAATGTTGAGGTTGTTGTTGAATTTTTTGCTGTTTTTCATTGTTGAGGTTGTTGCTGAAATTGTTGGAGTTTTTCAATGTTGATGTTGTTGTTGAATTTTTTGGTGTTTTTCATTGTTGATGTCGTTGTTGTTGAATTTTTTGGTCTTTTTCATTGTTGACGTTGTTTTTGCTGAATTTTTTGATGTTTTTCATTGTTGAGGTTGTTGATGAATTTGATGGTGATTTTCAATATTGAGGTTTTTGTTGAATTAATTAGTGTTATCAAGGTTTTTTTTAAAACTTTTTTGTGTTTTTCAAAGTTGAGGTTGCAGTTGAATTTTTTGGTGATTTTCAATGTTGAATTTGTTGTTGAATTTTTTGGTGTTTTTCATCGTGGAAGTTGTTGTTGAAATTGTTGGAGTTTTTCAATGTTGAGGTGGTTGTTGAATTTTTTGATGTTTTTCATTGTTGAGGTCGTTGTTGTTGACATTTTTGATGTTTTTCATTGTTGAGGTTGTTGATGAATTTGTTGGTGATTTTCAATATTAAGGTTGTGTTTGAATTTATTGGTGTTATCAATGTTTTTTTAAAACTTTTTTGTGTTATTCAATGGTGAAGTTGTTGTTGAATTTTATTCTGTTTTTCATTGTTGAAGTTGCTGTTGAATTTTTTCATGATCTTCAATGTTGAATTTGTCGTTGAATTTTTTGGTGTTTTTCATCATGGAGGTTGTTGTTGAAATTATTGGAGTTTTTCAATGTTGATGTTGTTGTTGAATTTTCCATTGTTTTTCATTGTTGAGGTCGTTGTTGTTGAATTTTTGGATGTTTTTCATTGTTGAGGTTGTTGATGAATTTGTTGGTGATTTTCAATATTAAGGTTTTTGTTGAATTTATTGGTGTGATCAATGTTTTTTAAAACTTTTTGTGCTTTTCAAAGGTTAGGTTGCAGTGGAATTTGTTGGTGTTTTTCAATGTTGAGGTTGTTGAATTTGTTGGCGTTTTTCAAAGTTGAGGTTGTTGTTGAATTTTTTGGTGTTTTTC
Organism: Cetorhinus maximus; assembly: GCF_964194155.1. Lineage (NCBI taxonomy): Eukaryota > Metazoa > Chordata > Chondrichthyes > Lamniformes > Cetorhinidae > Cetorhinus > Cetorhinus maximus. Next base: position 23,472,680 of record NC_135909.1, read on the forward strand.
ATTGTTGAGGTTGTTGTTGAATTTGTTGGTGTTTTTGAATGTTGAGCTTGTTGTTGCATTTGTTGGTGATTTTCAATGTTGAATTTGTTGTTGAATTTTTTGGTGTTTTTCATTGTGGAGGTTGTTGTTGTTGAATTTTATGATGTTCTTCATTGTTGAGGTTGTTGTTGAATTTGTTGGTATTTTTCAATGTTGTGGTTGTTGAATTTTTTTGGCGTTTTTTAATGTTGAGGTTGTTGATGAATATTTTTGTGTTTTTCATTGTTGAGGTTTTTGATGAATTTGTTGTTGTTCTTGAATGTTGAGGTTGTTGTTGAATGTTTTGATGATTTTCATTGTTGAGGTTGTTTTTGAATGTGTTGTAGATATTCAATGTTGAGTTTGTTGTTGAATTTTTTGGTGTTTTTCATTGTGAAGGTTGTTGTTTAAATTGTTGGAGTTTTTCAATGTTGAGGTTGTTATTGAATTTTTTTTGTGTTTATCATTGTTGAGGTTGTTGTTGTTGAATTTTTTGATGTTATTCATTGTTGAGATTGTTGCTGAATTTTTTGGTGATTTTTAATATTATGGTTGTTGTTTAATTTATTGGTGGTATGAATGTTTTTTTTTAAACTTTTTTGTATTCTTCAAAGTTGAGGTTGCAGTTCAAATTGTTGGTGTTTTTCAATGTTGAGGTTGTGGAATTTGTTGGTGTTTTTCAAAGTTGATGTTGTTGTTGAATTTTTTGATGTTTTTCATTGTTGAGGTTGTTGTTGAATTTGCTGATGATTTTGAATGTTGAGGTTGTTGTTGAATTTGTTGCTGATTTTGAATATTGAGGTTGTTGTTGATTTTGTTGGTCTTTTTCAATTTTGGGGATGTTTTTGAATTCGTTGGTGATTTTCGATTTTGAGGTTGCATTTGAATTTGTTGGTGTTTTTCAATGTCGAGGTTTTCGAATTTGTTTATGTTTATCAAAGTTGTGGGTGTTGTTGAATTTTTTGGTGATATTCATTGTTGTGATTTTTGTTGAATTTGTTGTTGTTTCTGAATGTTGAGGTTGTTGTTGAATTTTTTGATGTTTTTCATTGTTGAGGTTGTTGATCAATTGTTTGATGATTTTCAATATTGAGGTTGTTGTTGAATTTACTGGTGTTATCAAGGTTATATTTAAACTTTTTTGTGTTTTTCAAAGTTGAGGTTGCAGTTGAATTTGTTGGTGTTTTTCAATGTTGAGGTTGTTGAGTTTGTTGGTGTTTTTCAAAGTTGAGGTTGTTGTTGAATTTTTTGGTGTTTTTCATTGTTGAGTTGAATTTGTTCGTGTTTTTCAATGTTGAGGTTGTTGAATTTGTTGGTGTTTTTCAAAGTTGAGGTTGTTGTTGAATTTATTGGTGTTGTTCATTGTTGAGGTTTTTGTTGAATTTGTTGGTGTTTATGAATGTTGAGGTTGTTGTTGAATTTGTTGTTGTTTTTCATTGTAGAGGTTGTTGTTGCATTTTTTTGATGTTTTTCAATGTTGATGTTGTTGTTGAATTTTTTGATGATGTTCATTGTTGAGATTGTTGTTGAATTTTTTGGTGTTTTTCATTGTTGAAGTCGTTTTTGTTGAATTTTTTTGATGTTTTTCATTGTTTTAGTTGTTGATGAATTCGTTGGTGATTTTCAATATTGAGCTTGTTGTTGAATTTATTGGTGTTATCAAGGTTTGATTTTTAAACTTTTTTGAGTTTTTCAAAGTTGAGGTTGCAGTTGAATTTGATGCTGTATTTCAATGTTGAGGTTGTTTTTGAATGTTTTGCTGTTTTTCATTGTTGAGGTTGTTGCTGAAATTGTTGGTGTTTTTCAATGTTGATGTTGTTGTTGAATTTTTTGGTGTTTTTCATTGTTGATGTCGTTGTTGTTGAATTTTTTGGTCTTTTTCATTGTTGACGTTGTTTTTGATGAATTTTTTGATGTTTTTCATTGTTGAGGTTGTTGATGAATTTCATGGTGATTTTCAATATTGAGGTTTTTGTTCAATTAATTAGTGTTATCAAGGTTTTTTTTAAAACTTTTTAGTGTTTTTCAAAGTTGAGGTTGCAGTTGAAATTTTGTTGGTGATTTTCAATGTTGAATTTGTTGTTGAATTTTTTGGTGTTTTTCATCGTGGAAGTTGTTGTTGAAATTGTTGGAGTTTTTCAATGTTGAGGTGGTTGTTGAATATTTTAGTGTTTTTCATTGTTGAGGTCGTTGTTGTTGAATTTTTTGATGTTTTTCATTGTTGAGGTTGTTGATGAATTTGTTGGTGATTTTCAATATTAAGGTTGTGTTTGAATTTATTGGTGTTATCAATGTTTTTTTAAAACTTTTTTGTGTTATTCAATGGTGAGGTTGCATTTGAATTTGTTGGTGTTTTTCAATGTTGAGGTTGTTGCTGAATTTATTGGTGTTATCAATGGTTTTTTTTGCACTTTTTGTTTTTTTCAAAGTTGAGCTTGTTGTTGAATTTGTTGGTGATTTTCAATGTAGGGTTTGTTGCTCAATTTTTTGGTGTTTTTCATTGTTGAGGTCGTTGTTGAATTTATTGGAGTTATCAAGGTTTTTTAAAACTTTTTTGTGTTTCTCAAAGGTGAGGTTGCAGTTGAATTTGTAGGTGTTATTCAATGTTGAGGTTTTTGTTGAATTTGTTGGTGTTTTTCAATGTTAAGGTTGTTGTTGAATTTGTTGTTGTTTTTCAATGTTGAGGTTGTTGTTGCATTTTTTTGGTGTTTTTCAATGTTGATGTTGTTGTTGAATTTTTTGATGATTTTCATTGTTGAGGTTGTTGTTGAATTTGTTGGTTATTTTCAATGTTGAGTTTGTTGCTGAATTTATTCGTGTTATCAATGGTTTTTTTTCAACTTTTTTGGTTTTTTCAAAGTTGAGGTTGTTGTTGAAATTTTTGTTGTTTTTCATTGTGAAGGTTGTTGTTGAAATTCTTGGAGTTTTTCAATGTTGAGGTTGTTGTTGAATTTTTTGATGTTTTTCATTGTTGAAGTCATTTTTGTTGAATTTTTTGATGTTTTTCATTGTTTTAGTTGTTGATGAATTCGTTGGTGATTTTCAATATTGAGCTTGTTGTTGAATTTATTGGTGTTATCATGGTTTGTTTTTTAAACTTTTTTGTGTTTTTCAAAGTTGAGGTTGCAGTTGAATTTGATGCTGTTTTTCAATGTTGAGGTTGTTGTTGAATTTTTTGCTGTTTTTCATTGTTGAGGTTGTTGCTGAAATTGTTGGAGTTTTTCAATGTTGATGTTGTTGTTGAATTTTTTGGTGTTTTTCATTGTTGATGTCGTTGTTGTTGAATTTTTTGGTCTTTTTCATTGTTGACGTTGTTTTTGCTGAATTTTTTGATGTTTTTCATTGTTGAGGTTGTTGATGAATTTGATGGTGATTTTCAATATTGAGGTTTTTGTTGAATTAATTAGTGTTATCAAGGTTTTTTTTAAAACTTTTTTGTGTTTTTCAAAGTTGAGGTTGCAGTTGAATTTTTTGGTGATTTTCAATGTTGAATTTGTTGTTGAATTTTTTGGTGTTTTTCATCGTGGAAGTTGTTGGTGAAATTGTTGGAGTTTTTCAATGTTGAGGTGGTTGTTGAATTTTTTGGTGTTTTTCATTGTTGAGGTCGTTGTTGTTGAATTTTTTGATGCTTTTCATTGTTCTACAGTAACCGAAACTTTGAAAAATACAAAAAAATTCAAAAAAAAACCATTGATAACACCAATAAATTCAACAACAACCTCAACATTGAAAAACTCTAACAATTTCAACAACAACCTCAACAATGAAAAATACCTATATATTCAACAACAAACTCAACATTGAAAAACACCAACAAATTCAACAACAAATTCAACAATGAAAAACATCAAAAAATTCAACAACAACCTCAACATTCAGGAACAACAACAAGTACAACAAAAAACTCAACAATGAAAAACACCAAAAAATTCATCAACAGCCTCAACTTTGAAAAACACCAAAGAATTCTACCACCACAACATTGAAAAACACCAACAAATTCAGCTGCAACTTCAACTTTGGAAAAAACATAAAAGTTCAAAATAAACCTTTGATAACCCCAATAAATTCAACAACAGCCTCAATATTGAAAATCACCAACAAATTCAACAACAACTTCAACAATGAAAAACACCAACAAATTCAACCGCAACCTCAACATTGAAAATCACCAACAAATTCAACAATAACCTCAACAATGAATAACATCAAAAAATTCAACAACAACCTCAACAGTCAAAAACACCAACAAATTTATGAAAAACCTCAACAATGAAAAACACCAAAAAAGTATACAACCACCTCAACTTTGAAAAACACCAACGAATTGAACAACCTCAACATTGAAAAACACCAACAACTTCAGCTGTAAACTCACCTTTGAAAAACACAAAAAAGATTTTAAAATACCTTGATAACACCAATAAATTCAACAACAACCTCAATATTGAAAATCACCAACAAATTCATCAAAAACCTTAAAAATCAAAAACATCAAAAAATTCAACAACAACGACATCAACAATGAAAAACAACAACATTTTCAACAACAACTTCAACATTGAAAAACTCCAACAAATTCAACAATGGCCTCCACGATGAAAAACACCAAAACATTCAACAACATCCTCAACTTGGAAAGACACCAAAAAAATTCAACAACCTCACCATTGAAAAACACGAACAGATTCAACTGGAACCTCAACTTTGAAAAATACAAAAAAGTTAAAAAAAAAACCCTTTGATAACACCATTAAATGCAACAATAACCTCAATATTGAAAATCATCAAAAAATTCAACAACAACCACAACAATGAAATAGTCCAACAAATTCAACAACAACCACAACAATGAAAAACAACAAAAAATTCAACAACAACCTCAACAATGAAAAACACCAACAAATTCAACAAAAATCTCAACAATGAAAAACACCAAAAAATTCAACAACAACCTCAACTTTGAAAAACACCAACAAATTCAACAACCTCAACATTGAAAAACACCATCACATTCAATTGCAACCTCAACTTTGAAAAACACAATAAAGTTTAAAAAAAATCTTGATAACACCAATAAATTCAACAACAACGTCAATATTGAAAATCACCAACAAATTCAACAACAACCTCAACATTGAAAAACTCCAACAATTTCAACAACAACCTCAACAATGAAATACATCAAAAGATTCAAAAACTACAGCCTCCACGATGAAAAACACCAAAAAATTCAACAACAAACTCAACATTGAAAAACACCAACAAATTCAACAATCTCAATATTGAAAAAGGGCAGTAAATTCAACAACAAACTCAACAATAGAAAACCTCAAGCAATTCAACAACAACCTCAACTTAGAAAAATACAAACAAGTTCAAAAAAACCATTGATAACACCAACAAATTCAACAATAACCCCAATATTGAAAATCACCAACAAATTCAACAACATCCTCAACAATGAAAAACATCAAAAGATTCAACAACAACAACATCAACAATGAAAAACACCAAAAAATTCAACCAGAAACTCACCATTTAAAATCACCAACAAATTCAACAAAAACCTCAACAATGAAAGACATCAAAAAATTCAACAACAACCTCAACATTCAAAAACACCAACAAATTCAACAAAAACCTCAACAATGAAAAACACCAACAATTTCAACAACCTCAACATTGAAAAACACCAACAAATTCAACAACAACCTCAACTTTTAAAAATACAAAAAAGTTCAACAAATTTAAAATTGATAACACCAATAAATTCAACAACAACCTCAATACTGAAAATCACCAAAAAATTCATCAACAACCAAAATAATGCAAAACAGCAAAAAATTCAACGAAAACGACCTCAACAATGAATAACACAAAAAATTCAACAACAAGCTCAAGATTGAAAATCTCCAACAATTTCGGCAACAACCTTCACAATGAAAAGCAACAAAAAATTCAACAACAAACTCAACATTGAAAACCACCAACAAATTCAACAACAACATCAACAATGAAAAATATCAAAAAATTCAACAACAAACTCAACATTGAAAATCACCAACAAATTCAACAACAACCTCAACAATGAAAAACAGCAAAAAATGCAAGAACAACATCAACATTCAAAAACACCAACAAATTCAACAAAAACCTCAACAATGAAAAACACCAAAAAATTCAACAACAACCTCAACTTTGAACAACACCAACAAATTCAACAACCTCAACATTGAAAAACATCATCAAATTCAACTGCAACCTCAACTTTGAAAAACACAATAAAGTTTAAAAAAAATCTTGATAACAACAATAAATTCAACAACAACCTCAATATTGAAAATCACCAACAAATTCAACAACCTCAACATTGAAAAACTCCAACAATTTCTACAACAACCTCAACAATGAAAAACATCAAAAGATTCAACAACAACAGCCTCCACGATGAAAAACACCAAAAAATTCAGAACAAACACCACATTGAAAAACACCAACAAATTCAACAACCTCAATATTGAAAAAGAGCAGCAAATTCAACAACAACCTCAACAATAAAAAACAGCAAACAATTCAACAACAACCTCAACTTTGAATAATACAAACAAGTTCAAAAAAACCATTGATAACACCAACAAATTCAACAGTAACCTCAATATTGAAAATCACCAACAAATTCAACAACATCCTCAACAATGAAAAACATCAAAAGATTCAACAGCAACAACCTCAACAATGAAAAACACCAAAAAATTCAACCAGAAACTCACCATTTAAAATCACCAACAAATTCAACAAAAACCTCAACAATGAAAGACATCAAAAAATTCAACAACAACCTCCACATTCAAAAACATCAACAACATTAAAAAAAAACCTCAACAATGAAAAACACCAACAATTTCAACAACCTCAACATTGAATAACACCAACAAATTCAACAACAACCTCAACTTTTAAAAATACAAAAAAGTTCAACAAATTTAAAATTGATAACACCAATAAATTCAACAACAACCTCAATACTGAAAATCACCAAAAAATTCATCAACAACCCAAACAATGCAAAGCATCAAAAAATTCAACGAAAACGACCTCAAAAATGAATAACACAAAAAATTCAACAACAAGCTCAAGATTGAAAATCTCCAACAATTTCGGCAACAACCTTCACAATGAAAAACACCAAAAAATTCAACAACAAACTCAACATTGAAAATCACCAACAAATTCAACAACAACATCAACAATGAAAAATATCAAAAAATTCAACAACAACAAACTCAACATTCAAAATCACCAATAAATTCAACCACAACCTCAACAATGAAAAACACCAAAAAATTCAACAACAAACTCAACATTGAAAATCACCAACAAATTCAACAACAACATCAACAATGAAAAATATCAAAAAATTCAACAACAACAAACTCAACATTCAAAATCACCAATAAATTCAACCACAACCTCAACAATGAAAAACAGCAAAAAAATCAACAACAACCTCAACATTGAAAAACACCAACAAATTCAACAAAAACCTCAAGAATGAAATACACCAAAAAATTCAACAACAACCTCAACTTTGAAAAACACCAACAAATTCAACTGCAACCTCAACTTTGAAAAACATAAAAAAGTTTAAAAATAACCTTGATAACACCAGTAAATTCAAAAACAACCTCAATATTGAAAATCATCAACAAATTAATCAACAACCTCAACAATGAAAAACATCAAAAAATTCAACAACAACCTCAACATTCGGAAACAAGAACTAATTCAACAAAACTCAAAACAATGAATGACACCAAAAAATTCAACAAAACCCTCAACTTTGAAAAACATAAACAAATTCAAAAACCTCGACATTGAAAAACACCAACAAATTCAACTGCAACCTCAACATCGAAAATCACCAACAGATACAAAAACAACCCCAACATTGAAAAAAAATAATAAAATCAACAACAAACTCAATATTGAAAATAAGAAACAAATTCAACAACAACCTCAACATTCAAAATCACCAACAAATTCAACAGCAACGTCAACATTGAAAAACATCAAAAAATTCAACATCAACCTCAACTTTGAAAAACAACAACAAATTCAACAACCTCAACATTGAAAAACACCAACAAATTGAACTGCAACCTTAACTTTGAAGAATACAAAAAAGTTTAAAAAAAAACATTCATACCACCAATAAATTAAACAACAACCTCAATATTGAAAGTCACCAACAAATTCAACAACAATCTCAACAATGAATAACATCAAAAAATTCAACAACAACATCACCAATGAAAAACACCAACAAATTGAACAAAAACCTCAAGAATGAAAAACAGCAACAAATTCAACAGTAGCCTCAACATTGAAAAACACCAACAGATTCAAGAACCTCAACATTCAAAAACACCAACAGATTCAACAACAACCTCAACAATGAAAAACACCAAAAAATTCAACAACAACCCCAACATTGAAAAACACCAACAAATTCAACAACAACCTCAATATTGACAATCTGCAACAAATTCAACAACAACCTTAACATTCAAAAACATCAACAAATTCAACAACAATCTCAACTTTGAAAAGCACCAACAAATTCAAGAACCTCAACAATGAAAAACACCAACATATTCAACAACAACCTCAACTTTTAAAAATAAAAAAAGTTCAACAAAATAAAAATTGATAACACCAACAAATTCAACAACAACCTCAATATTGAATACCACCAAGAAATTCAACAGCAACCTCAACAATAAAGAACAACATAAAATTCAACAACAACCTCAACTTTGAAAAATTCAAAAAAGTTCAAAAAAACAATTGATATCACGAAGAAATTCCACAACAACCTCAACATTGAAAATCACCAATCAATTCATCAACATCCTCAACAATGAAAAACATCAAAAGATTCAACAACAACAACCTCAACAATGAAAAACACCAAAAAATTTAACAACAATCTCAAAATTTAAAATCACCAACAAATTCAACAAAAACTTCAACAATGAAAAACATCAAAAAATTCAACAACAACCTCAACATTCAAAAACACCAACAAATTCAACAAATACCTCAACAATGAAAAACACCAACAAATTCAACAACAACCTCCACTTTTTAAAATACAAAAAATTTCAATAAATTAAAAATTGACAACACCAATAAATTCAACAACAACCTCAATATTGAAAATCACCAAAAAATTCATCAACAACCAAAACAACGAAAAACATCAAAAAATTCAACGAAAACGACCTCAGCAATGAAAAACAGCAAAAAATTCAACAACATCCTCAACATTGAAAAACTCCAACAATTTCGATAACAACCTTCACAATGAAAAACAACAAAAAATTTCAACAACAAACTCAACATTGAAAATCACCAACAAATTCAACAACAACCTCAAGAATGAAAAACAGCAAAAAATTCAACAACAACCTCAAAGTTCAAAAACGCCAATAAATTCAACAAAAACCTCAACGATGAAAAACACCAAAAAATTCAACAATAACCTCAACTTTGAAAAACAGCAACAAACTCAACAACCTCAACATTGAAAAACACCAACAAATTCAACTGCAACCTCAACTTTGAATAACACAACAAAGTTTAAAAATAACCTTGTAGTAAATTCAACAACAACCTCAATATTGAAAAACACCAACAAATTCAACAACAACCTCCATATTGAAAATACGCAACAAATTCAACAACAACCTCAACAATGAAAAACATCAAAAAATTCAACAACAAGCTCAACTTTGAAAAACTACAACAAATTCAACATTCGCAACATTGAACTGCAACCTCAACTTTGAAGAATGCAAAAAAGTTTAAAAAAAAACATTCATACCACCAATAAATTAAACAACAACCTCAATATTGAGAAGCACCAACAAATTCAACAACAATCTCAACAATGAATAACATCAAAAAATTCAACAACAACCTCAACAATGATAAACACCAAAAAATTCAACAACATCCTCAACATTGAAAAACACCAACAAATTGAACTGCAACCTCAACTTTGAAGAATACAAAAAAGTTTTAAAAAAAACATTCATACCACCAATAAATTCAACAGCAACCTCAACATTGAAAATCACCAACAAATTAAACAACAACCTCAACAATGATAAACAGTAAAAAATTTAACAACAACCTCAACATTGAAAAACTCCAACAATTTCAACAACAACCTCAACAATGAATGACATCAAAAAATTCAACAACAACAACCTCAACAATGGTAAACATCAAAAAATTCACCAACAACCTCAGCTTTGAAAAACATCATCAAACTCAACAACCTCAACATTGAAAAACACCAACAAATTCAACTGCAACCTCAACATCGAAAATCGCCAACAAATTCTACAACAACCCCAACATTGAAAAACACCAAACAAATTCAACAACAAGCTCAATATTGAAAATCAGCAACAAATTCAGCAACAACCTCAACATTCAAAATCTCCAACAAATTCAACAACAACCTCAACAATGAAAAACATCAAAATATTCAGCAACAACATCAACTTTGAAAATCACCAACAAATTCAACAACCTCAACATTGAAAAACACCAACAAATTGAATTCCAATCACAACTTTGAAGAATACAAAAAAGTTTAAAAAAAAAACATTCATACCACCAATAAATTCAACAACAACCTCAATATTGAAAATCACCAACAAATTCAACAACAATCTCAAGAATGAATAACATCAAAAAATTCAACAACAACCTCATCAATGAAAAACACCAAAAAATTCAACAACAACCTCAACATTGAAAAACTCCAACAATTTCAACTACAACCTCAACAATGAAAAAGAGCAAAAAATTCAACAACAAACTCAACATTGAAAATCAGCAACAAATTCAACAAAAACCTCAACAATGAAAAACATCATTGACCTCAACATTCAACAATGAAAAACACCAACAAATTCAACAACCTCAGCATTGAAAAACACAAACAAATTCAACAACAAACTTAGCTTTTAAAAATACAAAAATACAACAAATTAAAAATTGATGACACCAATAAGTTCAACAACAACCTCAATATTGAAAATCACCAAAAAATTCATCAACAATCAAAACAATGAAAAACATCAAAAAATTCAACGAAAACGACCTCAACAATGAAAAACACCAAAAAATTCAACAACAACCTCAACATTCAAAAACACCAACAAATTCAACAAAAACCTCAACACTGAATAACACCAATAAATTCAACAACAACCTCAACAATGAATAACATCAAAAGATTAAACAAAAAACACAACATATAAAATCACCAACAAATTCAACTAAAACCTCAGCAATGAAAAATATCAAAAAATTCAACAACAACCTCAACATTCAAAAACACCAACAAATTCAACAAAGACCTCAACAATGAAAAACAGCAACAAATTCAACTGCAACCTCAACTTTGAAAAAGACAAAAAAGTTTAAAAATAACCTTGATATCACCAGTAAAATCAACAACAACCTCAATATTGAATATCACCAACAAATTCAACAACAGCCACAACTTTCAAAAACACCAACAAATACAACAAAAACCTCAACAATGAAATACACCATCAAATTCAACAACCTCAACATTGAAAATCACTAACAAACTCAACAACAATCTCAACGTTTAAAAATACAAAAAAGTTCAACAAATTAAAAATTGATAACACCAATAAATTCAACAACAACCTCAATATTGAAAATCACCAAAGAATTCATCAACAACCAAAACAATGAAAAAGATCAAAAAATTCAACGAAAACGAACTCAACAATGAAAAACACCAAAAAATTCAACAACAACCTCAACATTGAAAAACTCCAACAATTTCTACAACAACCTTCACAATGAAAAACACCAAAAAATTCAACAACAAACTCGACATTGAAAATCACCAACAAATTCAACAACCTCAACATTCAAAAACAACAACAAATTCAACAACAACCTCAACAATGAAAACACCAAAAAATTCAACAACAACCCCAACATTGAAAAACACCAACAAATTCAACAACAACCTCAATATTGACAATCAGCAACAAATCAAACAACCACCTTAACATTCAAAAACACCAACAAATTCAACAACAATTTCAACTTCGAAAAATACCAACAAATTCAAGAACCTCAACAATGAAAAACACCAACAAATTCAACAACAACCTCAACTTTTAAAAATATAAAAAGTTCAACAAAATAAAAATTGATAAAACCAACAAATTCAACAACAACCTCAACTTTGAAAAACACCAACAAATTCAACAACCTCAACATTGAAAAAGAGCAGTAAATTCAACAACAACCTAAACAATAAAAAACATCACAAAATTCAACAACAATCTCACCTTTGAAAAATACAAAAAAGTTCAATAAAGCCCTTGATAACACCAACAAATTCAACAGCAACCTGAATATTGAAAATCACCAGCAAACTCAACAACATCCTCCACAATGAAAAATATCAAAAGATTCAACAACAACAACTTCAACAATGAAAAACACCAAAAAATTCAACAACAAACTCAACATTTAAAATCACCAACAAATTCAACAAAAACCTCAACAATGAAAAACATCAAAAAATTCAACAATAACCTCAACTTTTAAAAATACAAAAAAGTTCAACAAATTAAAAATTGATAACAGCAATAAATTCAACAACAACCTCAATATTGAACATCACCAAAAAATTCATCAACAACCAAAACAATGAAAAACATCAAAAAATTCAACGAAGACGAAATCAACAATGAAAAACAGCAAAAAATTCAACAACAACCTCAACATTCAAAAACACCAACAAATTTAACAAAAAACGCAACACTGAAAAACACCAAAAAATTGAACAACAACCTCAACTTTGAAAAACATCAACAAACTCAACAACCTCAACATTGAAAAACACCAACAAATTCAACTGCAACCTCAACTTTGAAAAACACAAATAAGTTTAAAAATAACATTGATAAAACCAGTAAATTCAACAACAACCACAATATTGAAAATCATCAACAAATTCACCAACAACCACAACAATGAAAAACATCAAAAAAATCAACAAGAACCTCAACATTCAGAAACAACAATAAATTCAACAAAACTCACAACAATGAAAAACACCAAAAAATTCAACAACAACCTCAACTTTGAAAAACACCATCAAATTCAAAAACCTCGACATTGAAAAACACCAACAAATTCAACTGCAACCTCAACATCGGAAATCAGCAACAAATTCAAAAACAACCCCAACATTGAAAAAAACCAACGAAATCAACAACAACCACAATATTGAAAAACAGCAAAAATCTCAACAACAACCTCAACTTTGAAAAACACCAACAAATTCAACAACCTCAACATTGAAAAAGACCAACAAATTGAACTGCAACCTCAACTTTGAAGAATACAAAAAAGTTTAAAAAAAACATTCATACCACCAACAAATTAAAACGGAACCACAACATTGAAAATCATCAACAAATTCAACAACAATCTCAACAATGAATAACATCAAAAAATTCAACAACAACAACCTCAACAATGATAAACACCAAAAAATATAACAACAAACTCAACATTGAAAATCAGCAAAAAATTCAACAACAACCTCAACTTTGAAAAACACCAGCATATTCAACAACCTCAACATTGAAAAACACCAACAAATTGAACTGCAACCTCAACTTTGTTGAATATAAAAAAATTAAAAAAAAACATTCCTACCACCAATAAATTAGACAACAACCTCAATGTTGAAAATCACCAACAAATTCAACAACAATCTCAACAATGAATAACATCAAAAAATTCAACAACAACAACCTCAACAATGATAAACACCAAAAAATTCAACAACAAACTCAACATTGAAAAACAGCAACAAATTCAACAACAACCTCAACAATGAAAAACATCAAAAAATTCAACAACAACCTCAACATTCAAAAACACCAACAAATTCAACAACAATCTCAACTTTGAAAAATAAAAAATGTTCAACAAAATAAAAATTGATAACATCAACAAATTCAAAGACAACCTCAATATTGAATATCACCAACAAATTCAACAACAACCACAACATTGAAAAACACTAACATATTCAACAACCTCAACATTGAAAAAGAGCAGGAAATTCAACAACAACCTCAACAATAAAAAACATCAAAAAATTCAACAACAATCTCAACTTTGAAAAATACCCTTGATAACACCAACAAATTCAACAACAACCTCAATATTGAAAATCACCAACAAACTCAACAACATCCTCAACAATGAAAAACATCAAAAGATTCAAAAACAACCTCAACAATGAAAAACACCAAAAAATTCAACAACAAACTCAACATTTAAAATCACCAACAAATTCAACCAAAACCTCAACAATGAAAAACATCAAAAAATTCAATAACAACCTCAACACTCAAAAACACCAACTAGTTCAACAACCTCAACATGGAAAAACACCAACAAATTCAACAACAACCTCAACTTTTAATAATACAAAAAAGTTCAACAAATTAAAAATTGATAACACCAGTAAATTCAACAACAACCTCAATATTGAATATCACCAAAAAATTCATCAACAACCAAAGCAATGAAAAACATCAAAAAATTCAACAACAACCTCAACATTCAAAAACACCAACAAACTCAACAACCTCAACATTGAAAAACACCAACAAATGCAACTGCAACCTCAACTTTGAAAAGCACAAATAAGTTTAAAAATAACCTTGATAACACCAGTAAATTCAACAACAAGCACAATATTGAAAATCATCAACAAATTCACCAACAACCACAACAATGAAAAACATCAAAAAAATCAACAACAACGTCAACAATCAGAAACAACAATAAATTCAACAAAACTCACAACAATGAAAAACACCAAAAAATTCAACATCAACCTCAACTTTGAAAAACACCAACAAATTCAAAAAACTCGACATTGAAAAATACCAACAAATTCAACTGCAACCTCAACATCGAAAATCACCAACAAATTCAAAAACAACCCCAACATTGAAAAAAATGGACAAAATCAACAACAACCTCAATATTGAAAATCAGCAACAAATTCAACAACAACCTCAACATTCAAAATCACCAACAAATTCAACAACAACCTCAACAATGAAAAACTTCAAAATATTCAACAACAAGCTCAACTTTGAAAAACACCAACAAATTCAACAAAAACCTCAACAATGAAAAACACCATCAAATTCAACAACCTCAACATTGAAAAACACCAACAAATTCAACAACCTCAACATTGAAAAAGACAAACAAATTGAACTGCAATCTCAACTTTGAAGAATACAAAAAAGTTTAAAAAAAAACATTCATACCACCAATAAATTAAACAACAACCTCAATGTTGAAAATCACCAACAAATTCATCAACAATCTCAACAATGAATAACATCAAAAAATTCAACAACAACAACCTCAACAATGATAAACACCATAAAATTCAACAACAAATTCAACATTGAAAATCACCAACAAATTCAACAACATCCTCAACAATGAAAAACATCAAAAGATTCAACAACAACAACCTCAACAATCAAAAACACCAAAAAATTCAACAACAAACTCAACATTTAAAATCACCAAAAAATTCAACAACAACCTCAAAACCGAAAAACATCTGATAATTCAACAACAACCTCAACATTTCAAAAACACCAACAAATTCAACAAAAACATCAACAATGAAAAACACCATCAAATTCAACAACCTCAACATTGAAAATCACCAACAAATTCAGCAACCTCAACATTGAAAAAGACCAACAAATTGAACTGCAATCTCAACTTTGAAGAATGCAAAAAAGTTTAAAAAAAAACATTCATACCACCAATAAATTAAACAACAACCTCAATGTTGAAAATCACCAACAAATTCATCAACAATCTCAACATTGAATAACATCAAAAAATTCATCAACAACAACCTCAACAATGATAAACACCATAAAATTCAACAACAAATTCAACATTGAAAATCACCAACAAATTCATCTGCAACGTCAACTTTGAAAAGCACAAATAAGTTTAAAAATAACCTTGATAACACCAGTAAATTCAACAACAAGCACAATATTGAAAATCATCAACAAATTCACCAACAACCACAACAATGAAAAACATCAAAAAAATCAACAACAACGTCAACAATCAGAAACAACAATAAATTCAACAAAACTCACAACAATGAAAAACACCAAAAAATTCAACATCAACCTCAACTTTGAAAAACACCAACAAATTCAAAAAACTCGACATTGAAAAATACCAACAAATTCAACTGCAACCTCAACATCGAAAATCACCAACAAATTCAAAAACAACCCCAACATTGAAAAAAATGGACAAAATCAACAACAACCTCAATATTGAAAATCAGCAACAAATTCAACAACAACCTCAACATTCAAAATCACCAACAAATTCAACAACAACCTCAACAATGAAAAACTTCAAAATATTCAACAACAAGCTCAACTTTGAAAAACACCAACAAATTCAACAAAAACCTCAACAATGAAAAACACCATCAAATTCAACAACCTCAACATTGAAAAACACCAACAAATTCAACAACCTCAACATTGAAAAAGACAAACAAATTGAACTGCAATCTCAACTTTGAAGAATACAAAAAAGTTTAAAAAAAAACATTCATACCACCAATAAATTAAACAACAACCTCAATGTTGAAAATCACCAACAAATTCATCAACAATCTCAACAATGAATAACATCAAAAAATTCAACAACAACAACCTCAACAATGATAAACACCATAAAATTCAACAACAAATTCAACATTGAAAATCACCAACAAATTCAACAACATCCTCAACAATGAAAAACATCAAAAGATTCAACAACAACAACCTCAACAATCAAAAACACCAAAAAATTCAACAACAACCTCAAAACCGAAAAACATCTGATAATTCAACAACAACCTCAACATTTCAAAAACACCAACAAATTCAACAAAAACATCAACAATGAAAAACACCATCAAATTCAACAACCTCAACATTGAAAATCACCAACAAATTCAGCAACCTCAACATTGAAAAAGACCAACAAATTGAACTGCAATCTCAACTTTGAAGAATGCAAAAAAGTTTAAAAAAAAACATTCATACCACCAATAAATTAAACAACAACCTCAATGTTGAAAATCACCAACAAATTCATCAACAATCTCAACATTGAATAACATCAAAAAATTCATCAACAACAACCTCAACAATGATAAACACCATAAAATTCAACAACAAATTCAACATTGAAAATCACCAACAAATTCATCTGCAACGTCAACTTTGAAAAGCACAAATAAGTTTAAAAATAACCTTGATAACACCAGTAAATTCAACAACAAGCACAATATTGAAAATCATCAACAAATTCACCAACAACCACAACAATGAAAAACATCAAAAAAATCAACAACAACGTCAACAATCAGAAACAACAATAAATTCAACAAAACTCACAACAATGAAAAACACCAAAAAATTCAACATCAACCTCAACTTTGAAAAACACCAACAAATTCAAAAAACTCGACATTGAAAAATACCAACAAATTCAACTGCAACCTCAACATCGAAAATCACCAACAAATTCAAAAACAACCCCAACATTGAAAAAAATGGACAAAATCAACAACAACCTCAATATTGAAAATCAGCAACAAATTCAACAACAACCTCAACATTCAAAATCACCAACAAATTCAACAACAACCTCAACAATGAAAAACTTCAAAATATTCAACAACAAGCTCAACTTTGAAAAACACCAACAAATTCAACAAAAACCTCAACAATGAAAAACACCATCAAATTCAACAACCTCAACATTGAAAAACACCAACAAATTCAACAACCTCAACATTGAAAAAGACAAACAAATTGAACTGCAATCTCAACTTTGAAGAATACAAAAAAGTTTAAAAAAAAACATTCATACCACCAATAAATTAAACAACAACCTCAATGTTGAAAATCACCAACAAATTCATCAACAATCTCAACAATGAATAACATCAAAAAATTCAACAACAACAACCTCAACAATGATAAACACCATAAAATTCAACAACAAATTCAACATTGAAAATCACCAACAAATTCAACAACATCCTCAACAATGAAAAACATCAAAAGATTCAACAACAACAACCTCAACAATCAAAAACACCAAAAAATTCAACAACAAACTCAACATTTAAAATCACCAACAAATTCAACAACAACCTCAAAACTGAAAAACATCTGATAATTCAACAACAACCTCAACATTCAAAAACACCAACAAATTCAACAACAACCTAAACTTTTATAAATACAAAAAGTTCAGCAAATTAAAATTTGATAACACCAGTAAATCAACAACAACCTCAATATCGAAAATCACCAAAAAATTCATCAACAACGAAAACAATGAAAAACATCAAAAAATTCAACGAAAACGACCTCAACAATGAAAAACCCCAAAAAATTCAACAACAACCTCAACATTGAAAAACTCCAACAATTTACGACAACAATATTCATGATGAAAAACACCAAAAAAATACAACAACAATCTCAACATTGAAAATCACCAACAAATTCAACAACAACCTCGACAATGAAAAATATCAAAAAATTCAACAACAACAAACTCAACATTGAAAATCACCAACAAAATCAACAACAACCTCAGCAATGAAAAAAATCAAACAGTTCAAAAACAACCTCAACATTCAAAAACACCAACAAATTCAACAAAAACCTCAACAGTTAAAAAATTTCAAAAAATTCAACAACAACGTCAACTTTGAAAAACACCAACAAACTCAACATCCTCAACATTGAAAAACTCCAACAAATTCAACTGCAACCACAACTTTGAAAAACACAAAAAAGTTTAAAAATAACCTTGATAACACCAGTAAGTTGAACAACTACCTCAATATTGAAATTCATCAACAAATTCATCAACAACCTCAACAATGAAAAATATCAATAAATTCAAGAACAACGACCTCAACAATGAAAAACACAAAAAAATTCAACAACAACCTCAACTTTGCAAAGCACCAACAAATTCAACAACCTCAACATTGAAAAACACCATCAAATTCAACTGCAACCTCAACGTTGAAAAACACAATAAAGTTTAAAAAAAACCTTGATAACACCAATAAATTCAACAACAATCTCAATGTTGAAAATCACCAACAAATTCAACAACAACCTCAATATTGAAAATCAGCAACACATTCAACAACAACCTCTACATTGAAAAACGACAGCAAATTCAATTGCAACCTCAACTTTGAAAAATACAAAAAAGTTCAAAAAAACCATTGATAAAACCAATAATTTCAACAATAACCTCAATATTGAAAATCAGCAACAAATTCAACAACAACCTCAACAATGAAAAATATCAAAAAATTCAACAACAACAACCTCATCAATGAAAAACACCAAAAAATTCAACAACAAGCCAACATTGAAAAACACAAAAATATTCAATAACAAACTGAACTTTGAAAATCACCAACAAATTCAACAACCTCAACATTGAAAAACACCAAGAAATTCAACAACAACCTCAACATTCAAAAACACCAACAAATTCAATAATTACCTCAACAACGAAAAATACCAAAAAATTCAACAACAACCTCAACTTTGAAAAACACCAAAAATGCAACAACCTCAACATTGAAAAACAGGAACAAATTCAACTACAACCTGAACTTTGAAAAATACAATAAAGATTCAATAAAAAACATTGAATACACCAATAAATTCAACAACAACGTCAATATTGAAAATCACCAAGGAATTCAACAACAACCTCAACATTGAAAAACACCTTAAATATTCAAAAACAATCTCAACTTTGAAAAACACCAACAAATTCAAAAACCTCAGCAATGAAAAACACCAACAAATTCTACTACAACCTCAATATTGAAAATCAGCCACAAATTCAAAAACAACCTCAACAATGAAAAACACCAAAAAATTCAACAACAACCTCAACTTTAAAAAGCACAAACAAATTCAAAAATCTCAACATTGCAAAACACCAACAAATTGAACTGCAACCTCAACTTTGAAAAATACAAAAAAGTTTAAAAAAATACTTTGATATCACCAATAAATTCAACAACAACCACAATATTGATAATCACTAACAAAGTCAACAACAACCTCAACGTTGAAAAACAGCCAAAAATTCAACAACAACTTCAACTTTGAAAAACACCAACAAATTCAACAACAGCCTCAATATTGAAAATCACCAACAAATTCAACAACAACCTCAACATTCAAAAACACCAACAAATTCAAAAAAAACCTCAACAATGAATAAAATCGAAACATTTAACAAAAACAACCTCAACAATGATGAACACCAAAAAATTCAACAACAACCTCAGCATTGAAATAATCCAACAATTTCAACAACAACCACAGCAATGAACAACACCAAATAATTCAACAACAAATTCAAAATTGAAAATCACCAACAAATTCAACAACAACTGCAACAATGAAAAACATCAAAAAATTAAACAACAACCTCAACATTCAAAGACTCCAACAAATTCAACAAAAACCTCAACATTGAAAAGCACCAACATATTCAACTGCAACCTCAACTTTGAAGAATACAAAAAAGTTTAAAAAAAACATTCATACCACCAATAAATTCAACAACAACCTCAAAATTGAAAATCATCAACAAATTCAACAACAACCTCAAAAATGAATAACATCAAAAAATTCAACAACAAGAACCTCAACAATGATCAAGACCAAAAAATTCAAGAACAACCTCAACATTGAATAACTCCAACAAATTCAACAACAACCTCAACAGTGCAAAACACCAAAAAATTCAACAAAAAACTCACAATTGAAAATCACCAACAAATTCAACAACAACCTCAACAATGAAAAACATCAATAAATTCAACAACAACCTCAGCATTCAAAAACACCAAAAAATCCAACAAAAACCACAACTTTGAAAAACACCAACAGATTCAATAACCTCAACATTAAAAAACACAAACAAATTCAACAACAACCTCAAATTTGAAAAAAACACAAAAACGTTTTAAAATAACTTTGATAACACACGTAAATTCAAGAACGACCTCAATATTGAAAATCATCAACCAATTCATCAACAACCTCAACAATGAAAAATATCAAAAAATTCAAGAAAAACGACTTCAACAATGAAAAACACAAAAAATTCAACAACAACATCAACATTGAAAAACTCCAACAACTTAAACAACAACCTCCACGATGAAAAACAGCAAAAAATTCAACAACAAACTCAACATTGAAAATCACCAACAATTTCAGCAACAAACTCAACAATGAAAAACATCAAAAAATTCAACAACAACCTCAACATTCAAAAACAACAACAAATTCATCAAAAATCACAACAATGAAAAACACCAAAAAATTCAACAACAACCTCAACTTTGAAATACACCAACAAATTCAACAACCTCAACATTGAAAAACACCAACAAATTCAACTGCAACCTCAACTTTGATGAATACAAAAAAGTTAAAAAAAAAACATTGATAACACCAATAAATCCAACAACAACCTCAAAATTGAAAATCACTAGCAAATTCATCAACAACCTCAACATTGAAAAACATGATATAAATTCAACAACAACGACCTCAACAATGAATAAGACCAAAAAATTCAACAACAACCTCAACGTTGAAAATCACGAAAAAATTCAACAACCTCTACATTGAAAACCAGCAACAAATTCAACTGCAAACTCAACTTTGAAAAATACAAAGAAGTTAAAAAAAAACCATTGATAACACCAATATATCCAACAACAACCTCAATATTGAAAATCTCCAACAAATTCAACAACAACCTCAACAATGAAAAACATCAAAAAATTCAAGACCAACAAACTCAACATTGAAAAACACCAAAATTTTCAACAACAAACTCAACATTGAAAATCACCAATAAATTCAACAACATACTCAACCATGAAAACCATCAAAAAATTCAACAACAACCTCAACATTCAATAAGACCAATAAATTCAACAAAAGCCTGAATATTGAAAATCACCAACAAATTCAACAACAACCTCAACAATGAATAACATTAAAAAATTCAACAACAGCAACTACAACAACAATTAAAAACACCAAAAAATTCAACAGCAACGTCAACATTGAAAACGTCCAACAATTTCAACCACAACCTCAACAATGAAAAACACCAAAAAATCAACAACAAACTCAATATTGAAAATCAGCAACAAATTCAACAACAACCTCAACAATGAAAAACATCAAAAAATTCAACAACAACCTCAACATTCAAAAACACCAACAAATCCAACAAAACCCTCAACAATGAAAAACACCAATAAATTCAACAACAACCCCAACATTGAAAAACACCAACAAATTCAACAACAACCTCAGTATTGAAAATCAGCAACAAATTCAACAACAACCTCAACATTCAAAAACACCAACAAATTCTACAAAAACCTCAACAATGAAAAACACCAACAAATTCAACAAAACCCTCAACAATGAAAAACACCAAAAAATTCAACAACAACTTCAACTTTGAAAAACACCAACAAATTCAACAACCTCAACATTGAAAAACAACAACAAATTCAACCCAAATCAAATCAATGAAAAACACCAAAAAACTCAACAACAACTTCAACTTTGAAAAACACCAACCAATTCAACAACCTCGACATTGAAAAACAACAACAAAATCAAATGCAACCTCAACTGCAATCTCACCATAAAATGCAACAACAACCTCAATATTGAAAATCACCAACAAATTCAACAACAACCTCAACTTTGCAAAGCACCAACAAATTCAACAAAAACCTCAACAATGAATAACACCAAAAAATTCAACAACAACCTCAACTTTGAAAAACATTACAAAATTCAACAACCACTACTTTGAAAAACACCAACAAATTCAACAACAACCTTAATATTGAAAATCAGCAACAAATTCAACAACAAACTCAACATTCAAAATCACCAACAAATTCAACAACAACTCAACAATGAATAACATCAAAAAATTCAACAAAAAACCTCAACAATGATAAACACCAAAAAATTCAACAACAACTTCAACATTGAAAAACTTCAACAATTTCAACAACAACCTCAACAATGAAAAACACCAAAAAATTCAAAAACAAAAACAACATTGAAAATCATCAAAAAATTCAACAACATCCTCAACATTCAAAAACACCAACAAATTCTACAAAAGCCTCAACAATGAAAAACACCAACAAATTCAACAACCTCAACATTGAAGTCCAGGGACAAATGCAACTACAACCTCAATATTAAAAATCACCAACAAATTCAACTGCAAACTCAACTTTGAATAATACAAAATAGTTTTTAAAAAAACATTGATAACACCATTAAATTCAACAACAACCTCAATATTGAAAATCACCAACAAATTCAATGACAAACTCAACAATGAAAAACATCAAAAAATTCAACAACAACCTCAACAATTTAAAACACCAAAAAATTCAACAACAACCTAAACATTGAAAACCATCAACAAATTCAGCTGCAACCTCAACTTTGAAAAATCCAAAAAAGTTCAAAAAAAACCATTGATAACAACATTAAATTTAACAACAACATCAAGATTGAATATCATCAACAAATTCAACAACAACCTGAACAATGAATAACATCAAAAAAATCAGCAACAACAACTACCTCAACAATGAAAAACACCAAAAAATTCAACAACAACCTCTGCATTAAAAAGTCCAACAAATTCAACAACAACCTCAACATTGAAAAGGACCAACAAATTCAACAACAAACTCAACATTGCAAAACACCAACAAATTCAACAACAAACTCAACATTGAAAATAACCAACAAATTCAACAACAACCTCAGCAATGAAAAACATCAAAAAATTCAACTACAGCACCCTCAACAATGAAAAACACCAAAAAAAGCAACAACAACCTCAACATTGAAACACTCCAACAATTTCAACAACAACCGCAGCAATATAAAACAACAAAAAATTCAACAACAAACTCAACATTGTAAATGACCTTCAAATTCAACAACAGCCTCAACATTCCAAAACACGAACAAATTCAACAAAAACCTCAACAATGAAAGAAAACAAAAATTTCAAAAACAACCTCAACTTTGAAAAAACCAACAAATTCAACAACCTCAACATTGAAAAACACCAACAAATTCAACTGCAACCTCAACTTTGAAAAACACCAAAAAGTTAAAAAAAAACATTGATAACTCCAATAAATTCAACAACAACCTCATTATTGAAAATCACCAGCAAATTCATCAACAACCTCAACAATGAAAAACATCAAAAAATTGAACAACAACCTCAACGTTGAATAACATCAAAAAATTCAACAACCTCAATATTGCAAATCGCCAACAAATTCAACAATAACCTCAAGAATGAAATACATCAAAAAATTTAAGACCAACAACCTCAACATTGAAAGACACCAAAAAATTCAACAACAACCTCAACAATGAAAAACATCTGATAATTCAACAACAACCTCAACATTCAAAAACACCAACAAATTCAACAAAAACCTCAACAATGAAAAACACCAACAGATTCAACAACCTCAACATTGAAAAACACCAACAAATTCAACAACAACCTAAACTTTTATAAATACAAAAAGTTCAGCAAATTAAAATTTGATAACACCAGTAAATCAACAACAACCTCAATATCGAAAATCACCAAAAAATTCATCAACAACGAAAACAATGAAAAACATCAAAACATTCAACGAAAACGACCTCAACAATGAAAAACCCCAAAAAATTCAACAACAACCTCAACATTGAAAAACTCCAACAATTTACGACAACAATATTCACGATGAAAAACACCAAAAAATACAACAACAATCTCAACATTGAAAATCACCAACAAATTCAACAACAACCTCAACAATGAAAGATATCAAAAAATTCAACAACAACAAACTCAACATTGAAAATCACCAACAAAATCAACAACAACCTCAGCAATGAAAAAAATCAAACAATTCAACAACAGCCTCAACATTCAAAAACACCAACAAATTCAACAAAAACCTCAACAATGAAAAACACCAAAAAAAATTCAACAACAACCTCAACTTTGAAAAACACCAAAAAAGTTCAACAGCCTCTACATTGAAAAACACCAACAAATTCAACAACAACCTCAATATTGAAAATCCGCAACAAATACAAGAACAACCTCAACATTCAAAATCACCAACATATTCAACAACAACCTCAAAAATGAAAAACATCAACAAATTCAACAACAACCTCAACTTTGAAAAACACCAACAAATTCCACAACCTCAACAATGAAAAACACCAACAAATTGAACTGCAACCTCAACTTTGAAGAATACAAAAAAGTTTTAAAAAAAACATTCATACCACCAATAAATTCAACAACAACCTCAACATTCAAAAAAACCAACAAATTCTACAAAAACCTCAACAATGAAAAACACCAACAAATTCAACAAAACCCTCAACAATGAAAAACCCCAAAAAATTCAACAACAACCTCAACATTGAAAAACTCCAACAATTTACGACAACAATATTCACGATGAAAAACACCAAAAAATACAACAACAATCTCAACATTGAAAATCACCAACAAATTCAACAACAACCTCAACAATGAAAGATATCAAAAAATTCAACAACAACAAACTCAACATTGAAAATCACCAACAAAATCAACAACAACCTCAGCAATGAAAAAAATCAAACAGTTCAACAACAGCCTCAACATTCAAAAACACCAACAAATTCAACAAAAACCTCAACAATGAAAAACACCAAAAAAATTCAACAACAACCTCAACTTTGAAAAACACCAAAAAAGTTCAACAGCCTCTACATTGAAAAACACCAACAAATTCAACAACAACCTCAATATTGAAAATCCGCAACAAATACAAGAACAACCTCAACATTCAAAATCACCAACACATTCAACAACAACCTCAAAAATGAAAAACATCAACAAATTCAACAACAACCTCAACTTTGAAAAACACCAACAAATTCCACAACCTCAACAATGAAAAACACCATCAAATTGAACTGCAACCTCAACTTTGAAGAATACAAAAAAGTTTTAAAAAAAACATTCATACCACCAATAAATTCAACAACAACCTCAACATTCAAAAACACCAACAAATTCTACAAAAACCTCAACAATGAAAAACACCAACAAATTCAACAAAACCCTCAACAATGAAAAACACCAAAAAATTCAACAACAACTTCAACTTTGAAAAACACCAACAAATTCAACAACCTCAACATTGAAAAACAACAACAAATTCAACCCAAATCAAAACAATGAAAAACACCAAAAAACTCAACAACAACTTCAACTTTGAAAAACACCAACCAATTCAACAACCTCGACATTGAAAAACACCAACAAAATCAAATGTAACCTCAACTGCAACCTCACCATAAAATGCAACAACAACCTCAATACTGAAAATCACCAACAAATTCAACAACAACCTCAACTTTGCAAAGCACCAACAAATTCAACAAAAACCTCAACAATGAATAACACCAAAAAATTCAACAACAACCTCAACTTTGAAAAACATTAAAAAATTCAACAACCACTACTTTGAAAAACACCAACAAATTCAACAACAACCTTAATATTGAAAATCAGCAACAAATTCAACAACAACTCAACAATGAATAACATCAAAAAATTCAACAAAAAACCTCAACAATGATAAACACCAAAAAATTCAACAACAACTTCAACATTGAAAAACTTCAACAATTTCAACAACAACCTCAACAATGAAAAACACCAAAAAATTCAAAAACAAAAACAACATTGAAAATCATCAAAAAATTCAACAACATCCTCAACATTCAAAAACACCAACAAATTCTACAAAAACCTCAACAATGAAAAACACCAACACATTCAACAACCTCAACATTGAAGTCCAGCGACAAATGCAACTACAACCTCAATATTAAAAATCACCAACAAATTCAACTGCAAACTCAACTTTGAATAATACAAAATAGTTTTTAAAAAAACATTGATAACACCATTAAATTCAACAACAACCTCAATATTGAAAATCACCAACAAATTCAACGACAAACTCAACAATGAAAAACATAAAAAAATTCAACAACAACCTCAACGATGAAAAACTCTAGCAATTTCAACAACAACCTCAACAATTTAAAACAACAAAAAATTCAACAACAACCTAAACATTGAAAACCATCAACAAATTCAGCTGCAACCTCAACTTTGAAAAATCCAAAAAAGTTCAAAAAAAACCATTGAAAACAACGTTAAATTTAACAACAACATCAAGATTGAAAATCATCAACAAATTCAACAACAACCTGAACAATGAATAACATCAAAAAAATCAGCAACAACAACTACCTCAACAATGAAAAACACCAAACAATTCAACAACAACCTCTGCATTAAAAAGTCCAACAAATTCAACAACAACCTCAACATTGAAAAGGACCAACAAATTCAACAACAAACTCAACATTGCAAAACACCAACAAATTCAACAACAAACTCAACATTGAAAATAACCAACAAATTCAACAACAACCTCAGCAATGAAAAACATCAAAAAATTCAACTACAACACCCTCAACAATGAAAAACACCAAAAAAAGCAACAACAACCTCAACATTGAAACACTCCAACAATTTCAACAACAAATGCAGCAATATAAAACAACCAAAAATTCAACAACAAACTCAACATTGTAAATGACCTTCAAATTCAACAACAGCCTCAACATTCCAAAACACGAACAAATTCAACAAAAACCTCAACAATGAAAGAAAACAAAAATTTCAAAAACAACCTCAACTTTGAAAAAAACCAACAAATTCAACAACCTCAACATTGAAAAACACCAACAAATTCAACTGCAACCTCAACTTTGAAAAACACCAAAAAGTTAAAAAAAACATTGATAACTCCAATAAATTCAACAACCTCATTATTGAAAATCACCAGCAAATTCATCAACAACCTCAACAATGAAAAACATCAAAAAATTCAACAACCTCAATATTGCAAATCGCCAACAAATTCAACAATAACCTCAAGAATGAAATACATCAAAAAATTTAAGACCAACAACCTCAACATTGAAAGACACCAAAAAATTCAACAACAACCTCAACATTCAAAAACACCAACAAATTCAACAAAAACCTCAACAATGAAAAACACCAACAGATTCAACAACCTCAACATTGAAAAACACCAACAAATTCAACAACAACCTAAACTTTTATAAATACAAAAAGTTCAGCAAATTAAAATTTGATAACACCAGTAAATCAACAACAACCTCAATATCGAAAATCACCAAAAAATTCATCAACAACGAAAACAATGAAAAACATCAAAACATTCAACGAAAACGACCTCAACAATGAAAAACCCCAAAAAATTCAACAACAACCTCAACATTGAAAAACTCCAACAATTTACGACAACAATATTCACGATGAAAAACACCAAAAAAATACAACAACAATCTCAACATTGAAAATCACCAACAAATTCAACAACAACCTCAACAATGAAAGATATCAAAAAATTCAACAACAACAAACTCAACATTGAAAATCACCAACAAAATCAACAACAACCTCAGCAATGAAAAAAATCAAACAGTTCAACAACAGCCTCAACATTCAAAAACACCAACAAATTCAACAAAAAACTCAACAATGAAAAACACCAAAAAAATTCAACAACAACCTCAACTTTGAAAAACACCAAAAAAGTTCAACAACCTCTACATTGAAAAACACCAACAAATTCAACAACAACCTCAATATTGAAAATCCGCAACAAATACAAGAACAACCTCAACATTCAAAATCACCAACAAATACAACAACAACCTCAAAAATGAAAAACATCAACAAATTCAACAACAACCTCAACTTTGAAAAACACCAACAAATTCAACAACCTCAACAATGAAAAACACCAACAAATTGAACTGTAACCTCAACTTTGAAGAATACAAAAAAGTTTTAAAAAAAACATTCATACCACCAATAAATTCAACAACAACCTCAATTTTGAAAATCACCAACAATTTCAACAACAACCTCAACAATGAATAACATCAAAAATTTCAACAAAAACAACCTCAACAATGATAAACACCAAAACATTTCAACAACAACCTGACCAATGAAAGACACCAAAAAATTCAACAACAAACTCAACATTGAAAATCAGCAACAAATTCAACAAAAACCTCAACAATGAAAAACTTCAAAAAATTCAACAACAACCTCAACATTCAAAATCACCAACAAATTCAACAAATTAAAAAAATTTAAAAATTTAAAAAAATTCAACAACAACCTCAACTTTGAAAAACACCAACAAACTCAACAACCTCAACATTGAAAAACTCTAACAAATTCAACAACAACCTCTACAATGAAAAACACCAAAAAATTCAACAACAACATCAACATTGAAAAATTCCAACATTTTCAACAACAACCTCCACGATGAAAAACAGCAAAAAATTCAACAACAAACTCAACATTGAAAATCACCAGCAAATTCAACAACAACCTCAACAATGAAAAACATCAAAAAATTCAACAACAAGCTCAACATGCAAAAACAACAACAAATTGAACAAAAATCACAACAAAAAACACCAAAAAATTCAACATCAAACTCAACTTTGAAAAACACCAACAAAATCAAAAACCTCGACATTGAAAAACACCAACAAATTCAACTGCAACCTCAACTTTGAAAAATGCAAAAAAGTTCAAAAAAAAAACACCATAAAATGCTACAACAACCTCAATATTGAAACTCACCAATAAATTCAACAACAAGCTCTACTTTCGAAATCACCAACAAATTCAACAAAAACCTCAACAATGAAAAACACCAACAAATTCAACAAAAACCTCAACAATGAAAAACACCAAATAATCCATCAACAACCTCAACTTTGAAAAATACCAACAGATTCAACAACCTCAACATTCAAGAACACCAACAAATTCAACAACAACCTCAACAATGAAAAGCACCAAAAGATTCAGCAACAATCCCAACATTGAAAAACACCATCAAATTCAACAACAACCTCAATATTGACAATGAGCAACAAATTCAACAACAACCTTAACATTCAAAATCACCAACAAATTCAAGTACCTCAACAATGAAAAACACCAAAAAATTCAACAACAACATCAACATTGAAAAACTCCAACAACTTAAACAACAACCTCCACGATGAAAAACAGCAAAAAATTCAACAACAAACTCAACATTGAAAATCACCAACAATTTCAACAACAACCTCAACAATGAAAAACATCAAAAAATTCAACAAGAACTTCAACATTCAAAAACAACAACAAATTCACCAAAATTACAACAATGAAAAACACCAAAAAATTCAACAACAACCTCAACTTTGAAATACACCAACAAATTCAACAACTCGACGTTGAAAAATCCCAACAAATTCAGCATCCTCGACATTGAAAAACACCAACGAATTCAACTCCAAACTCAACTTTGAAAAAAGATAAAAGTTCAAAAAAAACCACTGATAACAACATAAAATGCAACAACAACCTCAACAATGAAAAACACCAACAAATTCAACAACAACCTCAACTTTGCAAAGCACCAACAAATTCAACAAAAACCTCAACAATGAAAAACACCAAAAAATTCAACAACAACCTCAACTTTGAAAAACACCAACAAATTCAACAACCTCAACATTGAAAAACACCATCAAATTCAACTGCAACCTCAACGTTGAAAAACACAATAAAGTTTAAAAAAAACCTTGATAACACCAATAAATTCAACAACAATCTCAATGTTGAAAATCACCAACAAATTCAACAACAACCTCAATATTGAAAATCAGCAACACATTCAACAACAACCTCTACATTGAAAAACAACAGCAAATTCAATTGCAACCTCAACTTTGAAAAATACAAAAAAGTTCAAAAAAACCATTGATAAAACCAATAATTTCAACAATAACCTCAATATTGAAAATCAGCAACAAATTCAACAACAACCTCAACAATGAAAAATATCAAAAAATTCAACAACAACAACCTCATCAATGAAAAACACCAAAAAATTCAACAACAAGCCAACATTGAAAAACACAAAAATATTCAATAACAAACTGAACTTTGAAAATCACCAACAAATTCAACAACCTCAACATTGAAAAACACCAAGAAATTCAACAACAACCTCAACATTCAAAAACACCAACAAATTCAATAATTACCTCAACAACGAAAAATACCAAAAAATTCAACAACAACCTCAACTTTGAAAAACACCAAAAATGCAACAACCTCAACATTGAAAAACAGGAACAAATTCAACTACAACCTGAACTTTGAAAAATACAATAAAGATTCAATAAAAAACATTGAATACACCAATAAATTCAACAACAACGTCAATATTGAAAATCACCAAGGAATTCAACAACAACCTCAACATTGAAAAACACCTTAAATATTCAAAAACAATCTCAACTTTGAAAAACACCAACAAATTCAAAAACCTCAGCAATGAAAAACACCAACAAATTCTACTACAACCTCAATATTGAAAATCAGCCACAAATTCAAAAACAACCTCAACAATGAAAAACACCAAAAAATTCAACAACAACCTCAACTTTAAAAAGCACAAACAAATTCAAAAATCTCAACATTGCAAAACACCAACAAATTGAACTGCAACCTCAACTTTGAAAAATACAAAAAAGTTTAAAAAAATACTTTGATATCACCAATAAATTCAACAACAACCACAATATTGATAATCACTAACAAAGTCAACAACAACCTCAACGTTGAAAAACAGCCAAAAATTCAACAACAACTTCAACTTTGAAAAACACCAACAAATTCAACAACAGCCTCAATATTGAAAATCACCAACAAATTCAACAACAACCTCAACATTCAAAAACACCAACAAATTCAAAAAAAACCTCAACAATGAATAAAATCGAAACATTTAACAAAAACAACCTCAACAATGATGAACACCAAAAAATTCAACAACAACCTCAGCATTGAAATAATCCAACAATTTCAACAACAACCACAGCAATGAACAACACCAAATAATTCAACAACAAATTCAAAATTGAAAATCACCAACAAATTCAACAACAACTGCAACAATGAAAAACATCAAAAAATTAAACAACAACCTCAACATTCAAAGACTCCAACAAATTCAACAAAAACCTCAACATTGAAAAGCACCAACATATTCAACTGCAACCTCAACTTTGAAGAATACAAAAAAGTTTAAAAAAAAACATTCATACCACCAATAAATTCAACAACAACCTCAAAATTGAAAATCATCAACAAATTCAACAACAACCTCAAAAATGAATAACATCAAAAAATTCAACAACAAGAACCTCAACAATGATAAAGACCAAAAAATTCAAGAACAACCTCAACATTGAATAACTCCAACAAATTCAACAACAACCTCAACAGTGCAAAACACCAAAAAATTCAACAAAAAACTCAAAATTGAAAATCACCAACAAATTCAACAACAACCTCAACAATCTAAAACATCAATAAATTCAACAACAACCTCAGCATTCAAAAACACCAAAAAATCCAACAAAAACCTCAACTTTGAAAAACACCAACAGATTCAATAACCTCAACATTAAAAAACACAAACAAATTCAACAACAACCTCAACAATGAAAAACACCAACAAAATCAACAACAACCTCAAGAATGAAAAACACCAACAAATTCAACAACCTCAACATTCAAAAACACCAACAAATTCAACAAAAACATCAACAATGAAAAACACCAAAATTTTCAACAACAACCTCAACGTTGAAAAACACCAACAAATTCAACTACCTCAACATTGAAAATCACCAACAAAGTCAACAAAAACCTCAGCAATGAAAAATATCACGAAATTCAACAACAACCTCAACTTTCAAAAACACCAACAAATTCAACTGCAACCTCAACTTTGAAAAATACAAAAGGGTTAAAACAAAACCGTTGATAACACCAATAAATTCAACAACAACCTCAATATTGAAAATCACCAACAAATTCAAGAACAACCTCAACAATGAAAAACAGCAAAAAATTCAACACCAACCTCAACATTGAGAAATTCCAACAATTTCAACAACAACCACATCAATGAATAACATAAAAAAATTTAACAACAGCCTCAACAATGAAAAACACCAAAAAATTCAACAACAACCTCAAATTTCAAAAACACCAACAAATTCAACAAAAATCTCAACAATAAAAAACACCAACAAATTCAACAACCTCAACATTGAAAAACTCCCACACTTTAAACAACAACCTCAACAATGGAAAACACCAAAAAATTCAACAACAAACTCAACATTGAAAATCACCAACATATTCAACAACAACCTCAAAAATGAAATACATCAAAAAATTCAAAAACAATATCAACCTTCAAAAACACCAAAAAATTCAACAAAAGCCTCAACAATGAAAAACACCGAAAAATTCAACAACAAACTCAACTTTAAAAAACACCAACAATTTTCAACAACTTCAACTTTGGAAAATACCAACAAATTCAACTGCAAACTCGACTCTGAAAAATACAAAAATGTTCATAAAAAAGCATTGATAACACGAATAAATTCAACATCAACTTCAGTATTGAAAATCACCAACAAATTCAACAAGAACCTTAACAATCAATGTCATCAAATAATTCAACAAAAGCAACCTCAACATTGAGAAACACCAAAAAAATTCAACAACAACCTGAACATTGAAAAACTCCAACAATTTCAACGACAACCTCAACTATGAAAAACAACAAATAATTCAACAACAAACTCAACATTGAAAATCAGCAACAAATTCAACAACAACCTCAACAATGAAAAGCACCAACAAATTCAACAAAAACTTCAAGGATGAAAAAGACCAACAAATTCAACAACCTCAACATTCAAAAACACCAACAAATTCAACAACAACATCAACAATGAAAAACACCAAAAATTTCAACAACAACCTCAACTTTGAAAAACTAACAAATTCAGCAACCTCAACATTGAAAAACACCAACAAATTCAACAACCACAACATTGAAAAACACCAACAAATTCAACAAAAGCCTCAAATTTTAAAAATGCAAAATACTTCAACAAAATAAAAATTGATAACACCAACAAATTCAACAACAACCTCAATATTGAAAATCACCAACAAATTCAACAACAACCTCAACAATGAATGACATGAAATAATCAAACAACTACCTCAACAATGAAAAACACCAATAATTCAACAACAACCTCAACGTTAAAAAACTCCAAGAATTTCAGCACGCTCAACAATGAAAAACACAACAAAATTCAACAACAAACTCAACTTTGAAAATCACAAACAAATTCAACAACAACCTCAAAAATGAAAAACATCAAAAAATTCAACAAAAACCTCAACATTCAAAAACACCAACAACTTCAACAACAACCTAAATATTGAAAATCACCGACAAATTGAACAACAACCTCAACATTGAACAACATCAAAAAATTCAACAACAACATCATCAACAATGAAAAACACCAAAAGATTCTTCAACAACATCAACATTCAAAATCTCCAACAATTTCAACAACAACCTCAGCAATGAAAGACACCAAAAGATTCAATACCAACCTCAACTTTCAAAAACACCAACAGTTTCAACAAACTCAACATTCAAAAAAACCAACCAAGTCAACAAAAATCTCAACAATGAAAAATACCAAAAAGTTCAACAACAACCTAACATTGAAAAACACCAACAAATTCAACAACAACCTCAATATTGAAAATCACCAACAATTTCAACAACAACCTCAACAATGAAAAACACCAACAAATTCAACAAAAAGCTCAACAATGAAAATCACCAACAAATTCAACAACGTCAACTTTGAAAAACACCAAAAAATTCAACAACAACATCAACAATGAAAAACACCAAAAATTTCAACAACAACCTCAACTTTGAAAAACTCTAACGAATTCAACAACCTCAACATTGAAAAACACCTACAAATTCAACAACAACCTCAACTTTGAAAAGCACTAACAAATTCAACAAGCTCAACATTGAAAAACAGCAATAAAATTCAACTGCAATCTCATCTTGGAAAAATACAAAAAATTTCAAAAAAAAAACCATTGATAACAACAATAAATTCGACAACAACCTCAATATTGAAAATCACCAACACATTCAACAACAACCTCAACAATGAATAACATCAAAAAATTCAACAACAACCTCAGCAATGAAAAACACCAAAAAATTCAACAACAACCTCAACATTGAAAAACTCCAACAATTTCAACAAAAACCTCAACAATAATAAACACCAAAAAATTCAACAACAAACTCAATATTGAAAATACAAAATAGTTCAACAAAATAAATATTGATGACACCAACAAATTCAACAACAACCTCAATATTTAACATCACTAACAAATTTAACAGCAACCTCAACTTTGAAAAATACAAAGGGGTTCAAAAAAATCCATTGATAACACCAATAAATTCAAAAAGAACTTCAATATTGAAAATCACCAACAAAGTCAACAACAACATGAACATTGCAAAGCACCAACAAATTCAACTGCAACCTCAACTTTGAAATATACACAAAAGTTGAAAAAAAACCACTGATAACACCAATAAATTCAACAAGAAGCTCAATAATTAAAATCACCAACAAATTCAACAACAACCTCAACAATGAAAAACACCAAAACATTCAACAACAACCTCAACATTGAAAAACTCCAACAATTTCAACAACAACCTCAACAATGAAAAGCACCGAAAAATTCAACAACAAACTCAACATTTAAAATCACCAACAAATTCAACAACATCCTCAAAGTTGAAAAACATCAAAAAATTCAACAACAACCTCAACATTCAATAACACCAACAAATTCAACAAAAACCTCAAAAATGAAAAACACCAACAAAATCAACAACAACCTCAAGAATGAAAAACACCAACAAATTCAACAACCTCAACATTCAAAAACACCAACAAATTCAACAAAACATCAACAATGAAAAACACCAAAATTTTCAACAACAACCTCCACTTTGAAAAAGACCAACAAATTCAACTACCTCAACATTCAAAAACACCAACAAAGTCAACAAAAACCGCAGCAATGAAAAATATCACAAAATTCAACAACAACCTCAACTTTCAAAAACACCAACAAATTCAACTGCAACCTCAACTTTGAAAAATACAAAAGGGTTAAAACAAAACCGTTGATAACACCAATAAATTCAACAACAACCTCAATATTGAAAATCACCAACAAATTCAAGAACAACCTCAACAATGAAAAACAGCAAAAAATTCAACACCAACCTCAACATTGAGAAACTCCAACAATTTCAACAACAACCTCAACAATCAAAAACACCAAAAAATTCAACAACAACCTCAAAATTCAAAAACACCAACAAATTCAACAAAAATCTCAACAATAAAAAACACCAACAAATTCAACAACAACCTCAACTTTCAAAAACACCAACAAATTCAACAACCTCAACATTGAAAAACTCCAACAATTTAAACAACAACCTCAACAATGGAAAACACCAAAAAATTCAACAACAACCTCAAATTTCAAAAACACCAACAAATTCAACAACAACCTCAACAACGGAAAACATCAAAATATTCAAACAACAACCTCAAAATTCAAAAACACCAACAAATTCAACAAAAATCTCAACAATAAAAAACACCAACAAATTCAACAACAACCTCAACTTTCAAAAACACCAACAAATTCAACAACCTCAACATTGAAAAACTCCCACAATTTAAACAACAACCTCAACAATGGAAAACACCAAAAAATTCAACAACAAACTCAACATTGAAAATCACCAACATATTCAACAACAACCTCAAAAATGAAATACATCAAAAAATTCAAAAACAATATCAACCTTCAAAAACACCAAAAAATTCAACAAAAGCCTCAACAATGAAAAACACCGAAAAATTCAACAACAAACTCAACTTTAAAAAACACCAACAATTTTCAACAACTTCAACTTTGGAAAATACCAACAAATTCAACTGCAAACTCGACTCTGAAAAATACAAAAATGTTCATAAAAAAGCATTGATAACACGAATAAATTCAACATCAACTTCAGTATTGAAAATCACCAACAAATTCAACAAGAACCTTAACAATCAATGTCATCAAATAATTCAACAAAAGCAACCTCAACATTGAGAAACACCAAAAAAATTCAACAACAACCTGAACATTGAAAAACTCCAACAATTTCAACGACAACCTCAACTCTGAAAAACAACAAATAATTCAACAACAAACTCAACATTGAAAATCAGCAACAAATTCAACAACAACCTCAACAATGAAAAGCACCAACAAATTCAACAAAAACTTCAAGGATGAAAAAGACCAACAAATTCAACAACCTCAACATTCAAAAACACCAACAAATTCAACAACAACATCAACAATGAAAAACACCAAAAATTTCAACAACAACCTCAACTTTGAAAAACTAACAAATTCAGCAACCTCAACATTGAAAAACACCAACAAATTCAACAACCACAACATTGAAAAACACCAACAAATTCAACAAAAGCCTCAAATTTTAAAAATGCAAAATACTTCAACAAAATAAAAATTGATAACACCAACAAATTCAACAACAACCTCAATATTGAAAATCACCAACAAATTCAACAACAACCTCAACAATGAATGACATGAAATAATTCAACAACTACCTCAACAATGAAAAACACCAATAATTCAACAACAACCTCAACGTTAAAAAACTCCAAGAATTTCAACACGCTCAACAATGAAAAACACAACAAAATTCAACAACAAACTCAACTTTGAAAATCACAAACAAATTCAACAACAACCTCAAAAATGAAAAACATCAAAAAATTCAACAAAAACCCCAACATTCAAAAACACCAACAACTTCAACAACAACCTAAATATTGAAAATCACCGACAAATTGAACAACAACCTCAACATTGAACAACATCAAAAAATTCAACAACAACAACATCAACAATGAAAAACACCAAAAGATTCTTCAACAACCTCAACATTCAAAATCTCCAACAATTTCAACAACAACCTCAGCAATGAAAGACACCAAAAAATTCAATACCAACCTCAACTTTCAAAAACACCAACAGTTTCAACAAACTCAACATTCAAAAAAACCAACCAAGTCAACAAAAATCTCAACAATGAAAAATACCAAAAAGTTCAACAACAACCTAACATTGAAAAACACCAACAAATTCAACAACAACCTCAATATTGAAAATCACCAACAATTTCAACAACAACCTCAACAATGAAAAACACCAACAAATTCAACAAAAAGCTCAACAATGAAAATCACCAACAAATTCAACAACGTCAACATTGAAAAACACCAAAAAATTCAACAACAACATCAACAATGAAAAACACCAAAAATTTCAACAACAACCTCAACTTTGAAAAACTCTAACGAATTCAACAACCTCAACATTGAAAAACAGCAATAAAATTCAACTGCAATCTCATCTTGGAAAAATACAAACAATTTCAAAAAAAAAACCATTGATAACAACAATAAATTCGACAACAACCTCAATATTGAAAATCACCAACACATTCAACAACAACCTCAACAATGAATAACATCAAAAAATTCAACAACAACCTCAGCAATGAAAAACACCAAAAAATTCAACAACAACCTCAACATTGAAAAACTCCAACAATTTCAACAAAAACCTCAACAATAATAAACACCAAAAAATTCAACAACAAACTCAATATTGAAAATACAAAATAGTTCAACAAAATAAATATTGATGACACCAACAAATTCAACAACAACCTCAATATTTAACATCACTAACAAATTTAACAGCAACCTCAACTTTGAAAAATACAAAGGGGTTCAAAAAAATCCATTGATAACACCAATAAATTCAAAAAGAACTTCAATATTGAAAATCACCAACAAAGTCAACAACAACATGAACATTGCAAAGCACCAACAAATTCAACTGCAACCTCAACTTTGAAATATACACAAAAGTTTAAAAAAAACCATTGATAACACCAATAAATTCAATAAGAAGCTCAATAATTAAAATCACCAACAAATTCAACAACAACCTCAACAATGAAAAACACCAAAACATTCAACAACAACCTCAACATTGAATAACTCCAACAATTTCAACAACAACCTCAACAATGAAAAGCACCGAAAAATTCAACAACAAACTCAACATTTAAAATCACCAACAAATTCAACAACATCCTCAAAGTTGAAAAACATCAAAAAATTCAACAACAACCTCAACATTCAATAACACCAACAAATTCAACAAAAACCTCAAAAATGAAAAACACCAACAAAATCAACAACAACCTCAAGAATGAAAAACACCAACAAATTCAACAACCTCAACATTCAAAAACACCAACAAATTCAACAAAACATCAACAATGGAAAACACCAAAATTTTCAACAACAACCTCCACTTTGAAAAAGACCAACAAATTCAACTACCTCAACATTCAAAAACACCAACAAAGTCAACAAAAACCGCAGCAATGAAAAATATCACAAAATTCAACAACAACCTCAACTTTCAAAAACACCAACAAATTCAACTGCAACCTCAACTTTGAAAAATACAAAAGGGTTAAAACAAAACCGTTGATAACACCAATAAATTCAACAACAACCTCAATATTGAAAATCACCAACAAATTCAAGAACAACCTCAACAATGAAAAACAGCAAAAAATTCAACACCAACCTCAACATTGAGAAACTCCAACAATTTCAACAACAACCTCAACAATCAAAAACACCAAAAAATTCAACAACAACCTCAAAATTCAAAAACACCAACAAATTCAACAAAAATCTCAACAATAAAAAACACCAACAAATTCAACAACAACCTCAACTTTCAAAAACACCAACAAATTCAACAACCTCAACATTGAAAAACTCCAACAATTTAAACAACAACCTCAACAATGGAAAACACCAAAAAATTCAACAACAACCTCAAATTTCAAAAACACCAACAAATTCAACAACCTCAACATTGAAAAACTCCCACAATTTAAACAACAACCTCAACAATGGAAAGCACCAAAAAATTCAACAACAAACTCAACATTGAAAATCACCAACATATTCAACAACAACCTCAAAAATGAAATACATCAAAAAATTCAAAAACAATATCAACCTTCAAAAACACCAAAAAATTCAACAAAAGCCTCAACAATGAAAAACACCGAAAAATTCAACAACAAACTCAACTTTAAAAAACACCAACAATTTTCAACAACTTCAACTTTGGAAAATACCAACAAATTCAACTGCAAACTCGACTCTGAAAAATACAAAAATGTTCATAAAAAAGCATTGATAACACGAATAAATTCAACATCAACTTCAGTATTGAAAATCACCAACAAATTCAACAAGAACCTTAACAATCAATGTCATCAAAAAATTCAACAAAAGCAACCTCAACATTGAGAAACACCAAAAAAATTCAACAACAACCTGAACATTGAAAAACTCCAACAATTTCAACGACAACCTCAACTCTGAAAAACAACAAATAATTCAACAACAAACTCAACATTGAAAATCAGCAACAAATTCAACAACAACCTCAACAATGAAAAGCACCAACAAATTCAACAAAAACTTCAAGGATGAAAAAGACCAACAAATTCAACAACCTCAACATTCAAAAACACCAACAAATTCAACAACAACATCAACAATGAAAAACACCAAAAATTTCAACAACAACCTCAACTTTGAAAAACTAACAAATTCAGCAACCTCAACATTGAAAAACACCAACAAATTCAACAACCACAACATTGAAAAACACCAACAAATTCAACAAAAGCCTCAAATTTTAAAAATGCAAAATACTTCAACAAAATAAAAATTGATAACACCAACAAATTCAACAACAACCTCAATATTGAAAATCACCAACAAATTCAACAACAACCTCAACAATGAATGACATGAAATAATTCAACAACTACCTCAACAATGAAAAACACCAATAATTCAACAACAACCTCAACGTTAAAAAACTCCAAGAATTTCAACACGCTCAACAATGAAAAACACAACAAAATTCAACAACAAACTCAACTTTGAAAATCACAAACAAATTCAACAACAACCTCAAAAATGAAAAACATCAAAAAATTCAACAAAAACCCCAACATTCAAAAACACCAACAACTTCAACAACAACCTAAATATTGAAAATCACCGACAAATTGAACAACAACCTCAACATTGAACAACATCAAAAAATTCAACAACAACAACATCAACAATGAAAAACACCAAAAGATTCTTCAACAACATCAACATTCAAAATCTCCAACAATTTCAACAACAACCTCAGCAATGAAAGACACCAAAAAATTCAATACCAACCTCAACTTTCAAAAACACCAACAGTTTCAACAAACTCAACATTCAAAAAAACCAACCAAGTCAACAAAAATCTCAACAATGAAAAATACCAAAAAGTTCAACAACAACCTAACATTGAAAAACACCAACAAATTCAACAACAACCTCAATATTGAAAATCACCAACAATTTCAACAACAACCTCAACAATGAAAAACACCAACAAAGT
Source organism: Cetorhinus maximus (assembly GCF_964194155.1). Lineage (NCBI taxonomy): Eukaryota > Metazoa > Chordata > Chondrichthyes > Lamniformes > Cetorhinidae > Cetorhinus > Cetorhinus maximus. The sequence continues at coordinate 23,514,863 of NC_135909.1, forward strand.
CAACAAAAAGCTCAACAATGAAAATCACCAACAAATTCAACAACGTCAACATTGAAAAACACCAAAAAATTCAACAACAACATCAACAATGAAAAACACCAAAAATTTCAACAACAACCTCAACTTTGAAAAACTCTAACGAATTCAACAACCTCAACATTGAAAAACAGCAATAAAATTCAACTGCAATCTCATCTTGGAAAAATACAAAAAATTTCAAAAAAAAAACCATTGATAACAACAATAAATTCGACAACAACCTCAATATTGAAAATCACCAACACATTCAACAACAACCTCAACAATGAATAACATCAAAAAATTCAACAACAACCTCAGCAATGAAAAACACCAAAAAATTCAACAACAACCTCAACATTGAAAAACTCCAACAATTTCAACAAAAACCTCAACAATAATAAACACCAAAAAATTCAACAACAAACTCAATATTGAAAATACAAAATAGTTCAACAAAATAAATATTGATGACACCAACAAATTCAACAACAACCTCAATATTTAACATCACTAACAAATTTAACAGCAACCTCAACTTTGAAAAATACAAAGGGGTTCAAAAAAATCCATTGATAACACCAATAAATTCAAAAAGAACTTCAATATTGAAAATCACCAACAAAGTCAACAACAACATGAACATTGCAAAGCACCAACAAATTCAACTGCAACCTCAACTTTGAAATATACACAAAAGTTGAAAAAAAACCATTGATAACACCAATAAATTCAATAAGAAGCTCAATAATTAAAATCACCAACAAATTCAACAACAACCTCAACAATGAAAAACACCAAAACATTCAACAACAACCTCAACATTGAATAACTCCAACAATTTCAACAACAACCTCAACAATGAAAAGCACCGAAAAATTCAACAACAAACTCAACATTTAAAATCACCAACAAATTCAACAACATCCTCAAAGTTGAAAAACATCAAAAAATTCAACAACAACCTCAACATTCAATAACACCAACAAATTCAACAAAAACCTCAAAAATGAAAAACACCAACAAAATCAACAACAACCTCAAGAATGAAAAACACCAACAAATTCAGCAACCTCAACATTCAAAAACACCAACAAATTCAACAAAACATCAACAATGAAAAACACCAAAATTTTCAACAACAACCTCCACTTTGAAAAAGACCAACAAATTCAACTACCTCAACATTCAAAAACACCAACAAAGTCAACAAAAACCGCAGCAATGAAAAATATCACAAAATTCAACAACAACCTCAACTTTCAAAAACACCAACAAATTCAACTGCAACCTCAACTTTGAAAAATACAAAAGGGTTAAAACAAAACCGTTGATAACACCAATAAATTCAACAACAACCTCAATATTGAAAATCACCAACAAATTCAAGAACAACCTCAACAATGAAAAACAGCAAAAAATTCAACACCAACCTCAACATTGAGAAACTCCAACAATTTCAACAACAACCTCAACAATCAAAAACACCAAAAAATTCAACAACAACCTCAAAATTCAAAAACACCAACAAATTCAACAAAAATCTCAACAATAAAAAACACCAACAAATTCAACAACAACCTCAACTTTCAAAAACACCAACAAATTCAACAACCTCAACATTGAAAAACTCCAACAATTTAAACAACAACCTCAACAATGGAAAACACCAAAAAATTCAACAACAACCTCAAATTTCAAAAACACCAACAAATTCAACAACAACCTCAACAACGGAAAACATCAAAATATTCAAACAACAACCTCAAAATTCAAAAACACCAACAAATTCAACAAAAATCTCAACAATAAAAAACACCAACAAATTCAACAACAACCTCAACTTTCAAAAACACCAACAAATTCAACAACCTCAACATTGAAAAACTCCCACAATTTAAACAACAACCTCAACAATGGAAAACACCAAAAAATTCAACAACAAACTCAACATTGAAAATCACCAACATATTCAACAACAACCTCAAAAATGAAATACATCAAAAAATTCAAAAACAATATCAACCTTCAAAAACACCAAAAAATTCAACAAAAGCCTCAACAATGAAAAACACCGAAAAATTCAACAACAAACTCAACTTTAAAAAACACCAACAATTTTCAACAACTTCAACTTTGGAAAATACCAACAAATTCAACTGCAAACTCGACTCTGAAAAATACAAAAATGTTCATAAAAAAGCATTGATAACACGAATAAATTCAACATTAACTTCAGTATTGAAAATCACCAACAAATTCAACAAGAACCTTAACAATCAATGTCATCAAATAATTCAACAAAAGCAACCTCAACATTGAGAAACACCAAAAAAATTCAACAACAACCTGAACATTGAAAAACTCCAACAATTTCAACGACAACCTCAACTATGAAAAACAACAAATAATTCAACAACAAACTCAACATTGAAAATCAGCAACAAATTCAACAACAACCTCAACAATGAAAAGCACCAACAAATTCAACAAAAACTTCAAGGATGAAAAAGACCAACAAATTCAACAACCTCAACATTCAAAAACACCAACAAATTCAACAACAACATCAACAATGAAAAACACCAAAAATTTCAACAACAACCTCAACTTTGAAAAACTAACAAATTCAGCAACCTCAACATTGAAAAACACCAACAAATTCAACAACCACAACATTGAAAAACACCAACAAATTCAACAAAAGCCTCAAATTTTAAAAATGCAAAATACTTCAACAAAATAAAAATTGATAACACCAACAAATTCAACAACAACCTCAATATTGAAAATCACCAACAAATTCAACAACAACCTCAACAATGAATGACATGAAATAATTCAACAACTACCTCAACAATGAAAAACACCAATAATTCAACAACAACCTCAACGTTAAAAAACTCCAAGAATTTCAACACGCTCAACAATGAAAAACACAACAAAATTCAACAACAAACTCAACTTTGAAAATCACAAACAAATTCAACAACAACCTCAAAAATGAAAAACATCAAAAAATTCAACAAAAACCCCAACATTCAAAAACACCAACAACTTCAACAACAACCTAAATATTGAAAATCACCGACAAATTGAACAACAACCTCAACATTGAACAACATCAAAAAATTCAACAACAACAACATCAACAATGAAAAACACCAAAAGATTCTTCAACAACCTCAACATTCAAAATCTCCAACAATTTCAACAACAACCTCAGCAATGAAAGACACCAAAAAATTCAATACCAACCTCAACTTTCAAAAACACCAACAGTTTCAACAAACTCAACATTCAAAAAAACCAACCAAGTCAACAAAAATCTCAACAATGAAAAATACCAAAAAGTTCAACAACAACCTAACATTGAAAAACACCAACAAATTCAACAACAACCTCAATATTGAAAATCACCAACAATTTCAACAACAACCTCAACAATGAAAAACACCAACAAATTCAACAAAAAGCTCAACAATGAAAATCACCAACAAATTCAACAACGTCAACATTGAAAAACACCAAAAAATTCAACAACAACATCAACAATGAAAAACACCAAAAATTTCAACAACAACCTCAACTTTGAAAAACTCTAACGAATTCAACAACCTCAACATTGAAAAACAGCAATAAAATTCAACTGCAATCTCATCTTGGAAAAATACAAACAATTTCAAAAAAAAAACCATTGATAACAACAATAAATTCGACAACAACCTCAATATTGAAAATCACCAACACATTCAACAACAACCTCAACAATGAATAACATCAAAAAATTCAACAACAACCTCAGCAATGAAAAACACCAAAAAATTCAACAACAACCTCAACATTGAAAAACTCCAACAATTTCAACAAAAACCTCAACAATAATAAACACCAAAAAATTCAACAACAAACTCAATATTGAAAATACAAAATAGTTCAACAAAATAAATATTGATCACACCAACAAATTCAACAACAACCTCAATATTTAACATCACTAACAAATTTAACAGCAACCTCAACTTTGAAAAATACAAAGGGGTTCAAAAAAATCCATTGATAACACCAATAAATTCAAAAAGAACTTCAATATTGAAAATCACCAACAAAGTCAACAACAACATGAACATTGCAAAGCACCAACAAATTCAACTGCAACCTCAACTTTGAAATATACACAAAAGTTGAAAAAAACCATTGATAACACCAATAAATTCAACAAGAAGCTCAATAATTAAAATCACCAACAAATTCAACAACAACCTCAACAATGAAAAACACCAAAACATTCAACAACAACCTCAACATTGAATAACTCCAACAATTTCAACAACAACCTCAACAATGAAAAGCACCGAAAAATTCAACAACAAACTCAACATTTAAAATCACCAACAAATTCAACAACATCCTCAAAGTTGAAAAACATCAAAAAATTCAACAACAACCTCAACATTCAATAACACCAACAAATTCAACAAAAACCTCAAAAATGAAAAACACCAACAAAATCAACAACAACCTCAAGAATGAAAAACACCAACAAATTCAACAACCTCAACATTGAAAAACTCCCACAATTTAAACAACAACATCAACAATGGAAAACACCAAAAAATTCAACAACAAACTCAACATTGAAAATCACCAACATATTCAACAACAACCTCAAAAATGAAATACATCAAAAAATTCAAAAACAATATCAACCTTCAAAAACACCAAAAAATTCAACAAAAGCCTCAACAATGAAAAACACCGAAAAATTCAACAACAAACTCAACTTTAAAAAACACCAACAATTTTCAACAACTTCAACTTTGGAAAATACCAACAAATTCAACTGCAAACTCGACTCTGAAAAATACAAAAATGTTCATAAAAAAGCATTGATAACACGAATAAATTCAACATTAACTTCAGTATTGAAAATCACCAACAAATTCAACAAGAACCTTAACAATCAATGTCATCAAATAATTCAACAAAAGCAACCTCAACATTGAGAAACACCAAAAAAATTCAACAACAACCTGAACATTGAAAAACTCCAACAATTTCAACGACAACCTCAACTATGAAAAACAACAAATAATTCAACAACAAACTCAACATTGAAAATCAGCAACAAATTCAACAACAACCTCAACAATGAAAAGCACCAACAAATTCAACAAAAACTTCAAGGATGAAAAAGACCAACAAATTCAACAACCTCAACATTCAAAAACACCAACAAATTCAACAACAACATCAACAATGAAAAACACCAAAAATTTCAACAACAACCTCAACTTTGAAAAACTAACAAATTCAGCAACCTCAACATTGAAAAACACCAACAAATTCAACAACCACAACATTGAAAAACACCAACAAATTCAACAAAAGCCTCAAATTTTAAAAATGCAAAATACTTCAACAAAATAAAAATTGATAACACCAACAAATTCAACAACAACCTCAATATTGAAAATCACCAACAAATTCAACAACAACCTCAACAATGAATGACATGAAATAATTCAACAACTACCTCAACAATGAAAAACACCAATAATTCAACAACAACCTCAACGTTAAAAAACTCCAAGAATTTCAACACGCTCAACAATGAAAAACACAACAAAATTCAACAACAAACTCAACTTTGAAAATCACAAACAAATTCAACAACAACCTCAAAAATGAAAAACATCAAAAAATTCAACAAAAACCCCAACATTCAAAAACACCAACAACTTCAACAACAACCTAAATATTGAAAATCACCGACAAATTGAACAACAACCTCAACATTGAACAACATCAAAAAATTCAACAACAACAACATCAACAATGAAAAACACCAAAAGATTCTTCAACAACCTCAACATTCAAAATCTCCAACAATTTCAACAACAACCTCAGCAATGAAAGACACCAAAAAATTCAATACCAACCTCAACTTTCAAAAACACCAACAGTTTCAACAAACTCAACATTCAAAAAAACCAACCAAGTCAACAAAAATCTCAACAATGAAAAATACCAAAAAGTTCAACAACAACCTAACATTGAAAAACACCAACAAATTCAACAACAACCTCAATATTGAAAATCACCAACAATTTCAACAACAACCTCAACAATGAAAAACACCAACAAATTCAACAAAAAGCTCAACAATGAAAATCACCAACAAATTCAACAACGTCAACATTGAAAAACACCAAAAAATTCAACAACAACATCAACAATGAAAAACACCAAAAATTTCAACAACAACCTCAACTTTGAAAAACTCTAACGAATTCAACAACCTCAACATTGAAAAACAGCAATAAAATTCAACTGCAATCTCATCTTGGAAAAATACAAACAATTTCAAAAAAAAAACCATTGATAACAACAATAAATTCGACAACAACCTCAATATTGAAAATCACCAACACATTCAACAACAACCTCAACAATGAATAACATCAAAAAATTCAACAACAACCTCAGCAATGAAAAACACCAAAAAATTCAACAACAACCTCAACATTGAAAAACTCCAACAATTTCAACAAAAACCTCAACAATAATAAACACCAAAAAATTCAACAACAAACTCAATATTGAAAATACAAAATAGTTCAACAAAATAAATATTGATCACACCAACAAATTCAACAACAACCTCAATATTTAACATCACTAACAAATTTAACAGCAACCTCAACTTTGAAAAATACAAAGGGGTTCAAAAAAATCCATTGATAACACCAATAAATTCAAAAAGAACTTCAATATTGAAAATCACCAACAAAGTCAACAACAACATGAACATTGCAAAGCACCAACAAATTCAACTGCAACCTCAACTTTGAAATATACACAAAAGTTGAAAAAAACCATTGATAACACCAATAAATTCAACAAGAAGCTCAATAATTAAAATCACCAACAAATTCAACAACAACCTCAACAATGAAAAACACCAAAACATTCAACAACAACCTCAACATTGAATAACTCCAACAATTTCAACAACAACCTCAACAATGAAAAGCACCGAAAAATTCAACAACAAACTCAACATTTAAAATCACCAACAAATTCAACAACATCCTCAAAGTTGAAAAACATCAAAAAATTCAACAACAACCTCAACATTCAATAACACCAACAAATTCAACAAAAACCTCAAAAATGAAAAACACCAACAAAATCAACAACAACCTCAAGAATGAAAAACACCAACAAATTCAACAACCTCAACATTCAAAAACACCAACAAATTCAACAAAACATCAACAATGGAAAACACCAAAATTTTCAACAACAACCTCCACTTTGAAAAAGACCAACAAATTCAACTACCTCAACATTCAAAAACACCAACAAAGTCAACAAAAACCGCAGCAATGAAAAATATCACAAAATTCAACAACAACCTCAACTTTCAAAAACACCAACAAATTCAACTGCAACCTCAACTTTGAAAAATACAAAAGGGTTAAAACAAAACCGTTGATAACACCAATAAATTCAACAACAACCTCAATATTGAAAATCACCAACAAATTCAAGAACAACCTCAACAATGAAAAACAGCAAAAAATTCAACACCAACCTCAACATTGAGAAACTCCAACAATTTCAACAACAACCTCAACAATCAAAAACACCAAAAAATTCAACAACAACCTCAAAATTCAAAAACACCAACAAATTCAACAAAAATCTCAACAATAAAAAACACCAACAAATTCAACAACAACCTCAACTTTCAAAAACACCAACAAATTCAACAACCTCAACATTGAAAAACTCCAACAATTTAAACAACAACCTCAACAATGGAAAACACCAAAAAATTCAACAACAACCTCAAATTTCAAAAACACCAACAAATTCAACAACAACCTCAACAACGGAAAACATCAAAATATTCAAACAACAACCTCAAAATTCAAAAACACCAACAAATTCAACAAAAATCTCAACAATAAAAAACACCAACAAATTCAACAACAACCTCAACTTTCAAAAACACCAACAAATTCAACAACCTCAACATTGAAAAACTCCCACAATTTAAACAACAACCTCAACAATGGAAAACACCAAAAAATTCAACAACAAACTCAACATTGAAAATCACCAACATATTCAACAACAACCTCAAAATAGAAATACATCAAAAAATTCAAAAACAATATCAACATTCAAAAACACCAAAAAATTCAACAAAAGCCTCAACAATGAAAAACACCGAAAAATTCAACAACAAACTCAACTTTAAAAAACACCAACAATTTTCAACAACTTCAACTTTGGAAAACACCAACAAATTCAACTGCAAACTCGACTCTGAAAAATACAAAAATGTTCATAAAAAAGCATTGATAACACGAATAAATTTAACAACAACTTCAGTATTGAAAATCACCAACAAATTCAACAAGAACCTCAACAATGAATGACATCAAAAAATTCAACAACAACAACCTCAACATTGAAAAACACCAAAAAAATTCAACAACAACCTGAACATTGAAAAACTCCAACAATTTCAACAACAACCTCAACTATGAAAAACAACAAATAATTCAACAACAAACTCAACAATGAAAAGCACCAACAAATTCAACAAAAACTTCAAGGATGAAAAAGACCAACAAATTCAACAACCTCAACATTCAAAAACACCAACAAATTCAACAAAAACCTCAACAATGAAAAACACCAAAATTTACAACAACAACCTCAAATTTGAAAAACACCAACAAATTTAACTACCTCAACATTCAAAAACACCAACAAAGTCAACAAAAACCTCAACAATGAAAAAAAACCAAAAAATTAAACAAGAGCCTCAGCTTTCAAAAACAGCAACAAATTCAACTGCAACCCCAGCTTTGAAAAATACAAAAGGGATAAAACAAAATAATTGATAACACCAATAAATTCAACAACAACCTCAATATTGAAAATCACCAACAAACTCAACAACAACCTCAACATTGCAAAACACCAACAAATTCAACAACCTCAACATTCAAAAACACCAACGAATTCAACAAAATCCTCAACAATGAAAAACACCAACAACTTCAACAAACTTAACATTGAAAAATACCAACAAATTCAACTGCAACCTCAATTTTCAAGAATACAAAATAGTGCAAAAGAACCATTGATAACACCAATAAATTCAACAACAACCTCAATATTGAAAATCACCAACAAATTCAACGACAACCTCAACAGTGAATAACATCAAATAATTCATCAACAACAAACTCAACAATAAAAAACACCAAATAATTCAACACCCACCTAAACATTGAAAAGCTCCATCAATGTCAACAACAACCTCAACTATGAGAAACAGCAAAAAATTCAACAACAAACTCAAAATTGAAAATCACCAACAAAGTCAACAACAACCTCAAAAATGAAAAACATCTAAAAATTCAATAAAAACCTCAACATTCAAAAACACCGAAAAATTCAACAAAAACCTCAACAATGAAAAACACCAATAAGTTCAACAAAACCTCAACTTTTAAAATCACCAACAAAGTCAAGAACCTCAACATTGAAAAATACCAACAAATTCAACGGCAATCTCAACTTTGAAAAATACAAAAAAGTGCATAAAAAACAATTGATAACACCAATAAATTCAACAACAACCTCAATATTGAAAATCACCAACAAATTCATCAACAACCTCAACAATGAATGACATTAAAAAATTCAACAACAACCACAACAATGAAAAACATCAAAAAATTCAACAACAACCTCAACATTGAAAAGCTCCATCAATTTCAACAACAACATCAACTATGAAAAGTAAGAAAAAATTCAACAACAAACTCAACATTGAAAATCAGCAAGAAATTCAACAACAACCTCAACAATGAAAAACATCAACAAATTCAACAACAACCTCAATATTGAAAATCACCAAACAAATTCAACAACAACCTCAACATTGAAAAAAACCAACAAATTCAATAACAATATCAACTTTGAAAAACACCAACAAATTCAACAATCTCAACATTGAAAAACACCAACAAATTCATCAACAACCTCAACTTTTAAAAATACAAAGAAGTACAACAAAATAAAAATTGATAACACCAACAAATACAACAACAACCTCAATGTAAAATATCACCAACAAATTCAACAACAACCTCAACTTTGAAAAACACCAACAAATTCAACAACCTCAACATTCAAAAAGTGCATTAAATTCAACAACAACCTCAACAATGAAAAACATCAAAATATTCAACAAGGACCTCAACTTTCAAAAATTCCAACGAATTCAACTGCAACCTCAACTTTGAAAAACACAAGAGGGTTAAAACAAAACCATTGATAACACCAATAAATTCAACAACAAACTCAACATTGAAAATCACCAACAAATTCAACAACAACCTATTAAATTAAAAACATCAAAAAATTCAACAACAACCTCAAAATTCAAAAACACCAAGGAATTCAACAAAAACCTCAACTTACACCAACAAATTCAACTGCAACCTCAATTTTCAAAAATACAAAAAAGTACAAAAAATCCATTGATAACACCAATAAATTCAACAACAACCTCAATATTGAAAATCAGCAACAAATTCAATAAACAAACTCAACAATGAATAACATCAAAATATTCATCAACAACAAACTTAACAGTGAAAAACACCAAAAATTTCAACAACAACCTCAACATTGAAAAGCTCCAACAACTTCAGCAACAATCTCAACTATGAAAAACAACCAAAAATTCAACACAAACTCTGCATTGAAAATCACCAACAAATTCAACAGCAACTTCAACAATGATAAACATCAATAAATTCAACAACAACCTCAACATTCAAAAACAGCAACAAATTCAACAAAAACCTCAACAATGAAAAATAGCAATAAATTCAACAACAAGCTCAACTTTGAAAAACAGCAACAGAATCAACAACCTCAACATTCAAAAACAGCAACAAATTCAACAAAAACCTCAACAATGAAAAATACCAAAAAATTCAACAACAACCCCAACATTGAAAAACACCAACAGATTCAACAACAACCTCAAAATTGATAACACCAACAAATTCAACAACAACCTCAATATTGAATATCACCAACAAATTCAACAAAAACCTCAACTTTGAAAAAGACCAACAAATTCAACAACCTCGACATCCAAAAAGAGCAGCAAATTCAACAACAACCTCAACAATGAAAAACATCAATAAATACAACAACAACCTCAACAATGAAAAACATCAAAAAATTCAACAACAACCTCAACATTCAAAAACACCAACGAATTCATCAAAAACCTCAACAATGTAAAACACATAACAAATTCAACTGCAACCTCAACTTTGAAAAATTCCAAAAAAGTTCCAAAAAATCCATTGATAACACCAATAAATTCAACAACAACCTCAATATTGAAAATCATCAACAAATTCAAGAACAACCTCAACAATGAAAAACATCAAAAAAATTCAACAACAACCTCAACATTGAGAAACTCCAACAATTTCAACAACAACCTCAACAATGAATAACATCAAAAAAATTAACAACAACAACCTCAACAATGAAAAACACCAAAAAATTCAACAACAACCTCAACATTCAAAAACACCAACAAATTCAACAACAACCTCAACTTTGAAAAACACCAACAAATTCAACTACAACCTCAACTTTGAAATATAAAAGAAGTTCAAAAAAAACCATTGATAACACCAACAAATTCCACAACAAACTCAATATTGAAAATCACCAACAAATTCAACAACAACCTCAACTTTTAAAAATACAAAAAAGTTCAACAAAATTAACATTGATAACACTAACATATTCAACAACAACCTCAATATTGAATATCACCAACAAATTCAACAACAACCTCAACAATGAAAACCACCAACAAATTCAACAACCTCTACTTTGAAAAAAAAAACATTGATAACACCAATAAATTCAACAACAAACTCAATATTGAAAATTACCAACAAATTCAACAACAACCTCAACATTGAAAAACCCCAAAAAATTGAACAAGAAGCACAACATTGAAAAACTCTAACAATTTCAACAGCAACCTCAACAATGAAAAATACCAAAAAATTCAACAACAAACTAAACATTGAAATTCATCAACAAATTCAACAACAACCTCAACAATGAAAAACACAATAAAATCAACAACAAACCCAACATTGAAAAAAACCAACAACTTCAACAACAACCTCAATATTGAAAATCACCAACAAATTCAACAACCACCTCAAAATTCAAAAACACCAACAAATTCAACAACAACCTCAACAATGCAAAACACCAAAAAATTCAACAACAATCCCACATTCAAAAACACCAACAAATTCAACAAAAACCTTAACGAAGAAAAGCACAAAAAAATTCATCAACTACCTCAAAATTCAAAAACACCAAGAAATTCAACAAAAACCTCAACAATGAAAAACACCAAGAAATTAAACATCAACCTCAACTTTGAAAAACACCAACAGATTCAACAAGCTCATCATTCAAAAAAATCAACAAATTCAACAAAAACCTCAAGAATGAAAAACACCAAAAAATTTCAACAACATCCTCAACTTTGAAAAAAATCAACAAATTCAAAAACTTCAACATGAAAAAACTGCAAGAAATTCAAAAACAACCTCAACATTGAAAACTACAAAAAGAATCAAAAAAAAACATTGAATACACCAATAAATTCAACAACAAGCTCAATATTGAAAATCACCAAAAAATTCAACAACAACCTCAACATTGAAAAACACCAAAATATTCTACAACAACCTCAACTTTGAAAAACACCAACAAATTCAAAAACCTCAACATGGAAAAACTCCAAGAATTTCAACAACAACCTCGACTTTGAAAAATACAAAAAGAATCAAAAAAAACATTGAATACACCAACAAATTCAACTACAACCTCAATGTTGAAAATCACCAACAAATTCAACAACAACCTCAAAAATGAAAAACACCAACATATTCAACAAAAACGTCAAATTTGAAAAACACCAACAGATTCAACAACCTCAACATTCAATAAAACCAACAACTTCAACAATAACCTTAACAATAAAAAACAGTAAAAAATTCAACAACATCCTCTACTTTGAAAAAGATCAACAAATTCAACAACCTCAAGTTTGAAAAACTCCAAGAAATTCAACAGCAGCCTCAACAATGAAAAACACCAACAAATTCTAGAACATCTCAATATTGAAAATCACCAACAAATTCAACAACAACCTCAACTTTGAGAAACTCCAACAAATTCAACAACCTCAACAATGAAAAAGAGCAGCCAATTCAAAACAAGTTCAACAACGAAAAACATCAAAAAAATTCAACAACAACTTCAATTTTCAAATACACCAACAAATTCAACAAAATCCTCAACAATGAAAAACTCCAAAAAATTGACCAACAAACAAAAATTTGAATAACACCAAAAAATTCAACTGCAACCTCAAGTTTGAAAAATACAACATATTTAACAACAACCTCAACTTTGAAAAACACCAACAAATTCAACAACAACCTCAACAATGAAAAACATCAAAAAATTCAACAACAACCGCAACATTCAAAAAATCAACAAATTCAACAAAAACCTCAACAATGAAAAACACCAAAAGTTTCAACAACATCCTCAACTTTGAAAAACGCCAACAAATACAACAACCTCAACATTGAAAAACTCCAAGAAATTCAACAACAACATCAAAAATGAAAAACACCAACAATTTCAACAAAAACCTCAACAATTAAATACACCAAAAAATTCAACAACAACCTCAACATTCAAAAACACCAACAAATTCAACAAAAACCTCAACAATTTAAAACACCAAAAAATTCAACAACAACATCAACTTTGAAAAACACGAACAAATTCAACAACCTCAACACTGAAAAACACCAACAAATTCAAGAACCACCTCAACATTGAAAAACTCCAACATATTCAACAACAACCTCAACAATGAAACACACCAAAAAAATTCAACAAAAACCTCAACAATGAAAAACACCAAAAAATTCAACAACAACCTCAACTTTGAAAAACACCAACAAATTCAACAACATACTCAACATTGAAAATCACCAACAAATTCAACAACAACCTCTGCAATGATAAACAAACAAAAATTCAACATCAACAACCTGAACAATGAAAAACACCAAAACAGTCAACAACAACCTCAACAGTGATAAACACCAAAAATTTCAACAACAAACTCAACAATGAAAATCATCAACAAATTCAACAACAACCTCAATATTGAAAATCAACAACAAATTCAACAACAACCCTCAGCAATGAAAAATAAACATAAATTCAACATCAACAACCTCAACAATGAAAATCACCAAAACATTCAACAACAACCTCTACAGTGAAAAACACCAAAAATATCAACAACAAACTCCATTTTCAAAAACACATTCAAATTCAACAACAACCTCAACACTGAAAAATACCAAAAAAATCAATAACAACCTCAACTTTGAAAAATACAAAAAGAGTCAAAAAACAACATTGAATACACCAATAAATTCAGCAACAACCTCATTATTGAATATCACCAACAAATTCAACAACAACCTCAACATTGAAAAATACCAAAATATTCAACAACAACCTCAACTTTGAAAAACACCAACAATTTCAAAAACCTCAACATTGAAAAACGCCAACAAATTCAACTACAACCACAATATTGAAAATTACCAACAAATTCAACAACAACCTCAACAATGAAAAACATTAAAAATTCATCAACAACCTCAACATTCAAAAAGGCCAACAAATTCAACAAAAACCTCAACAATGAAAAACACCAAAAAATTCAACAACAACCTCAACTTTGAAAAACACCAACAGATTCAACAACCTCAATATTCAAAAAACCCAACTAATTCAACAAATACTTCAACAATGAAAAACACCACAAAATTCAACAACATCCTCTACTTTGAAAAACACCAACAAATTAAACAACCTCAACATTGAAAAACTCCAAGAAATTCAACAACAACCTCAACAATGAAAAACACCACAAAATTCAACAACATCCTCTACTTTGAAAAACACCAACATATTGAACAACCTCAACTTTGAAAAACTCCAAGAAATTCAACAACACCCTCAACAATGAAAAACAGCAAAAAATTCAACAACAACCCCAACATTGAAATAAACCAACAAATTCAACAACAACCTCAATATTGAAAATCACCAACAAATTCAACAACAACCTCAACTTTGAAAAACACCAACAAATTCAACAACCTCAACATTGAAAAAGAGCAGCAAATTCAACAACACCCTCAACAATGAAAAATATCAAAAAAATTCAACGACAACCTGAACATTCAAAAACACCAAAAAATTCACCAACAACCACAAATTTGAATAACACCAAAAAATTTAACTGCAACCTCAAGTTTGAAAAATACAAAGAAGTTAAAAAAAAACCATTGATAGCACCAATAACTTCTACAATAACCTCAATATTGAAAATCACCAACAAAGTCAACAACAACCTCAACATTGCCAAACCCAAAGAAATTCAACAACAACATCAACAATGAAAAACACCAAAACATTCAACAACAACCTCAACATTCAAAAAACCCAGCAAATTCAACGAAAACCTCAACAATTAAAAACAGCAAAAAATTCTTCGACAACGTCAATTTTGAAAAACACCAACAAATTGAACAACAACCTCAACATTCAGAAACACCCAAAAATTCAACAACAACCTCAACTTTGAAAAACACCAACAAATTCAACAACAAACTCAACA
Source organism: Cetorhinus maximus (assembly GCF_964194155.1). Lineage (NCBI taxonomy): Eukaryota > Metazoa > Chordata > Chondrichthyes > Lamniformes > Cetorhinidae > Cetorhinus > Cetorhinus maximus. The sequence continues at coordinate 23,530,755 of NC_135909.1, forward strand.
ATGAACAACACCAACAAATTCAACAAAAACGTCAAATTTGAAAAACACCAAGAGATTCAACTACCTCAACATTCAATAAAACCAACAAATTCAACATTAACCTCAACAATGAAAAACAATAAAAAATTCAACAACATCCTCTACTTTGAAAAAGATCAACAAATTCAACAACCTCAAGATTGAAAAACTCCAAGAAATTCAACAACAACCCCAACATTGAAAAACACCAACAAATTCAACAACAACCTCAATATTGAAAATCAACAACAAATTCAACAACAACCCTCAGCAATGAAAAATAAACATAAATTCAACATCAACAACCTCAACAATGAAAATCACCAAAACATTCAACAACAACCTCTACAGTGAAAAACACCAAAAATATCAACAACAAACTCCATTTTCAAAAACACATTCAAATTCAACAACAACCTCAACACTGAAAAATACCAAAAAATTCAATAACAACCTCAACTTTGAAAAACACCAACAAATGCAATACCCTCAAAATTGAAATACAGCAACAAATTCAACTACAACCTCAACTTTGAAAAATACAAAAAGAGTCAAAAAACAACATTGAATACACCAATAAATTCAGCAACAACCTCATTATTGAATATCACCAACAAATTCAACAACAACCTCAACATTGAAAAATACCAAAATATTCAACAACAACCTCAACTTTGAAAAACACCAACAATTTCAAAAACCTCAACATTGAAAAACGCCAACAAATTCAACTACAACCACAATATTGAAAATTACCAACAAATTCAACAACAACCTCAACAATGAAAAACATTAAAAATTCATCAACAACCTCAACATTCAAAAAGGCCAACAAATTCAACAAAAACCTCAACAATGAAAAACACCAAAAAATTCAACAACAACCTCAACTTTGAAAAACACCAACAGATTCAACAACCTCAATATTCAAAAAACCCAACTAATTCAACAAATACTTCAACAATGAAAAACACCACAAAATTCAACAACATCCTCTACTTTGAAAAACACCAACAAATTAAACAACCTCAACATTGAAAAACTCCAAGAAATTCAACAACAACCTCAACAATGAAAAACACCACAAAATTCAACAACATCCTCTACTTTGAAAAACACCAACATATTGAACAACCTCAACTTTGAAAAACTCCAAGAAATTCAACAACACCCTCAACAATGAAAAACAGCAAAAAATTCAACAACAACCCCAACATTGAAATAAACCAACAAATTCAACAACAACCTCAATATTGAAAATCACCAACAAATTCAACAACAACCTCAACTTTGAAAAACACCAACAAATTCAACAACCTCAACATTGAAAAAGAGCAGCAAATTCAACAACACCCTCAACAATGAAAAATATCAAAAAAATTCAACGACAACCTGAACATTCAAAAACACCAAAAAATTCACCAACAACCACAAATTTGAATAACACCAAAAAATTTAACTGCAACCTCAAGTTTGAAAAATACAAAGAAGTTAAAAAAAAACCATTGATAGCACCAATAACTTCTACAATAACCTCAATATTGAAAATCACCAACAAAGTCAACAACAACCTCAACATTGCCAAACCCAAAGAAATTCAACAACAACATCAACAATGAAAAACACCAAAACATTCAACAACAACCTCAACATTCAAAAAACCCAGCAAATTCAACGAAAACCTCAACAATTAAAAACAGCAAAAAATTCTTCGACAACGTCAATTTTGAAAAACACCAACAAATTGAACAACAACCTCAACATTCAGAAACACCCAAAAATTCAACAACAACCTCAACTTTGAAAAACACCAACAAATTCAACAACAAACTCAACAATGAACAACACCAACAAATTCAACAAAAACGTCAAATTTGAAAAACACCAAGAGATTCAACTACCTCAACATTCAATAAAACCAACAAATTCAACATTAACCTCAACAATGAAAAACAATAAAAAATTCAACAACATCCTCTACTTTGAAAAAGATCAACAAATTCAACAACCTCAAGATTGAAAAACTCCAAGAAATTCAACAACAACCCCAACATTGAAAAACACCAACAAATTCAACAACAACCTCAATATTGAAAATCAACAACAAATTCAACAACAACCCTCAGCAATGAAAAATAAACATAAATTCAACATCAACAACCTCAACAATGAAAATCACCAAAACATTCAACAACAACCTCTACAGTGAAAAACACCAAAAATATCAACAACAAACTCCATTTTCAAAAACACATTCAAATTCAACAACAACCTCAACACTGAAAAATACCAAAAAATTCAATAACAACCTCAACTTTGAAAAACACCAACAAATGCAATACCCTCAAAATTGAAATACAGCAACAAATTCAACTACAACCTCAACTTTGAAAAATACAAAAAGAGTCAAAAAACAACATTGAATACACCAATAAATTCAGCAACAACCTCATTATTGAATATCACCAACAAATTCAACAACAACCTCAACATTGAAAAATACCAAAATATTCAACAACAACCTCAACTTTGAAAAACACCAACAATTTCAAAAACCTCAACATTGAAAAACGCCAACAAATTCAACTACAACCACAATATTGAAAATTACCAACAAATTCAACAACAACCTCAACAATGAAAAACATTAAAAATTCATCAACAACCTCAACATTCAAAAAGGCCAACAAATTCAACAAAAACCTCAACAATGAAAAACACCAAAAAATTCAACAACAACCTCAACTTTGAAAAACACCAACAGATTCAACAACCTCAATATTCAAAAAACCCAACTAATTCAACAAATACTTCAACAATGAAAAACACCACAAAATTCAACAACATCCTCTACTTTGAAAAACACCAACAAATTAAACAACCTCAACATTGAAAAACTCCAAGAAATTCAACAACAACCTCAACAATGAAAAACACCACAAAATTCAACAACATCCTCTACTTTGAAAAACACCAACATATTGAACAACCTCAACTTTGAAAAACTCCAAGAAATTCAACAACACCCTCAACAATGAAAAACAGCAAAAAATTCAACAACAACCCCAACATTGAAATAAACCAACAAATTCAACAACAACCTCAATATTGAAAATCACCAACAAATTCAACAACAACCTCAACTTTGAAAAACACCAACAAATTCAACAACCTCAACATTGAAAAAGAGCAGCAAATTCAACAACACCCTCAACAATGAAAAATATCAAAAAAATTCAACGACAACCTGAACATTCAAAAACACCAAAAAATTCACCAACAACCACAAATTTGAATAACACCAAAAAATTTAACTGCAACCTCAAGTTTGAAAAATACAAAGAAGTTAAAAAAAAACCATTGATAGCACCAATAACTTCTACAATAACCTCAATATTGAAAATCACCAACAAAGTCAACAACAACCTCAACATTGCCAAACCCAAAGAAATTCAACAACAACATCAACAATGAAAAACACCAAAACATTCAACAACAACCTCAACATTCAAAAAACCCAGCAAATTCAACGAAAACCTCAACAATTAAAAACAGCAAAAAATTCTTCGACAACGTCAACTTTGAAAAACACCAACAAATTGAACAACAACCTCAACATTCAGAAACACCCAAAAATTCAACAACAACCTCAACTTTGAAAAACACCAACAAATTCAACAACAAACTCAACAATGAACAACACCAACAAATTCAACAAAAACGTCAAATTTGAAAAACACCAAGAGATTCAACTACCTCAACATTCAATAAAACCAACAAATTCAACATTAACCTCAACAATGAAAAACAATAAAAAATTCAACAACATCCTCTACTTTGAAAAAGATCAACAAATTCAACAACCTCAAGATTGAAAAACTCCAAGAAATTCAACAACAACCCCAACATTGAAAAACACCAACAAATTCAACAACAACCTCAATATTGAAAATCACCAACAAATTCAACAACAACCTCAACAATGAAAAACACCAACAAATTCAACAACAACCTCAACATTCAAAAACACCAACAAATTCAACAAAAACCTCAAGAATGAAAAACACCAAAAAGTTCACCAACAAACAAAAATTTGAATAACATCAAAAAATTCAACTACAACCTCATGTTTGAAAAATACAACATATTCAACAACAACCTCAACTTTGAAAAACACCAGCAAATGCAACAACCTCAACATTGAAAAACAGCAACAAATTCAACTACAACCACAAGTTTGAAAAATACAAAAAGATTCAAAAAAAAACATTGAATACACCAATAAATTCTGCAACAACCTCATTATTGAATATCACCAACAAATTCAGCAACAACCTCAACATTGAAAAATACCAAAATATTCAACAACAACCTCAACTTTGAAAAACAACAATTTCAAAAACCTCAACATTGAAAAACGCCAACAAATTCAACTACAACCTCAATATTGAAAATTACCAACAAATTCAACAACAACCTCAGCAATGAAAAACATTTAAAAATTCATCAACAACCTCAACATTCAAAAACGCCAACAAATTCAACAAATACCTCAACAATGAAAAACACCAAAGAAATCAACAACAACCTCAACTTTCAAAAACACCAACAAATTCAACAACCTCAACATTCAAAAAAACCAACAAATTCAACAACAACCTCAACAATGAAAAACAACAAAATATTCAACAACAACCCCAACGTTGAAAAAAACCCAACAAATTCAACAACAACCTGAATATTGAAAGTCACCAACAAAATCAAAAACAACCTCAACTTTGAAAAACACCAAAAAATTCAACAACCTCAACATTGAAAAAGAGCAGCAAATTCAACAACAACCTCACCAATGAAAATCATCAAAAAATTTCAAGGACAACCTGAACATTCAAAAACACCAAAAAATTCACCAGCAACCACAAATTTGAATAAGACCAAAAAATTCAACTGCAATCTCAAGTATGAAAAATACAAATAAGTTCAAAAAAAACCATTGATAACACCAATAAATTCTACAATAACCTCAATATTGAAAATCACCAACAAAGTCAACAACAACCTCAACATTGCCAAACACAAAGAAATTCAACAACAACCTCAACAATGAACAATACCAAAACATTCAACAACAACCTCAACATTCAAAAACACCAACAAATTCAACATAAACCTCAACAATTAAAAGCACCAAAAAATTCTTCGAAAACCTCAACTTTGAAAAACACCAACAAATTCAACAACAACCTCAACATTCAGAAACACCAAAAAATTCAACAACAACCTCAACTTTGAAAAACAACAACAAATTCAACAACAAACTCAACATTGAAAATCACCAACAAATTCAACAACAACCTCAACAATGAAAAACATCCAAAAATTCAACAACACCCTCAACATTCCAAAACACCAACAAATTCAATAAATACCTCAACAATGAAAAAGAAATTCAAAAACCTCAACATTGAAAAACACCAACAAATTCAACAACAACCTCAACAATGAAAATCACCAACAATTTCAAAAACAACCTCAACTTTGAAAACCATCAACAAATTCGACAAAAACCACAGCAATTAAAAACACTAAAAAATTGAACAACAAACTCAACATTCAAAAACACCAACAAATTCAACAACAACCTCAACATTGAAAAATACCAAAATATTCAACAACAACCTCAACTTTGAAAAACACCAACAATTTCAAAAACCTCAACATTGAAAAACGCCAACAAATTTAACTACAACCTCAGGAATGAAAAACATTAAAAAATTCAACAACAACCTCAACATTCAAAAACGCCAACAAATTCAACAAAAACCTCAACAAGGAAAAACACCAAAAAATTCAACAGCAACCTCATCAATGAAAATCATCAAAAAACTTCAACGACAAACTGAACATTCAAAAACACCAAAAAATTCACCAGCAACCACAAATTTGAATAACACCAAAAAATTCAACTGCAATCTCAAGTTTGAAAAATACAAATAAGTTCAAAAAAAAACATTGATAACACCAATAAATTCTACAATAACCTCAATATTGAAAATCACCAACAAAGTCAACAACAACCTCAACATTGCCAAACACAAAGAAATTCAACAACAACCTCAACAATGAAAAATACCAAAACATTCAACAACAACCTCAATATTCAAAAACAACAACAAATTCAACAACAACCTCAACATTCAGAAACACCAAAAAATTCAACAACAACCTCAACTTTGAAAAACACCAACAAATTCAACAACAAACTCAACATTGAAAATCACCAACAAATTCAACAACAACCTCAACAATGAAAAACAGAAAAAAATTCAACATCAACAACCTCAACAATGAAAAACAGAAACAATTTCAACAACAATCGCAACAATGAAAAACACCAAAAAATTCAATAACAAACTCAACATTGAAAATCACCAGCAAATTCTACGAAAACCTCAACAATGAAAAACATCCAAAAATTCAACAACACCCTCAACATTCCAAAACACCAACAAATTCAATAAATACCTCAACAATGAAAAACAAATTCAAAAACCTCAACATTGAAAAACACCAACAAATTCAACAACAACCTCAACAATGAAAATCACCAACAATTTCAAAAACAACCTCAACTTTGAAAACCATCAACAAATTCAACAAAAACCACAGCAATTAAAAACACTAAAAAATTGAAAAACAAACTCAACATTGAAAAGCACCAACAAATTCAACAACAACCTCAACAATGAAAATCACCAACAATTTCAAAAACAACCTCAACTTTGAAAAACATCAACAAATTCAACAAAAACCACAACAATTAAAAAGACCAAAAAATTGATCAACAAACTCAACATTCAAAAACACCAACAAATTCAACAACAACCTCAACTTTGAAAAACACCAACAATTTCAACAACAACCTCAGCAATGAAAAACATTAAAAAATTCATCAACAACCTCAACATTCAAAAACGCCAAAAAATTCAAAAAAAACCTCAACAATGAAAAACACCAAAAAATTCAACAACACCCTCAACATTCCAAAACACCAACAAATTCAATAAATACCTCAACAATGAAAAACAAATTCAAAAACCTCAACATTGAAAAACACCAACAAATTCAACAACAACCTCAACAATGAAAATCACCAACAATTTCAAAAACAACCTCAACTTTGAAAACCATCAACAAATTCAACAAAAACCACAGCAATTAAACACACTAAAAATTTGAACAACAAACTCAACATTCAAAAACACCAACAAATTCAACAAAAACCTCAACAATAAAAAACACCAACAAATTCAACAACAACATCAACTTTGAAAAAAACCAAAAAATTGAACAACAAACTCAACATTGAAAATCACCAACAAATTCAACAACAACCTCAGCAATGATAAACAAACAAAAATTCAACATCAACAACCTGATCAATGAAAAACACCAAAACATTCAACAACAACCTCAACAGTGATAAACACCTAACATTTCAACAACAAACTCAACAATGAAAATCATCAACAAATTCAACAACAACCTCAACAATGAAAAACACCAACAATTTCAACAACAACCTCAATATTGAAAATCAACAACAAATTCAACAACAACCTCAGCAATGAAAAACAAACATAAATTCAACATCAACAACCTCAACAATGTAAATCACCAAAACATTCAACAACAACCTCTACAGTGAAAAACACCAACAATTTCAACAACAAACTCCACTTTCAAAAACACCATCAAATTCAACAACAACCTCAACACTGAAAAACACCAAAAAATTCAATAACAACCTCAACTTTGAAAAACACCAACAAATGCAACAACCTCAACATTGAAAAAGAGCAGCAAATTCAACAACAACCTCACCAATGAAAATCATCAAAAAAATTCAACGACAACCTGAACATTGAAAAACACCAAAAAATTCACCATAACCACAAATTTGAATAAGACCAAAAAATTCAACTGCAATCTCAAGTTTGAAAAATACAAATAAGTTCAAAAAAAAACATTGATAACACCAATAAATTCTACAATAACCTCAATATTGAAAATCACCAACAAAGTCAACAACAACCTCAACATTGCCAAATACAAAGAAATTCAACAACAACCTCAACAATGAAAAATACCAAAACATTCAACAACAACCTCAACATTCAAAAACACCAACAAATTCAACATAAACCTCAACAATTAAAAACACCAAAAAATTCTTCGACAACGTCAACTTTGAAAAACACCAACAAATTCAACAACAACCTCAACATTCAGAAACACCAAAATATTCAACAACAACCTCAACTTTGAAAAACACCAACCAATTCAACAACAAACTCAACATTGAAAATCACCAACAAATTCAACAACAACCTCAACAATGAAAAACAGAAAAAAATTCAACATCAACAACCTCAACAAAGAAAAACAGCAACAACTTCAACAACAATCGCAACAATGAAAAACACCAAAAAATTCAATAACAAACTCAACATTGAAAATCACCAGCAAATTCTACGAAAACCTCAACAATGAAAAACATCCAAAAATTCAACAACACCCTCAACATTCCAAAACACCAACAAATTCAATAAATACCTCAACAATGAAAAAGAAATTCAAAAATCTCAACATTGAAAAGCACCAACAAATTCAACAACAACCTCAACAATGAAAATCACCAACAATTTCAACAACAACCTCAACTTTGAAAAACATCAACCAATTCAACAAAAACCACAACAAATAAAAAGACCAAAAAATTGAACAACAAACTCAACATTCAAAAACACCAACAAATTCAACAACAACCTCAACATTGAAAAATACCAAAATATTCAACAACAACCTCAACTTTGAAAAACACCAACAATTTCAAAAACCTCAACATTGAAAAACGCCAACAAATTCAACTACAACCTCAGGAATGAAAAACATTAAAAAATTCATCAACAACCTCAACATTCAAAAACGCCAACAAATTCAACAAAAACCTCAACAAGGAAAAACACCAAAAAATTCAACAGCAACCTCATCAATGAAAATCATCAAAAAATTTCAACGACAAACTGAACATTCAAAAACACCAAAAAATTCACCAGCAACCACAAATTTGAATAACACCAAAAAATTCAACTGCAATCTCAAGTTTGAAAAATACAAATAAGTTCAAAAAAAAACATTGATAACACCAATAAATTCTACAATAACCTCAATATTGAAAATCACCAACAAAGTCAACAACAACCTCAACATTGCCAAACACAAAGAAATTCAACAACAACCTCAACAATGAAAAATACCAAAACATTCAACAACAACAACCTCAACATTCAAAAACCACAACAAATTCAACAACAACCTCAACATTCAGAAACACCAACAAATTCAACAACAACATCAACTTTGAAAAAAACCAAAAAATTGAACAACAAACTCAACATTGAAAATCACCAACAAATTCAACAACAACCTCAGCAATGATAAACAAACAAAAATTCAACATCAACAACCTGATCAATGAAAAACACCAAAACATTCAACAACAACCTCAACAGTGATAAACACCTAACATTTCAACAACAAACTCAACAATGAAAATCATCAACAAATTCAACAACAACCTCAACAATGAAAAACACCAACAATTTCAACAACAACCTCAATATTGAAAATCAACAACAAATTCAACAACAACCTCAGCAATGAAAAACAAACATAAATTCAACATCAACAACCTCAACAATGTAAATCACCAAAACATTCAACAACAACCTCAACACTGAAAAACACCAAAAAATTCAATAACAACCTCAACTTTGAAAAACACCAACAAATGCAACAACCTCAACATTGAAAAAGAGCAGCAAATTCAACAACAACCTCACCAATGAAAATCATCAAAAAAATTCAACGACAACCTGAACATTGAAAAACACCAAAAAATTCACCATAACCACAAATTTGAATAAGAACAAAAAATTCAACTGCAATCTCAAGTTTGAAAAATACAAATAAGTTCAAAAAATAACATTGATAACACCAATAAATTCTACAATAACCTCAATATTGAAAATCACCAACAAAGTCAACAACAACCTCAACATTGCCAAATACAAAGAAATTCAACAACAACCTCAACAATGAAAAATACCAAAACATTCAACAACAACCTCAACATTCAAAAACACCAACAAATTCAACATAAACCTCAACAATTAAAAACACCAAAAAATTCTTCGACAACGTCAACTTTGAAAAACACCAACAAATTCAACAACAACCTCAACATTCAGAAACAGCAAAATATTCAACAACAACCTCAACTTTGAATAACATCAACCAATTCAACAACAAACTCAACATTGAAAATCACCAACAAATTCAACAACAACCTCAACAATGAAAAACAGAAAAAAATTCAACATCAACAACCTCAACAAAGAAAAACAGCAACAACTTCAACATCAATCGCAACAATGAAAAACACCAAAAAATTCAATAACAAACTCAACATTGAAAATCACCAGCAAATTCTACGAAAACCTCAACAATGAAAAACATCCAAAAATTCAACAACACCCTCAACATTCCAAAACACCAACAAATTCAATAAATACTTCAACAATGAAAAACAAATTCAAAAACCTCAACATTGAAAAGCACCAACAAATTCAACAACAACCTCAACAATGAAAATCACCAACAATTTCAACAACAACCTCAACTTTGAAAAACATCAACAAATTCAACGAAAACCACAACAATTAAAAAGACCAAAAAATTGAACAACAAACTCAACATTCAAAAACACCAACAATTTCAAAAACCTCAACATTGAAAAACGCCAACAAATTCAACTACAACCTCAATATTGAAAATTACCAACAAATTCAACAACAACCTCAGCAATGAAAAACATTAAAAAATTCATCAACAACCTCAACATTCAAAAACGCCAACAAATTCAAAAAAAACCTCAACAATGAAAAACACCAAAAAATTCAACAACAACCGCAATATTGAAAATCAACAACAAATTCAACAACCTCAACATTCAAAAAAACCAACAAATTCAACAACAACCTCAACAATGAAAAACAACAAGAAATTCAACAACAACCCCGACATTGAAAAAAACCCAACAAATTCAACAACAACCTGAATATTGAAAGGCACCATCAAAATCAACAACAACCTCAAATTTGAAAAGCACAAAAAAATTCAACAACCTCAACATTGAAAAAGAGCAACAAATTCAACAACAACCTCATCAAAGAAAATCATCAAATAATTTCAACGACAACCTGAACATTCAAAAACACCAAAAAATTCACCAGCAACCACAAATTTGAATAACACCAAAAAATTCAACTGCAATCTCAAGTTTGAGAAATACAAAAAAGATCAAACAAAACCATTGATAACACCAATAAATTCTACAATAACCTCAATATTGAAAATCACCAACAAAGTCAACAACAACCTCAACATTGCCAAACACAAAGAAATTCAACAACAACCTCAACATTGAAACATACCAAAACATTCAACAACAACCTCAACATTCAAAAACACCAACAAATTCAACATAAACCTCAACAATTAAAAACACCAAAAAATTCTTCGACAACCTCAACATTCAAAAACACCATCAAATTCAATAAATACCTCAACAATCAAAAACAAATTCAAAAACCTCAACATTGAAAAACACCAACAAATTCAACAACAACCTCAACAATGAAAATCACCAACAATTTCAACAACAACCTCAACTTTGAAAAACATCAACAAATTCAACAAAAACCACAACAATTAAAAATACCAAAAAAATGAACAACAAACTCAACATTCAAAAACACCAACAAATTCAACAACAACCTCAACATTGAAAAATACCAAAATATTCAACAACAACCTCAACTTTGAAAAACACCAACAATTTCAAAAACCTCAACATTGAAAAACGCCAACAAATTCAACTACAACCTCAATATTGAAAATTATCAACAAATTCAACAACAACCTCAGCAATGAAAAACATTAAAAAATTCATCAACAACCTCAACATTCAAAAACGCCAACAAATTCAACAACCTCAACATTCAAAAAAACCAACAAATTCAACAACAACCTCAACAATGAAAAACAACAAAAAATTCAACAACAACCCCAACGTTGAAAAAAACCCAACAAATTCAACAACAACCTGAACATTGAAAGTCACCAACAAAATCAACAACAACCTCAACTTTGAAAAACACCAAAAAATTCAACAACCTCAACATTGAAAAAGAGCAACAACTTCAACAACAATCGCAACATTGAAAATCACCAAAAAAATTTAACTGCAACCTCAACTTTGAAAAACACTAAAAAGTTTTAAAAAAAACCTTGATAACACTAATTAATTGAACAAAAACCTCAATATTGAAAATCACCATCAAATTCATCAACAACCTCAACAATGAAAAACATCAAAAAATTCAGCAAAAACATCGTCAACAATGAATAAGACCAAAAAATTCAACAACAACGACATCAACAATGAAAAACACCAAAAAAATTCAACAACAACATCAACATTGAAAAACACCAACAAATTCAAATGCAACCTCACCATTGAATAACACAAAAAAGTTTTAAAAAAACATTGATAACACCAATAAATTCAAACACAACCTTAATATTGAAAATCACCAACAAATTCATCAACAACCTCAACAATGAAAAACATCAAAAAATTCAACAACAACGACCTCAACAATGAAAAACACCAAAAAATTCAACAACCACCTCAACATTGAAAAACTCCAACAATTTCAACAACAACTTCCAAGATGAAAAACACCAAATAATTCAACAACAAATTCAACATTGAAAATCACCAAAAAACTTCAACTGCAACCACAACTTTGAAATACACAAAAAAAAATTTAAAAAAGCCTTGATAACACCAACAAATTCAACAACAACCTCAATATTGAAAATCACCAACAAATTCTTCAAAAACCAAAACAATGAACAACTTCAAAGAATTCAACAAAAATGACCTCAACAATGATAAACACCAAAAAATTCAACAACAACCTCAACATTGAAAAACTCCAACAAATTCAACAACAACCTCAACAATGAAAAACATCAAAAAATTCAACAACAACAACCTGAACAATAAATAACACCAAAAAATTCACCAACAACCTCAACAATGAAAAACACCAAAAAAATCAACAATAACCTCAACATTGAAAAACTCCAACAATTTCAACAGCAACCGAAATAATAAAAAACACCAAAATATTCAACAACAACCTCAACAGTGATAAACACCTAACATTTCAACAACAAACTCAACAATGAAAATCATCAACAAATTCAACAACAACCTCAACAATGAAAAACACCAACAATTTCAACAACAACCTCAATATTGAAAATCAACAACAAATTCTTCAAAAACCAAAACAATGAACAACTTCAAAGAATTCAACAAAAATGACCTCAACAATGATAAACACCAAAAAATTCAACAACAACCTCAACATTGAAAAACTCCAACAAATTCAACAACAACCTCAGCAATGAAAAACATCAAAAAATTCAACAACAACAACCTGAACAATAAATAACACCAAAAAATTCACCAACAACCTCAACAATGAAAAACACCAAAAAAATCAACAATAACCTCAACATTGAAAAACTCCAACAATTTCAACAGCAACCGAAATAATAAAAAACACCAAAATATTCAAAAACAACCTCAACAGTGATAAACACCTAACATTTCAACAACAAACTCAACAATGAAAATCATCAACAAATTCAACAACAACCTCAACAATGAAAAACACCGACAATTTCAACAACAACCTCAATATTGAAAATCAACAACAAATTCAACAACAACCTCAGCAATGAAAAACAAACATAAATTCAACATCAACAACCTCAACAATGTAAATCACCAAAACATTCAACAACAACCTCTACAGTGAAAAACACCAACAATTTCAACAACAAACTCCACTTTCAAAAGCACCATCAAATTCAACAACAACCTCAACACTGAAAAACACCAAAAAATTCAATAACAACCTCAACTTTGAAAAACACCAACAAATGCAACAACCTCAACATTGAAAAAGAGCAGCAAATTCAACAACAACCTCATCAATGAAAATCATCATAAAAATTCAACGACAACCTGAACATTCAAAAACACCAAAAAATTCACCATAACCACAAATTTGAATAACACCAAAAAATTCAACTGCAATCTCAAGTTTGAACACTAAAAATAAGTTCAAAAAAAAACATTGATAACACCAATAAATTCTACAATAACCTCAATATTGAAAATCACCAACAAAGTCAACAACTACCTCAACATTGCCAAATACAAAGAAATTCAACAACAACCTCAACAATGAAAAGTACCAAAACATTCAACAACAACCTCAACATTCTAAAACACCAACAAATTTATCATAAACCTCAACAATTAAAAACACCAAAAAATTCTTCGACAACGTCAACTTTGAAAAACACCAACAAATTCAACAACAACCTCAACATTCAGAAACACCAAAATATTCAACAACAACCTCAACTTTGAAAAACACCAACCAATTCAACAACAAACTCAACATTGAAAATCACCAACAAATTCAACAACAACCTCAACAATGAAAAGCAGAAAAAAATTCAACATCAACAACCTCAACAAAGAAAAACAGCAACAACTTCAACAACAATCGCAACAATGAAAAACACCAAAAAATTCAATAACAAACTCAACATTGAAAATCACCAGCAAATTCTACGAAAAGCTCAACAATGAAAAACATCCAAAAATTCAACAACACCCTCAACATTCCAAAACACCAACAAATTCAATAAATACCTCAACAATGAAAAACAAATTCAAAAATCTCAACATTGAAAAGCACCAACAAATTCAACAACAACCTCAACAATGAAAATCACCAACAATTTCAACAACAACCTCAACTTTGAAAAACATCAACCAATTCAACAAAAACCACAACAATTAAAAAGACCAAAAAATTGAACAACAAACTCAACATTCAAAAACACCAACAAATTCAACAACAACCTCAACATTGAAAAATACCAAAATATTCAACAACAACCTCAACTTTGAAAAACACCAACAATTTCAAAAACCTCAACATTGAAAAACGCCAACAAATTCAACTACAACCTCAGGAATGAAAAACATTAAAAAATTCATCAACAACCTCAACATTCAAAAACGCCAACAAATTCAACAAAAACCTCAACAAGGAAAAACACCAAAAAATTCAACAACCACCTCATCAATGAAAATCATCAAAAAATTTCAACGACAAACTGAACATTCAAAAACACCAAAAAATTCACCAGCAACCACAAATTTGAATAAGACCAAAAAATTCAACTGCAATCTCAAGTTTGAAAAATACAAATAAGTTCAAAAAAAAACATTGATAACACCAATAAATTCTACAATAACCTCAATATTGAAAATCACCAAAAATTTCAACAACAACCTCAACATTGTCAAACACAAAGAAATTCAACAACAACCTCAACAATGAACAATACCAAAACATTCAACAACAACCTCAACATTCAAAAACACCAACAAATTCAACATAAACCTCAACAATTAAAAACACCAAAAAATTCTTCGACAACCTCAACTTTGAAAAACACCAACAAATTCAACAACAAACTCAACATTGAAAATCACCAACAAATTCAACAACAACCTCAACAATGAAAAATAGAAAAAAATTCAACATCAACAACCTCAACAATGAAAAACAGAAACAATTTCAACAACAATCGCAACAATGAAAAAACACCAAAAAATTCAATAACAAACACAACATTGAAAATCACCAGCAAATTCTACGAAAACCTCAACAATGAAAAACATCCAAAAATTCAACAACACCCTCAACATTCCAAAACACCAGCAAATTCAATAAATACCTCAACAATGAAAAACAAATTCAAAAACCTCAACATTGATAAACACCAACAAATTCAACAACAACCTCAACAATGAAAATCACCAACAATTTCAACAACAACTTCAACTTTGAAAAACATCAACAAATTCAACAAAAAGCACAGCAATTAAAAACACTAAAAATTTGAACAACAAACTCAACATTTAAAAACACCAACAAATTCAAAAAAATCCTCAACAATAAATAACACCAAAAAATTCAACAACAACATCAACATTGAAAAAAAACCAAAAAATTGAACAACAAACTCAACATTGAAAATCACCAACAAATTCAACAACAACCTCAACAAAAAAAAACAGAAAAAAATTCAACATCAACAACCTCAACAAAGAAAAACAGCAGCAACTTCAACAACAATCGCAACAATGAAAAACACCAAAAAATTGAACAACAAACTCAACATTCAAAAACACCAACAAATTCAACAACAACCTCAACATTGAAAAATACCAAAATATTCAACAACAACCTCAACTTTGAAAAACACCAACAATTGCAAAAACCTCAACATTGAAAAACGCCAACAAATTCAACTACAACCTCAATATTGAAAATTACCAACAAATTCAACAACCTCAGCAATGAAAAACATTAAAAAATTCATCAACAACCTCAACATTCAAAAACGCCAACAAATTCAACATAAACCTCAACAAGGAAAAACACCAAAAAATTCAACAACAACCTCAACATTCAAAAACACCAACAAATTCAACAACCTCAACATTCAAAAAAACCAACAAACTCAACAACAACCTCAACAATGAAAAACAACAAAAAATTCAACAACAACCCCAACGTTGAAAAAAACCCAACAAATTCAACAACAACTTGAATATTGAAAGTCACCAACAAAATCAACAACAACCTCAACTTTGAAAAACACCAAAAAATTCAACAACCTCAACATTGAAAAAGAGCAGCAAATTCAACAACAACCTCATCAATGAAAATCATCAAAAAATTTCAACGACAAACTGAACATTCAAAAACACCAGAAAATTCACCAGCAACCACAAATTTGAATAAGACCAAAAAATTCAACTGCAATCTCAAGTTTGAAAAAGACAAATAAGTTCAAAAAAAAACATTGATAACACCAATAAATTCTACAATAACCTCAATATTGAAAATCACCAACAAAGTCAACAACAACCTCAACATTGCTTAACACAAAGAAATTCAACAACAACATCAACAATGAAAAACACCAAAACATTCAACAACAACCTCAACATTCAAAAAACTCAGCAGATTCAACGAAAACGTCAACAATTAAAAACACCAAAAAATTCTTCGACAACCTCAACTTTGAAAAACATCAACAAATTCAACAACAACCTCAACATTCAGAAACACCAAAAAATGCAACTACAGCCTCAATATTGAAAATTACCAACAAATTCAACAACAACCTCAGCAATGAAAAACATTAAAAAATTCATCAACAACCTCAACATTCAAAAACGCCAACAAATTCAACAAAAACCTCAACAAGGAAAAACACCAAAAAATTCAACAACAACCTCAACTTTCAAAAACACCAACAAATTCAACAACCTCAACATTCAAAAAAACCAACAAATTCAACAACAACCTCAGCAATGAAAAACAACAAAAAATTCAACAACAACCCCAACGTTGAAAAAATACCCAACAAATTCAACAACAACCTGAATATTGAAAGTCACCAACAAAATCAACAACAACCTCAACTTTGAAAAACACCAACAAATGCAACAACCTCAACATTGAAAAAGAGCAGCAAATTCAACAACAACCTCATCAATGAAAATCATCAACAAAATTCAACGACAACCTGAACATTCAAAAACACCAAAAAATTCACCATAACCACAAATTTGAATAACACCAAAAAATTCAACTGCAATCTCAAGTTTGAAAAATAAAAATAAGTTCAAAAAAAACCATTGATAACACCAATAAATTCTACAATAACCTCAGTATTGAAAATCACCAACAAAGTCAACAACAACCTCAACATTGCCAAATACAAAGAAATTCAACAACAACCTCAACAATGAAAAATACCAAAACATTCAACAACAACCTCAACATTCAAAAACACCAACAAATTCAACATATACCTCAACAATTAAAAACACCAAAAAATTCTTCGACAACGTCAACTTTGAAAAACACCAACAAATTCAACAACAACCTCAACATTCAGAAACACCAAAATATTCAACAACAACCTCAACTTTGAAAAACACCAACCAATTCAACAACAAACTCAACATTGAAAATCACCAACAAATTCAACAACAACCTCAACAATGAAAAACAGAAAAAAATTCAACATCAACAACCTCAACAAAGAAAAACAGCAACAACTTCAACAACAATCTCAACAATGAAAAACACCAAAAAATTCAATAACAAACTCAACATTGAAAATCACCAGCAAATTCTACGAAAACCTCAACAATGAAAAACATCCAAAAATTCAACAACACCCTCAACATTCCAAAACACCAACAAATTCAATAAATACCTCAACAATGAAAAACAAATTCAAAAACCTCAACATTGAAAAACACCAACAAATTCAACTACAACCTCAATATTGAAAATTACCAACAAATTCAACAACAACCTCAGCAATGAAAAACATTAAAAAATTCATCAACAACCTCAACATTCAAAAACGCCAACAAATTGAACAAAAACCTCAACAAGGAAAAACACCAAAAAATTCAACAACAACCTCAACTTTCAAAAACACCAACAAATTCAACAACCTCAACATTCAAAAAAACCAACAAATTCAACAACAACCTCAACAATCAAAAACAACAAAAAATTCAACAACAACCCCAACGTTGAAAAAAACCCAACAAATTCAACAACAACCTAAACATTGAAAGTCACCAACAAAATCAACAACAACCTCAAATTTGAAAAACACCAAAAAATTCAACAACCTCAACATTGAAAAAGAGCAGCAAATTCAACAACAACCTCATCAATGAAAATCATCAAAAAATTTCAACGACAAACTGAACATTCAAAAACACCAAAAAATTCACCAGCAACCACAAATTTGAATAAGACCAAAAAATTCAACTGCAATCTCAAGTTTGAAAAAGACAAATAAGTTCAAAAAAAAACATTGATAACACCAATAAATTCTACAATAACCTCAATATTGAAAATCACCAACAAAGTCAACAACAACCTCAACATTGCCAAACACAAAGAAATTCAACAACAACCTCAACAATGAAAAATACCAAAACATTCAACAACAACCTCAACATTCAAAAACACCAACAAATACAACATAAACCTCAACAATTAAAAACAACAAAAAATTCTTCGACAATCTCAACTTTGAAAAACACCAACCAATTCAACAACAAACTCAACATTGAAAATCACCAACAAATTCAACAACAACCTCAACAATGAAAAACAGAAAAAAATTCAACATCAACAACCTCAACAATGAAAAACAGAAATAATTTCAACAACAATCGCAACAATGAAAGACACCAAAAAATTCAATAACAATCTCAACATTGAAAATCACCAGCAAATTCTACGAAAACCTCAACAATGAAAAACATCCAAAAATTCAACAACACCCTCAACATTCCAAAACACCAACAAATTCAATAAATACCTCAACAATGAAAAACAAATTCAAAAACCTCAACATTGATAAACACCAACAAATTCAACAACAACCTCAACAATGAAAATCACCAACAATTTCAACAACAACTTCAACTTTGAAAAACATCAACAAATTCAACAAAAACCACAGCAATTAAAAACACTAAAAATTTGAACAACAAACTCAACATTCAAAAACACCAACAAATTCAAAAAAAACCTCAACAATAAATAACACCAAAAAATTCAACAACCTCAACATTGAAAAAGAGCAGCAAATTCAACAACAACCTCATCAATGAAAATCATCAAAAAATTTCAACGACAAACTGAACATTCAAAAACACCAGAAAATTCACCAGCAACCACAAATTTGAATACGACCAAAAATTCAACTGCAATCTCAAGTTTGAAAAAGACAAATAAGTTCAAAAAAAAACATTGATAACACCAATAAATTCTACAATAACCTCAATATTGAAAATCACCAACAAAGTCAACAACAACCTCAACATTGCTTAACACAAAGAAATTCAACAACAACATCAACAATGAAAAACACCAAAACATTCAACAACAACCTCAACATTCAAAAAACTCAGCAGATTCAACGAAAACGTCAACAATTAAAAACACCAAAAAATTCTTCGACAACCTCAACTTTGAAAAACATCAACAAATTCAACAACAACCTCAACATTCAGAAACACCAAAAAATGCAACTACAGCCTCAATATTGAAAATTACCAACAAATTCAACAACACCCTCAGCAATGAAAAACATTAAAAAATTCATCAACAACCTCAACATTCAAAAACGCCAACAAATTCAACAAAAACCTCAACAAGGAAAAACACCAAAAAATTCAACAACAACCTCAACTTTCAAAAACACCAACAAATTCAACAACCTCAACATTCAAAAAAACCAACAAATTCAACAACAACCTCAGCAATGAAAAACAACAAAAAATTCAACAACAACCCCAACGTTGAAAAAATACCCAACAAATTCAACAACAACCTGAATATTGAAAGTCACCAACAAAATCAACAACAACCTCAACTTTGAAAAACACCAACAAATGCAACAACCTCAACATTGAAAAAGAGCAGCAAATTCAACAACAACCTCATCAATGAAAATCATCAACAAAATTCAACGACAACCTGAACATTCAAAAACACCAAAAAATTCACCATAACCACAAATTTGAATAACACCAAAAAATTCAACTGCAATCTCAAGTTTGAAAAATAAAAATAAGTTCACAAAAAACCATTGATAACACCAATAAATTCTACAATAACCTCAGTATTGAAAATCACCAACAAAGTCAACAACAACCTCAACATTGCCAAATACAAAGAAATTCAACAACAACCTCAACAATGAAAAATACCAAAACATTCAACAACAACCTCAACATTCAAAAACACCAACAAATTCAACATATACCTCAACAATTAAAAACACCAAAAAATTCTTCGACAACGTCAACTTTGAAAAACACCAACAAATTCAACAACAACCTCAACATTCAGAAACACCAAAATATTCAACAACAACCTCAACTTTGAAAAACACCAACCAATTCAACAACAAACTCAACATTGAAAATCACCAACAAATTCAACAACAACCTCAACAATGAAAAACAGAAAAAAATTCAACATCAACAACCTCAACAAAGAAAAACAGCAACAACTTCAACAACAATCGCAACAATGAAAAACACCAAAAAATTCAATAACAAACTCAACATTGAAAATCACCAGCAAATTCTACGAAAACCTCAACAATGAAAAACATCCAAAAATTCAACAACACCCTCAACATTCCAAAACACCAACAAATTCAATAAATACCTCAACAATGAAAAACAAATTCAAAAACCTCAACATTGAAAAACACCAACAAATTCAACTACAACCTCAATATTGAAAATTACCAACAAATTCAACAACAACCTCAGCAATGAAAAACATTAAAAAATTCATCAACAACCTCAACATTCAAAAACGCCAACAAATTGAACAAAAACCTCAACAAGGAAAAACACCAAAAAATTCAACAACAACCTCAACTTTCAAAAACATCAACAAATTCAACAACCTCAACATTCAAAAAAACCAACAAATTCAACAACAACCTCAACAATCAAAAACAACAAAAAATTCAACAACAACCCCAACGTTGAAAAAAACCCAACAAATTCAACAACAACCTAAACATTGAAAGTCACCAACAAAATCAACAACAACCTCAAATTTGAAAAACACCAAAAAATTCAACAACCTCAACATTGAAAAAGAGCAGCAAATTCAACAACAACCTCATCAATGAAAATCATCAAAAAATTTCAACGACAAACTGAACATTCAAAAACACCAAAAAATTCACCAGCAACCACAAATTTGAATAAGACCAAAAAATTCAACTGCAATCTCAAGTTTGAAAAAGACAAATAAGTTCAAAAAAAAACATTGATAACACCAATAAATTCTACAATAACCTCAATATTGAAAATCACCAACAAAGTCAACAACAACCTCAACATTGCCAAACACAAAGAAATTCAACAACAACCTCAACAATGAAAAATACCAAAACATTCAACAACAACCTCAACATTCAAAAACACCAACAAATACAACATAAACCTCAACAATTAAAAACAACAAAAAATTCTTCGACAATCTCAACTTTGAAAAACACCAACAAATTCAACAACAAACTCAACATTGAAAATCACCAACAAATTCAACAACAACCTCAACAATGAAAAACAGAAAAAAATTCAACATCAACAACCTCAACAATGAAAAACAGAAATAATTTCAACAACAATCGCAACAATGAAAGACACCAAAAAATTCAATAACAATCTCAACATTGAAAATCACCAGCAAATTCTACGAAAACCTCAACAATGAAAAACATCCAAAAATTCAACAACACCCTCAACATTCCAAAACACCAACAAATTCAATAAATACCTCAACAATGAAAAACAAATTCAAAAACCTCAACATTGATAAACACCAACAAATTCAACAACAACCTCAACAATGAAAATCACCAACAATTTCAACAACAACTTCAACTTTGAAAAACATCAACAAATTCAACAAAAACCACAGCAATTAAAAACACTAAAAATTTGAACAACAAACTCAACATTCAAAAACACCAACAAATTCAAAAAAAACCTCAACAATAAATAACACCAAAAAATTCAACAACAACATCAACATTGATAAAAACCATAAAATTGAACAACAAACTCAACATTGAAAATCACCAACAAATTCAACAACAACCTCAACAAAAAAAAACAGAAAAAAATTCAACATCAACAACCTCAACAAAGAAAAACAGCAACAACTTCAACAACAATCGCAACAATGAAAAACACCAAAAAATTGAACAACAAAATCAACATTCAAAAACACCAACAAATTCAACAACAACCTCAACATTGAAAAATACCAAAATATTCAACAACAACCTCAACTTTGAAAAACACCAACAATTTCAAAAACCTCAACATTGAAAAACGCCAACAAATTCAACTACAACCTCAATATTGAAAATTACCAACAAATTCAACAACAACCTCAGCAATGAAAAACATTAAAAAATTCAGCAACAACCTCAACATTCAAAAACGCCAACAAATTCAACAAAAACCTCAACAAGGAATAACACCAAAAAATTCAACAACAACCTCAACATTCAAAAACACCAACAAATTCAACAGCCTCAACATTCAAAAAAACCAACAAATTCATCAACAACCTCAACAATGAAAAACAACAAAAAATTCAACAACAACCCCAACGTTGAAAAAAACCCAACAAATTCAAAAACAACTTGAATATTGAAAGTCACCAACAAAATCAACAACAACCTCAACTTTGAAAAACACCAAAAAATTCAACAACCACCTCATCAATGAAAATCATCAAAAAATTTCAACGACAAACTGAACATTCAAAAACACCAAAAAATTCACCAGCAACCACAAATTTGAATGAGACCAAAAAATTCAACTGCAATCTCAAGTTTGAAAAAGACAAATAAGTTCAAAAAAAAACATTGATAACACCAATAAATTCTACAATAACCTCAATATTGAAAATCACCAACAAAGTCAACAACAACCTCAACATTGCTTAACACAAAGAAATTCAACAACAACATCAACAATGAAAAACACCAAAACATTCAACAACAACCTCAACATTCAAAAAACCCAGCAAATTCAACGAAAACCTCAACAATTAAAAACACCAAAAAATTCTTCGACAACCTCAACTTTGAAAAACATCAACAAATTCAACAACAACCTCAACATTCAGAAACACCAAAAAATTCAACAACAACCTCAACTTTGAAAAACACCAACAAATTCAACAACAAACTCAACATTGAAAATCACCAACAAATTCAACAACAACCTCAAGAATGAAAAACAGAAAAAAATTCAACATCACCAACCTCAACAATGAAAAACAGAAACAATTTCAACAACAATCGCAACAATGAAAAACACCAAAAAATTCAATAACAAACTCAACATTGAAAATCACCGCAAATTCTACGAAAACCTCAACAATGAAAATCATCCAAAAATTCAACAACACCCTCAACATTCCAAAACACCAACAAATTCAATAAATACCTCAACAATGAAAAACAAATTCAAAAACCTCAACATTGAAAAACACCAACAAATTCAACAACAACCTCAACAATGAAAATCACCAAAACATTCAACAACAACCTCAACATTCAAAAAACCCAGCAAATTCAACGAAAACCTCAACAATTAAAAACACCAAAAAATTCATCGACAACCTCAACTTTGAAAAACATCATCAAATTCAACAACAACCTCAACATTCAGAAACACCAAAAAATTCAACAACAACCTCAACTTTGAAAAACACCAACAAATTCAACATCAAACTCAAAATTGAAAATCACCAACAAATTCAACAACAACCTCAAGAATGAAAAACAGAAAAAAATTCAACATCAACAACCTCAACAATGAAAAACAGAAACAATTTCAACAACAATCGCAACAATGAAAAACACCAAAAAATTCAATAACAAACTCAACATTGAAAATCACCAGCAAATTCTACGAAAACCTCAACAATGAAAATCATCCAAAAATTCAACAACACCCTCAACATTCCAAAACACCAACAAATTCAATAAATACCTCAACAATGAAAAACAAATTCAAAAACCTCAACATTGAAAAACACCAACAAATTCAACAACAACCTCAACAATGAAAATCACCAACAATTTCAACAACAACCTCAACTTTGAAAAACATCAACAAATTCAACAAAAACCACAACAATTAAAAAGACCAAAAAATTGAACAACAAACTCAACATTCAAAAACAACAACAAATTCAACAACAACCTCAACATTGAAAAATACCAAAATATTCAACAACAACCTCAACTTTGAAAAACACCAACAATTTGAAAAACCTCAACATTGAAAAACGCCAACAAATTCAACTACAACCTCAATATTGAAAATTACCAACAAATTCAACAACAACCTCAGCAATGAAAAACATTAAAAAATTCATCAACAACCTCAACATTCAAAAACGCCAACAAATTCAACAAAAACCTCAACAAGGAAAAACACCAAAAAATTCAACAACAACCTCAACTTTCAAAAACACCAACAAATTCAACAACCTCAACATTCAAAAAAACCAACAAATTCAACAACAACCTCAACAATCAAAAACAACAAAAAATTCAACAACAACCCCAACGTTGAAAAAAACCCAACAAATTCAACCACACCTGAACATTGAAAGTCACCAACAAAATCAACAACAACCTCAACTTTGAAAAACACCAAAAAATTCAACAACCTCAACATTGAAAAAGAGCAGCAAATTCAACAACAACCTCATCAATGAAAATCATCAAAAAATTTCAATGACAAAATGAACATTCAAAAACACCAAGAAATTCACCAGCAACCACAAATTTGAATAAGACCAAAAAATTCAACTGCAATCTCAAGTTTGAAAAATACAAATAAATTCAAAAAAAAGCATTGATAACACCAATAAATTCTACAATAACCTCAAAATTGAAAATCACCAACAAAGTCAACAACAACCTCAACATTGCCAAACACAAAGAAATTCAACAACAACCTCAACAATGAAAAATACCAAAACATTCAACAACAACCTCAACATTCAAAAACACCAACAAATTCAATATAAACCTCAACAATTAAAAACACCAAAAAATTCTTCGACAATCTCAACTTTGAAAAACACCAACAAATTCAACAACAAACTCAACATTGAAAATCACCAACAAATTCAACAACAACCTCAACAATGAAAAACAGAAAAAAATTCAACATCAACAACCTCAACAATGAAAAACAGAAATAATTTCAACAACAATCGCAACAATGAAAAACACCAAAAAATTCAATAACAAACTCAACATTGAAAATCACCAGCAAATTCTACGAAAAGCTCAACAATGAAAAACATCCAAAAATTCAACAACACCCTCAACATTCCAAAACACCAACAAATTCAATAAATACCTCAACAATGAAAAACAAATTCAAAAACCTCAACATTGAAAAACACCAACAAATTCAACAACAACCTCAACAATGAAAATCACCAACAATTTCAACAACAACCTCAACTTTGAAAAACATCAACAAATTCAACAAAAACCACAACAATTAAAAAGACCAAAAAATTGAACAACAAACTCAACATTCAAAAACAACAACAAATTCAACAACAACCTCAACATTGAAAAATACCAAAATATTCAACAACAACCTCAACTTTGAAAAACACCAACAATTTGAAAAACCTCAACATTGAAAAACGCCAACAAATTCAACTACAACCTCAATATTGAAAATTACCAACAAATTCAACAACAACCTCAGCAATGAAAAACATTAAAAAATTCATCAACAACCTCAACATTCAAAAACGCCAACAAATTCAACAAAAACCTCAACAAGGAAAAACACCAAAAAATTCAACAACAACCTCAACTTTCAAAAACACCAACAAATTCAACAACCTCAACATTCAAAAAAACCAACAAATTCAACAACAAAGTCAACAATCAAAAACAACAAAAAATTCAACAACAACCCCAACGTTGAAAAAAACCCAACAAATTCAACCACACCTGAACATTGAAAGTCACCAACAAAATCAACAACAACCTCAACTTTGAAAAACACCAAAAAATTCAACAACCTCAACATTGAAAAAGAGCAGCAAATTCAACAACAACCTCATCAATGAAAATCATCAAAAAATTTCAACGACAAAATGAACATTCAAAAACACCAAGAAATTCACCAGCAACCACAAATTTGAATAAGACCAAAAAATTCAACTGCAATCTCAAGTTTGAAAAATACAAATAAATTCAAAAAAAAGCATTGATAACACCAATAAATTCTACAATAACCTCAAAATTGAAAATCACCAACAAAGTCAACAACAACCTCAACATTGCCAAACACAAAGAAATTCAACAACAACCTCAACAATGAAAAATACCAAAACATTCAACAACAACCTCAACATTCAAAAACACCAACAAATTCAATATAAACCTCAACAATTAAAAACACCAAAAAATTCTTCGACAATCTCAACTTTGAAAAACACCAACAAATTCAACAACAAACTCAACATTGAAAATCACCAACAAATTCAACAACAACCTCAACAATGAAAAACAGAAAAAAATTCAACATCAACAACCTCAACAATGAAAAACAGAAATAATTTCAACAACAATCGCAACAATGAAAAACACCAAAAAATTCAATAACAAACTCAACATTGAAAATCACCAGCAAATTCTACGAAAACCTCAACAATGAAAAACATCCAAAAATTCAACAACACCCTCAACATTCCAAAACACCAACACATTCAATAAATACCTCAACAATGAAGAACAAATTCAAAAACCTCAACATTGAAAAGCACCAACAAATTCAACAACAACCTCAACAATAAAAATCACCAACAATTTCAACAACAACCTCAGCTTTGAAAAACATCAACAAATTCAACAAAAACCACAGCAATTAAAAACACCAAAAAATTGAACAACAAGCTCAACATTCAAAAACACCAACAAATTCAACAAAAACCTCAACAAGAAAAAACACCAAAAAATTCAACAACATCAACTTTGAAAAAAACCAAAAAATTGAACAACAAACTCAACATTGAAAATCACCAACAAATTCAACAACAACCTCAGCAATGATAAACAAACAAAAATTCAACATCAACAACCTGATCAATGAAAAACATACAAAACATTCAACAACTACCTCAACAGTAATAAACACCTAACATTTCAACAACAAACTCAACAATGAAAATCATCAACAAAATCAACAACAACCTCAACAATGAAAAACACCAACTATTTCAACAACAACCTCAATATTGAAAATCAACAACAAATTCAACAACAACCTCAGCAATGAGAAACAAACATAAATTCAACATCAACAACCTCAACAATGTAAATCACCAAAACATTCAACAACAACCTCTACAGTGAAAAACACCAACAATTTCAACAACAAACTCCACTTTCAAAAACACCATCAAATTCAACATCAACCTCAACACTGAAAAACTCCAAAAAATTCAATAACAACCTCAACTTTGAAAAACACCAACAAATGCAACAACCTCAACATTGAAAAAGAGCAGCAAATTCAACAACAACCTCATCAATGAAAATCATCAAAAAAATTCAACGACAACCTGAACATTCAAAAACACCAAAAAATTCACCATTACCACAAATTTGAATAACAACAAAAAATTCAACTGCAATCTCAAGTTTGAACAATAAAAATAAGTTCAAAAAAAACCATTGATAACACCAATAAATTCTACAATAACCTCAGTATTGAAAATCACCAACAAAGTCAACAACAACCTCAACAATGCCAAATACAAAGAAATTCAACAACAACCTCAACAATGAAAAATACCAAAACATTCAACAACAACCTCAACATTCTAAAACACCAACAAATTCAACATAAACCTCAACAATTAAAAACACCAAAAAATTCTTCGACAACGTCAACTTTGAAAAACACCAACAAGTTCAACAACAACCTCAACATTCAGAAACACCAAAATATTCAACAACAACCTCAACTTTGAAAAACACCAACCAATTCAACAACAAACTCAACATTGAAAATCACCAACAAATTCAACAACAACCTCAACAATGAAAAACAGAAAAAAATTCAACATCAACAACCTCAACAATGAAAAACAGAAACAATTTCAATAACAATCGCAACAATGAAAAACACCAAAAAATTCAATAACAAACTCAACATTGAAAATCACCAGCAAATTCTACGAAAACCTCAACAATGAAAATCATCCAAAAATTCAACAACACCCTCAACATTCCAAAACACCAACAAATTCAATAAATACCTCAACAATGAAAAACAAATTCAAAAACCTCAACATTGAAAAACACCAACAAATTCAACAACAACCTCAACAATGAAAATCACCAACAATTTCAACAACAACCTCAACAATGAAAAACATCAACAAATTCAACAAAAACCACAACAATTAAAAAGACCAAAAAATTGAACAACAAACTCAACATTCAAAAACAACAACAAATTCAACAACAACCTCAACATTGAAAAATACCAAAATATTCAACAACAACCTCAACTTTGAAAAACACCAACAATTTGAAAAACCTCAACATTGAAAAACGCCAACAAATTCAACTACAACCTCAATATTGAAAATTACCAACAAATTCAACAACAACCTCAGCAATGAAAAACATTAAAAAATTCATCAACAACCTCAACATTCAAAAACGCCAACAAATTCAACAAAAACCTCAACAAAGAAAAACACCAAAAAATTCAACAACAACCTCAACTTTCAAAAACACCAACAAATTCAACAACCTCAACATTCAAAAAAACCAACAAATTCAACAACAACCTCAACAATCAAAAACAACAAAAAATTCAACAACAACCCCAACGTTGAAAAAAACCCAACAAATTCAACCACACCTGAACATTGAAAGTCACCAACAAAATCAACAACAACCTCAACTTTGAAAAACACCAAAAAATTCAACAACCTCAACATTGAAAAAGAGCAGCAAATTCAACAACAACCTCATCAATGAAAATCATCAAAAAATTTCAACGACAAACTGAACATTCAAAAACACCAAAAAATTCACCAGCAACCACAAATTTGAATAAGACCAAAAAATTCAACTGCAATCTCAAGTTTGAAAAATACAAATAAATTCAAAAAAAAGCATTGATAACACCAATAAATTCTACAATAACCTCAATATTGAAAATCACCAACAAAGTCAACAACAACCTCAACATTGCCAAACACAAAGAAATTCAACAACAACCTCAACAATGAAAAATACCAAAACATTCAACAACAACCTCAACATTCAAAAACACCAACAAATTCAATATAAACCTCAACAATTAAAAACACCAAAAAATTCTTCGACAATCTCAACTTTGAAAAACACCAACAAATTCAACAACAAACTCAACATTGAAAATCACCAACAAATTCAACAACAACCTCAACAATGAAAAACAGAAAAAAAATCAACATCAACAACCTGAACAATGAAAAACAGAAATAATTTCAACAACAATCGCAACAATGAAAAACACCAAAAAATTCAATAACAAACTCAACATTGAAAATCACCAGCAAATTCTACGAAAACCTCAACAATGAAAAACATCCAAAAATTCAACAACACCCTCAACATTCCAAAACACCAACAAATTCAATAAATACCTCAACAATGAAGAACAAATTCAAAAAGCAACAAATTGAAAAGCACCAACAAATTCAACAACAACCTCAACAATAAAAATCACCAACAATTTCAACAACAACCTCAACTTTGAAAAACATCAACAAATTCAACAAAAACCACAGCAATTAAAAACACCAAAAAATTGAACAACAAGCTCAACATTCAAAAACACCAACAAATTCAACAAAAACCTCAACAAGAAAAAACACCAAAAAATTCAACAACATCAACTTTGAAAAAAACCAAAAAATTGAACAACAAACTCAACATTGAAAATCACCAACAAATTCAACAACAACCTCAGCAATGATAAACAAACAAAAATTCAACATCAACAACCTGATCAATGAAAAACATACAAAACATTCAACAACTACCTCAACAGTAATAAACACCTAACATTTCAACAACAAACTCAACAATGAAAATCATCAACAAAATCAACAACAACCTCAACAATGAAAAACACCAACTATTTCAACAACAACCTCAATATTGAAAATCAACAACAAATTCAACAACAACCTCAGCAATGAGAAACAAACATAAATTCAACATCAACAACCTCAACAATGTAAATCACCAAAACATTCAACAACAACCTCTACAGTGAAAAACACCAACAATTTCAACAACAAACTCCACTTTCAAAAACACCATCAAATTCAACATCAACCTCAACACTGAAAAACTCCAAAAAATTCAATAACAACCTCAACTTTGAAAAACACCAACAAATGCAACAACCTCAACATTGAAAAAGAGCAGCAAATTCAAAAAACAACCTCATCAATGAAAATCATCAAAAAAATTCAACGACAACCTGAACATTCAAAAACACCAAAAAATTCACCATTACCACAAATTTGAATAACAACAAAAAATTCAACTGCAATCTCAAGTTTGAACAATAAAAATAAGTTCAAAAAAAACCATTGATAACACCAATAAATTCTACAATAACCTCAGTATTGAAAATCACCAACAAAGTCAACAACAACCTCAACATTGCCAAATACAAAGAAATTCAACAACAACCTCAACAATGAAAAATACCAAAACATTCAACAACAACCTCAACATTCTAAAACACCAACAAATTCAACATAAACCTCAACAATTAAAAACACCAAAAAATTCTTCGACAACGTCAACTTTGAAAAACACCAACAAGTTCAACAACAACCTCAACATTCAGAAACACCAAAATATTCAACAACAACCTCAACTTTGAAAAACACCAACCAATTCAACAACAAACTCAACATTGAAAATCACCAACAAATTCAACAACAACCTCAACAATGAAAAACAGAAAAAAATTCAACATCAACAACCTCAACAAAGATAAACAGCAACAACTTCAACAACAATCGCAACAATGAAAAACACCAAAAAATTCAATAACAAACTCAACATTGAAAATCACCAGCAAATTCTACGAAAACCTCAACAATGAAAAACATCCAAAAATTCAACAACACCCTCAACATTCCAAAACACCAACAAATTCAATAAATACCTCAGCAATCAAAAACAAATTCAAAAACCTCAACATTGAAAAACACCAACAAATTCAACAACAACCTCAACAATGAAAATCACCAACAATTTCAACAACAACCTCAACTTTGAAAAACATCAACAAATTCAACGAAAACCACAACAATTAAAAAGACCAAAAAAATGAACAACAAACTCAACATTCAAAAACACCAACAAATTCAACAACAACCTCAACATTGAAA
The DNA here is from genome assembly GCF_964194155.1 of Cetorhinus maximus. Classification (NCBI taxonomy): domain Eukaryota; kingdom Metazoa; phylum Chordata; class Chondrichthyes; order Lamniformes; family Cetorhinidae; genus Cetorhinus; species Cetorhinus maximus. Next base: position 23,563,193 of record NC_135909.1, read on the forward strand.
AATACCAAAATATTCAACAACAACCTCAACTTTGAAAAACACCAACAATTTCAAAAACCTCAACATTGAAAAACGCCAACAAATTCAACTACAACCTCAATATTGAAAATTACCAACAAATTCAACAACAACCTCAGCAATGAAAAACATTAAAAAATTCAGCAACAACCTCAACATTCAAAAACGCCAACAAATTCAACAAAAACCTCAACAAGGAAAAACACCAAAAAATTCAACAACAACCTCAACTTTCAAAAACACCAACAAATTCAACAACCTCAACATTCAAAAAAACCAACAAATTCAACAACAACCTCAACAATGAAAAACAACAAAAAATTCAACAATAACCCCAACGTTGAAAAAAACCCAACAAATTCAACAACAACCTGAACATTGAAAGTCACCAACAAAATCAACAACAACCTCAACTTTGAAAAACACCAAAAAATTCAACAACCTCAACATTGAAAAAGAGCAGCAAATTCAACAACAACCTCATCAATGAAAATCATCAAAAAATTTCAACGACAAACTGAACATTCAAAAACACCAAAAAATTCACCAGCAACCACAAATTTGAATAAGACCAAAAAATTCAACTGCAATCTCAAGTTTGAAAAATACAAATAAGTTCAAAAAAAAACATTGATAACACCAATAAATTCTACGATAACCTCAATATTGAAAATCACCAAAAAAGTCAACAACAACCTCAACATTGTCAAACACAAAGAAATTCAACAACAACCTCAACAATGAAAAATACCAAAACATTCAACAACAACCTCAACATTCAAAAACACCAACAAATTCAACATAAACCTCAACAATTAAAAACAGCAAAAAATTCTTCGACAACCTCAACTTTGAAAAACACCAACAAATTCAACAACAAACTCAACATTGAAAATCACCAACAAATTCAACAACAACCTCAACAATGAAAAACAGAATAAAATTCAACATCAACAACCTCAACAATGAAAAACAGAAAAATTTCAACAACAATCGCAACAATGAAAAAACACCAAAAAATTCAATAACATACTCAACATTGAAAATCACCAGCAAATTCTACGAAAACCTCAACAATGAAAAACATCCAAAAATTCAACAACACCCTCAACATTCCAAAACACCAACAAATTCAATAAATACCTCAACAATGAAAAACAAATTCAAAAACCTCAACATTGATAAACACCAACAAATTCAACAACAACCTCAACAATGAAAATCACCAACAATTTCAACAACAACTTCAACTTTGAAAAACATCAACAAATTCAACAAAAACCACAGCAATTAAAAACACTAAAAATTTGAACAACAAACTCAACATTCAAAAACACCAACAAATTCAAAAAAAACCTCAACAATAAATAACACCAAAAAATTCAACAACAACATCAACATTGAAAAAAACCAAAAAATTGAACAACAAACTCAACATTGAAAATCACCAACAAATTCAACAACAACCTCAACAAAAAAAAACAGAAAAAAATTCAACATCAACAACCTCAACAAAGAAAAACAGCAACAACTTCAACAACAATCGCAACAATGAAATACACCAAAAAATTGAACAACAAAATCAACATTCAAAAACACCAACAAATTCAACAACAACCTCAACATTGAAAAATACCAAAATATTCAACAACAACCTCAACTTTGAAAAACACCAACAATTTCAAAAACCTCAACATTGAAAAACGCCAACAAATTCAACTACAACCTCAATATTGAAAATTACCAACAAATTCAACAACAACCTCAGCAATGAAAAACATTAAAAAATTCATCAACAACCTCAACATTCAAAAACGCCAACAAATTCAACAAAACCTCAACAAGGAAAACACCAAAAAATTCAACAACAACCTCAACATTCAAAAACACCAACAAATTCAACAACCTCAACATTCAAAAAAACCAACAAATTCAACAACAACCTCAACAATGAAAAACAACAAAAAATTCAACAACAACCCCAACGTTGAAAAAAACCCAACAAATTCAACAACAACTTGAATATTGAAAGTCACCAACAAAATCAACAACAACCTCAACTTTGAAAAACACCAAAAAATTCAATAACCTCAACATTGAAAAAGAGCAGCAAATTCAACAACCACCTCATCAATGAAAATCATCAAAAAATTTCAACGACAAACTGAACATTCAAAAACACCAAAAAATTCACCAGCAACCACAAATTTGAATGAGACCAAAAAATTCAACTGCAATCTCAAGTTTGAAAAAGACAAATAAGTTCAAAAAAAAACATTGATAACACCAATAAATTCTACAATAACCTCAATATTGAAAATCACCAACAAAGTCAACAACAACCTCAACATTGCTTAACACAAAGAAATTCAACAACAACATCAACAATGAAAAACACCAAAACATTCAACAACAACCTCAACATTCAAAAAACCCAGCAAATTCAACGAAAACCTCAACAATTAAAAACACCAAAAAATTCTTCGACAACCTCAACTTTGAAAAACATCAACAAATTCAACAACAACCTCAACATTCAGAAACACCAAAAAATTCAACAACAACCTCAACTTTGAAATTCACCAACAAATTCAACAACAAACTCAACATTGAAAATCACCAACAAATTCAACAACAACCTCAAGAATGAAAAACAGAAAAAAATTCAACATCAACAACCTCAACAATGAAAAACAGAAACAATTTCAACAACAATCGCAACAATGAAAAACACCAAATAATTCAATAACAAACTCAACATTGAAAATCACCACCAAATTCTACGAAAACCTCAACAATGAAAATCATCCAAAAATTCAACAAAAACCTCAACGATAAAAAACACCAAAAAATTCAACAACAAACTCAACATTGAAAATCACCAACAAATTCAACAACAACCTCAGCAATGATAAACAAACAAAAATTCAACATCAACAACCTGATCAATGAAAAACAACAAAACATTCAACAACTACCTCAACAGTGATTAACACCTAACATTTCAACAACAAACTCAACAATGAAAATCATCAACAAATTCAACAACAACCTCAACAATGAAAAACACCAACAATTTCAACAACAACCGCAATATTGAAAATCAACAACAAATTCAACAACAACCTCAGCAATGAGAAACAAACATAAATTCAACATCAACAACCTCAACAATGTAAATCACCAAAACATTCAACAACAACCTCTACAGTGAAAAACACCAACAATTTCAACAACAAACTCCACTTTCAAAAACACCATCAAATTCAACATCAACCTCAACACTGAAAAACTCCAAAAAATTCAATAACAACCTCAACTTTGAAAAACACCAACAAATGCAACAACCTCAACATTGAAAAAGAGCAGCAAATTCAACAACAACCTCATCAATGAAAATCATCAAAAAAATTCAACGACAACCTGAACATTCAAAAACACCAAAAAATTCACCATAACCACAAATTTGAATAACACCAAAAAATTCAACTGCAATCTCAAGTTTGAACAATAAAAATAAGTTCAAAAAAAACCATTGATAACACCAATAAATTCTACAATAACCTCAGTATTGAAAATCACCAACAAAGTCAACAACAACCTCAACATTGCCAAACACAAAGAAATTCAACAACAACCTCAACAATGAAAAATACCAAAACATTCAACAACAACCTCAACATTCAAAAACACCAACAAATTCAACATAAACCTCAACAATTAAAAACACCAAAAAATTCTTCGACAACGTCAACTTTGAAAAACACCAACAAATTCAACAACAACCTCAACATTCAGAAACACCAAAATATTCAACAACAACCTCAACTTTGAAAAACACCAACCAATTCAACAACAAACTCAACATTGAAAATCACCAACAAATTCAACAACAACCTCAACAATGAAAAACAGAAAAAAATTCAACATCAACAACCTCAACAAAGAAAAACAGCAACAACTTCAACAACAATCGCAACAATGAAGAACACCAAAAAATTCAATAACAAACTCAACATTGATAATCACCAGCAAATTCTACGAAAACCTCAACAATGAAAAACATCCAAAAATTCAACAACACCCTCAACATTCCAAAACACCAACAAATTCAATAAATACCTCAGCAATCAAAAACAAATTCAAAAACCTCAACATTGAAAAACACCAACAAATTCAACAACAACCTCAACAATGAAAATCACCAACAATTTCAACAACAACCTCAACTTTGAAAAACATCAACAAATTCAACGAAAACCACAAGAATTAAAAAGACCAAAAAAATGAACAACAAACTCAACATTCAAAAACACCAACAAATTCAACAACAACCTCAACATTGAAAAATACCAAAATATTCAACAACAACCTCAACTTTGAAAAACACCAACAATTTCAAAAACCTCAACATTGAAAAACGCCAACAAATTCAACTACAACCTCAATATTGAAAATTACCAACAAATTCAACAACCTCAGCAATGAAAAACATTAAAAAATTCATCAACAACCTCAACATTCAAAAACGCCAACAAATTCAACAAAAACCTCAACAAGGAAAAACACCAAAAAATTCATCAACAACCTCAACATTCAAAAACACCAACAAATTCAACAACCTCAACATTCAAAAAAACCAACAAATTCAACAACAACCTCAACAATGAAAAACAACAAAAAATTCAACAACAACCCCAACGTTGAAAAAAACCCAACAAATTCAACAACAACTTGAATATTGAAAGTCACCAACAAAATCAACAACAACCTCAACTTTGAAAAACACCAAAAAATTCAACAACCTCAACATTGAAAAAGAGCAGCAAATTCAACAACCACCTCATCAATGAAAATCATCAAAAAATTTCAACGACAAACTGAACATTCAAAAACACCAAAAAATTCACCAGCAACCACAAATTTGAATGAGACCAAAAAATTCAACTGCAATCTCAAGTTTGAAAAAGACAAATAAGTTCAAAAAAAAACATTGATAACACCAATAAATTCTACAATAACCTCAATATTGAAAATCACCAACAAAGTCAACAACAACCTCAACATTGCTTAACACAAAGAAATTCAACAACAACATCAACAATGAAAAACACCAAAACATTCAACAACAACCTCAACATTCAAAAAACCCAGCAAATTCAACGAAAACCTCAACAATTAAAAACACCAAAAAATTCTTCGACAACCTCAACTTTGAAAAACATCAACAAATTCAACAACAACCTCAACATTCAGAAACACCAAAAAATGCAACAACAACCTCAACTTTGAAAAACAGCAACAATTTCAACAACAAACTCAACATTGAAAATCACCAACAAATTCAACAACAACCTCAAGAATGAAAAACAGTAAAAAATTCAACATCAACAACCTCAACAATGAAAAACAGAAACAATTTCAACAACAATCGCAACAATGAAAAACACCAAAAAATTCAATAACAAACTCAACATTGAAAATCACCAGCAAATTCTACGAAAACCTCAACAATGAAAATCATCCAAAAATTCAACAACACCCTCAACATTCCAAAACACCAACAAATTCAATAAATACCTCAACAATGAAAAACAAATTCAAAAACCTCAACATTGAAAAACACCAACAAATTCAACAACAACCTCAACAATGAAAATCACCAACAATTTCAACAACAACCTCAACTTTGAAAACCATCAACAAATTCAACAAAAACCTCAGCAATTAAAAACACCAAAAAATTGAACAACAAACTCAACATTCAAAAACACCAAAAAATTCAACAAAAACCTCAACGATAAAAAACACCAAAAAATTCAACAGCAAACTCAACATTGAAAATCACCAACAAATTCAACAACAACCTCAGCAATGATAAACAAACAAAAATTCAACATCAACAACCTGATCAATGAAAAACAACAAAACATTCAACAACTACCTCAACAGTGATTAACACCTAACATTTCAACAACAAACTCAACAATGAAAATCATCAACAAATTCAACAACAACCTCAACAATGAAAAACACCAACAATTTCAACAACAACCGCAAAATTGAAAATCAACAACAAATTCAACAACAACCTCAGCAATGAGAAACAAACATAAATTCAACATCAACAACCTCAACAATGTAAATCACCAAAACATTCAACAACAACCTCTACAGTGAAAAACACCAACAATTTCAACAACAAACTCCACTTTCAAAAACACCATCAAATTCAACATCAACATCAACACTGAAAAACTCCAAAAAATTCAATAACAACCTCAACTTTGAAAAACACCAACAAATGCAACAACCTCAACATTGAAAAAGAGCAGCAAATTCAACAACAACCTTATCAATGAAAATCATCAAAAAAATTCAACGACAACCTGAACATTCAAAAACACCAAAAAATTCACCATAACCACAAATTTGAATAACACCAAAAAATTCAACTGCAATCACAAGTTTGAACAATAAAAATAAGTTCAAAAAAAACCATTGATAACACCAATAAATTCTACAATAACCTCAGTATTGAAAATCACCAACAAAGTCAACAACAACCTCAACATTGCCAAATACAAAGAAATTCAACAACAACCTCAACAATGAAAAATACCAAAACATTCAACAACAACCTCAACATTCAAAAACACCAACAAATTCAACATAAACCTCAACAATGAAAAACACCAAAAAATTTGAATAACATCAAAAAATTCAACTGCAACCTCATGTTTGAAAAATACAACATATTCAACATCAAACTCAACTTTGAAAAACACCAACAAATGCAACAACCTCAACATTGAAAAACAGAAAAAAATTCAACTACAACCACAATTTTGAAAAATACAAAAAGATTCAAAAAAAAACATTGAATACACCAATAAATTCAGCAACAACCTCATTATTGAATATCACCAACAAATTCAACAACAACCTCAACATTGAAAAATACCAAAATATTCAACAACAACCTCAACTTTGAAAAACACCAACAATTTCAAAAACCTCAACATTGAAAAACGCCAACAAATTCAACTACAACCTCAATATTGAAAATTACCAACAAATTCAACAACAACCTCAGCAATGAAAAACATTAAAAAATTCATCAACAACCTCAACATTCAAAAACGCCAACAAATTCAACAAAAACCTCAACAAGGAAAAACACCAAAAAATTCAACAACAACCTCAACTTTCAAAAACACCAACAAATTCAACAACCTCAACATTCAAAAAAACCAACAAATTCAACAACAACCTCAACAATGAAAAACAACAAAAAATTCAACAACAACCCCAACGTTGAAAAAAACCCAACAAATTCAACAACAACCTGAACATTGAAAGTCACCAACAAAATCAACAACAACCTCAACTTTGAAAAACACCAAAAAATTCAACAACCTCAACATTGAAAAAGAACAGCAAATTCAACAACCACCTCATCAATGAAAATCATCAAAAAATTTCAACGACAAACTGAACATTCAAAAACACCAGAAAATTCACCAGCAACCACAAATTTGAATAAGACCAAAAAATTCAACTGCAATCTCAAGTTTGAAAAAGACAAATAAGTTCTAAAAAAAACATTGATAACACCAATAAATTCTTCAATAACCTCAATATTTAAAATCACCAACAAAGTCAACAACAACGTCAACATTGCCAAACACAAAGAAATTCAACAACAACTTCAACAATGAAAAACACCAAAACATTCAACAACAACCTCAACATTCAAAAAACCCAGCAAATTCAACGAAAACCTCAACAATTAAAAACACCAAAAAATCCTTCGACAGCGTCAACTTTGAAAAACACCAACAAATTCAACAATAACCTCAACATTCAGAAACACCAGAAAATTCAACAACAACCTCAACTTTGAAAAACACCAACAAATTCAACAACAAACTCAACATTGAAAATCACCAACAAATTCAACAACAACCTCAACAATGAAAAACAGAAAAAAATTCAACATCAACAACCTCAACAATGAAAAACAGAAACAATTTCAACAACAATCGCAACAATGAAAAACACCAAAAAATTCAATAACAAACTCAACATTGAAAATCACCAGCAAATTCTACGAAAACCTCAACAATGAAAAACATCCAAAAAATTCAACAACACCCTCAACATTCCAAAACACCAACAAATTCAATAAATACCTCAACAATGAAAAACAAATTCAAAAACATCAACATTGAAAAACACCAACAAATTCAACAACAACCTCAACAATGAAAATCACCAGCAATTTCAACAACAACCTCAACTTTGAAAACCATCAACAAATTCGACAAAAACCACAGCAATTAAAAACACCAAAAAATTGAACAACAAACTCAACATTCAAAAACACCAACAAATTCAACAAAATCCTCAACAATAAAAAACACCAATAAATTCAACAACAACATCAACCTTGAAAAACACCAACAAATTCAAAAACCTCAACACTGACAAACACCAACAAATTCAAGAACAACCTCAACATTGAAAAACTCCAACATATTCAACAACAACCTCAATATTGAAAATCAACAACAAATTCAACAACAACCTCAGCAATGTAAAACATACAAAAATTCAACATCAACAACTTCAACAATGAAAAACACCAAAACATTCAACAACAACCTCATCAGTGGAAAACACCAAAAATTTCAACAACAAACTCAACTTTCAAAAACACCATCACATTCAAAAACATCTGCAACACTGAGAAACACCAAAAACTTCAATAACAACCTCAACTTTGAAAAACACCAAAAAATGCACCAACCTCAACATTGAAAAACAGCAACAAATTCAACTACAACCTCAACTTTGAAAAATACAAAAAGTTTAAAAAAAAACCATTGAATACACCAATAAATTCAGCAACAACATCAATATTGAAGATCACCAACAAATTCAACAACAACCTCAACATTGCAAAACACCAACAAATTCAACTGCAACCTCAACTTTGAAAAATACAAAAAAGTTAAAAAAAAACCATTGATAACACCAATAAATTCAACAACAACCTCAATAATTAAAATCACCAACAAATTCAATAACAACCTCAACAATGAAAAGCAACAAAAAATTCAACAACAACCTCAACAATGAAAAATACCAAAAAAATCAACAACAACCCAACATTGAAAATCACCAAAGTATTCAACAACAAACTCAACTTTCAAAAACACCATGAAATTCAACAACCTCAACATTGAAAAACCGCAACAAATTCAACAACAACCTCAACTTTTAAAAATACAAAAAGAATCAAGAAAATAAAAATTGATAACACCAACAAATTCAACAACAACTTCAATACTGAAAACTCCAGCAAATCCAACAACAACCTCAGCAATGAAAAACACCAAAAAATTGAACAACAACCTCAAAATTCAAAAGCCCCAACAAATACAACTTAAACCTCAACAATGAAAAACACCAAAAAATACAACAACAACCTCAACTTTGAAAAACACCAACAAATTCAACAACAACCGCAGCAATGAAAAATATCAAAAAATTCAACAACAACCTCAACAATGATAAACACCAAAAAATTCAACAACAACCTCAACAATGATAAAAGGCGAAATAGTCAATAATAACCTCAACATTGAAAGACTCCAGCAATTTCTACAATTACCGCAACAATGAAAAACACCAGAAATTCAACAACAAACGCAACATGGAAAATCACCATCAAATTCAACAAAAATCTCAACAATGATCAACATCAATAAATTCAACATCAACCTCAACATTCCAAAAGATCAACAAATTCAACAAAAACCTCAACAATGAAAACACGAAAAACTTCAACAACAACCACAACTTTGAAAAACACCAACAAATTCAACAACCTCAATATTGAAATCACCAACAAATTCATCAACAACCTCATCAATGAAAAACAGCAAAAAATTCAACAACAACCTCAACATTGAAAAACTCCAACAAATTCAACAACAACCTCAACAATGAAAAACATCAAAAAAATCCAACAACAACCTCAACATTCAAAAAGAACAACAAATTGAACATAAACCTCAACAATGAAATACACAAAAAATTCAACAACAAACTCAACATTGAAAAACACCATCAAATTCAACAAAAATTTCAACAATGAAAAACATCAAAAAATTCAACATCAACCTGAACATTCCAAAAGACCAACAATTTCAAAAATAACCTCAACAATGAAAACACCAAAAAATTCAACAACAACCACAACTTTGAAAAACACCAACAAATTCAACAACCTCAACATTGAAAAACACCAACAAATTCAACAATAACCTCAAATTTTAAAAATACAATAAGGTTCAACAAAATAAAAATTTATAACACCAACAAATTCAACAACAACCTCAATATTGAAAATCACCAACAAATTCAACAACACCCTCAACATTCAAAAACACCAGCAAATTCAACAACAACCTCAATAATGAAAAACACAAAAAAATTCAACAACAACCTCAACATTCAAAATCACCATCAAATTTAACTAAAGCATCAACAATTAAAAACACCAGAAAATTCAACAACAACCTCAACTTTGAAAAACACCAACAAATTCAACAACCTCAACATTGAATAACACCAACAAATTCAACAACAATCTCAACATTGAAAAACTCCAACAAATTCAACAACAACCTCAACAATGAAATGCACCAAAAAATTTAACAAAAACCACAACTTTGTAAAACACCAACAAATTCAACAACCTCAATATTGAAAATCACCAACAAATTGAACAACAATCTCAACTTTGAAAAACAGCAATAAATTCAACAACCTCAACATTGAAAATCACCAACAAATTCAACTACAACCTCAACATTCAAAAACAGTAACAAATTCAAAAACAACCTCAACATTCAAAAACACCAACAAATTCAACAACTACCTCAACAATGGAAAACACCAAAAAATTCAACAACAACCTCAACTTTGAAAAACACCAACAAATGCAACAACCTCAACATTGAAAAACACCAAAAAATTCAACTACAAACTCAACTTTTTAAAACACCAGCAAATTCAACAACCTCAACATTGAAAAACAACAAATTCAAGTGCAACCTCAACTTTGAAAAATACAAAAAATGTTTTCAAGAAAATATTGATACCACCAATAAATTCAACAACAACCTCAATGTTGAAAATCACCAACAGAATCAACAACAACCTCAACAATGAATAACATGAAAACATTCAACAACAACCTCAACAGTGAAAAACACCAAAAATTTCAACAACAAATTCAACATTGAAAATCATCAACAAATTTAACAACAACCTCAACAATGAAAAACAGGAACAAATTGAACAACAACCTCAATATTGAAAATCAACAACAAATTCAACAACAACCTCAGCAATGTAAACAAACAAATATTCAACATCAACAACTTCAACAATGAAAAACACCAAAACATTCAACAACAAACTCAACTTTCAAAAACACCATCACATTCAAAAACATCCTCAACTCTGAGAAACACCAAAAAATTCACTAACAACCTCAACTTTGAAAAACACCAAAAAATGCAACAACCTCAACATTGAAAAACAGCAACAAATTCAACTACAACCTCAACTTTGAAAAATACAAAAAGATTTTTAAAAAACCATTAAATACACCAATAAATTCAGCAACAACCTCAATATTCAAGATCACCAACAAATTCAACAACAACATCAACATTGCAAAACACCAACAAATTCAACTGCAACCACAACTTTGCAAAATACAAAAAAGTTAAAAAAAAAAACCATTGATAACACCAATAAATTCAACAACAACATCAATAATTAAAATCACCAACAAATTCAACAACAACCTCAACAATGATAAAAGGTGAAATAGTCAATAATAACCTCAACATTGAAAGACTCCAACAATTTCTACAACTACCGCAACAATGAAAAACACCAGAAATTTCAACAACAAACTCAACTTTCAAAAACACCATCACATTCAAAAACATCTGCAACACTGAGAAACACCAAAAACTTCAATAACAACCTCAACTTTGAAAAACACCAAAAAATGCACCAACCTCAACATTGAAAAACAGCAACAAATTCAACTACAACCTCAACTTTGAAAAATACAAAAAGTTTAAAAAAAAACCATTGAATACACCAATAAATTCAGCAACAACATCAATATTGAAGATCACCAACAAATTCAACAACAACCTCAACATTGCAAAACACCAACAAATTCAACTGCAACCTCAACTTTGAAAAATACAAAAAAGTTAAAAAAAAACCATTGATAACACCAATAAATTCAACAACAACCTCAATAATTAAAATCACCAACAAATTCAATAACAACCTCAACAATGAAAAGCAACAAAAAATTCAACAACAACCTCAACAATGAAAAATACCAAAAAAAATCAACAACAACCCAACATTGAAAATCACCAAAGTATTCAACAACAAACTCAACTTTCAAAAACACCATGAAATTCAACAACCTCAACATTGAAAAACCGCAACAAATTCAACAACAACCTCAACTTTTAAAAATACAAAAAGAATCAAGAAAATAAAAATTGATAACACCAACAAATTCAACAACAACTTCAATACTGAAAACTCCAGCAAATCCAACAACAACCTCAGCAATGAAAAACACCAAAAAATTGAACAACAACCTCAAAATTCAAAAGCCCCAACAAATACAACTTAAACCTCAACAATGAAAAACACCAAAAAATACAACAACAACCTCAACTTTGAAAAACACCAACAAATTCAACAACAACCGCAGCAATGAAAAATATCAAAAAATTCAACAACAACCTCAACAATGATAAACACCAAAAAATTCAACAACAACCTCAACAATGATAAAAGGCGAAATAGTCAATAATAACCTCAACATTGAAAGACTCCAGCAATTTCTACAATTACCGCAACAATGAAAAACACCAGAAATTCAACAACAAACGCAACATGGAAAATTACCATCAAATTCAACAAAAATCTCAACAATGATCAACATCAATAAATTCAACATCAACCTCAACATTCCAAAAGAACAACAAATTCAACAAAAACCTCAACAATGAAAACACGAAAAACTTCAACAACAACCACAACTTTGAAAAACACCAACAAATTCAACAACCTCAATATTGAAATCACCAACAAATTCATCAACAACCTCATCAATGAAAAACAGCAAAAAATTCAACAACAACCTCAACATTGAAAAACTCCAACAAATTCAAGAACAACCTCAACAATGAAAAACATCAAAAAAATCCAACAACAACCTCAACATTCAAAAAGAACAACAAATTGAACATAAACCTCAACAATGAAATACACAAAAAATTCAACAACAAACTCAACATTGAAAAACACCATCAAATTCAACAAAAATTTCAACAATGAAAAACATCAAAAAATTCAACATCAACCTGAACATTCCAAAAGACCAACAATTTCAAAAATAACCTCAACAATGAAAACACCAAAAAATTCAACAACAACCACAACTTTGAAAAACACCAACAAATTCAACAACCTCAACATTGAAAAACACCAACAAATTCAACAATAACCTCAAATTTTAAAAATACAATAAGGTTCAACAAAATAAAAATTTATAACACCAACAAATTCAACAACAACCTCAATATTGAAAATCACCAACAAATTCAACAACACCCTCAACATTCAAAAACACCAGCAAATTCAACAACAACCTCAATAATGAAAAACACAAAAAAATTCAACAACAACCTCAACATTCAAAATCACCATCAAATTTAACTAAAGCATCAACAATTAAAAACACCAGAAAATTCAACAACAACCTCAACTTTGAAAAACACCAACAAATTCAACAACCTCAACATTGAATAACACCAACAAATTCAACAACAATCTCAACATTGAAAAACTCCAACAAATTCAACAACAACCTCAACAATGAAATGCACCAAAAAATTTAACAAAAACCACAACTTTGTAAAACACCAACAAATTCAACAACCTCAATATTGAAAATCACCAACAAATTGAACAACAATCTCAACTTTGAAAAACAGCAATAAATTCAACAACCTCAACATTGAAAATCACCAACAAATTCAACTACAACCTCAACATTCAAAAACAGTAACAAATTCAAAAACAACCTCAACATTCAAAAACACCAACAAATTCAACAACTACCTCAACAATGGAAAACACCAAAAAATTCAACAACAACCTCAACTTTGAAAAACACCAACAAATGCAACAACCTCAACATTGAAAAACAACAAATTCAAGTGCAACCTCAACTTTGAAAAATACAAAAAATGTTTTCAAGAAAATATTGATACCACCAATAAATTCAACAACAACCTCAATGTTGAAAATCACCAACAGAATCAACAACAACCTCAACAATGAATAACATGAAAACATTCAACAACAACCTCAACAGTGAAAAACACCAAAAATTTCAACAACAAATTCAACATTGAAAATCATCAACAAATTTAACAACAACCTCAACAATGACAAACAGGAACAAATTGAACAACAACCTCAATATTGAAAATCAACAACAAATTCAACAACAACCTCAGCAATGTAAACAAACAAATATTCAACATCAACAACTTCAACAATGAAAAACACCAAAACATTCAACAACAAACTCAACTTTCAAAAACACCATCACATTCAAAAACATCCTCAACTCTGAGAAACACCAAAAAATTCACTAACAACCTCAACTTTGAAAAACACCAAAAAATGCAACAACCTCAACATTGAAAAACAGCAACAAATTCAACTACAACCTCAACTTTGAAAAATACAAAAAGATTTTTAAAAAACCATTAAATACACCAATAAATTCAGCAACAACCTCAATATTCAAGATCACCAACAAATTCAACAACAACATCAACATTGCAAAACACCAACAAATTCAACTGCAACCACAACTTTGCAAAATACAAAAACGTTAAAAAAAAAAACCATTGATAACAACAATAAATTCAACAACAACCTCAATAATTAAAATCACCAACAAATTCAACAACAACCTCAACAATGATAAAAGGTGAAATAGTCAATAATAACCTCAACATTGAAAGACTCCAACAATTTCTACAACTACCGCAACAATGAAAAACACCAGAAATTCAACAACAAATGCAACATGGAAAATCACCATCAAATTCAACAAAAATCTCAACAATGGTCAACATCAATAAATTCAACATCAACCTCAACATTTCAAAAGAACAACAAATTCAACAAAAAACCTCAACAATGAAAACACCAAAAAACTCAACAACAACCACAACTTTGAAAAACACCAACAAATTCAACAACCTCAATATTGAAATCACCAACAAATTCATCAACAACCTCAACAATGAAAAACAGCAAAAAATTCAACAACAACCTCAACATTGAAAAACTCCAACAAATTCAACAACAACCTCAATAATGAAAAACATCAAAAAAATCCAACAACAACCTCAACATTCAAAAAGAACAACAGATTGAACATAAACTTCAACAATGAAATACACAAAAAATTCAACAACAAACTCAACATTGAAAAACACCATCAAATTCAACAAAAATTACAACAATGAAAAACATCAAAAAATTCAACATCAACCTGAACATTCCAAAAGACCAACAGTTTCAAAAATAACCTCAACAATGAAAACACCAACAAATTCAACAAACTAAATATTGAAAATCACCAACAAATTCATCAACAACCTCAACAATAAAAAGCAGCAAAAAATTCAACAACAACGACTTCAACAATGAAAAACACCAAAAAATACAACAACAACCTCAACATTGAAAAACTCGAACAATTTCAACAACAACCTCAACAATTAAAAACACCAAAATATTGAACAACAAACTCAACATTGAAAATCACCAACAAATTCAACAATAACCTCAACAATGAAAAATATCAAAAAATTCAACAACAACCTCAACATTCAAAAGCAGCAAGAAATTCAACATAAACCTCAACAATGAAAAACACCAAAAAATTCAACAACAACCTCAACTTTGACAAATACCAAAAAATTCAACAACAACCTCAACTTTGAAAAACACCAACAAATTCAGAAACCTAAGCATGGTAAAACACCAACAAATTCAACTATAACCTCAATATTGAAAATCACCAACAAATTCAACAACAACCGCAACAATGAAAAGCACCAACAAGTTCAACAAAAACTGCAACAATGAAAAACCCCAAAAAATTCTTCAACAACCTCAACATTAAAAAACTCCAATAAATTCAAAAAGACCTCAACAATGAAAAACACCAAAAAATTCAACAACAACCTCAACTTTGAAAACTACAAAAAATTTCAAAAAAAACCATTGATAACACCAACAAATTCAACAACTACCTCAACAATGAAAAACACCAAAAAATTCAACAACAACCTCAACTTTGAAAAACACCAACAAATGCAACAACCTCAACATTGAAAAACACCAAAAAATTCAACTACAAACTCAACTTTTTAAAACACCAGCAAATTCAACAACCTCAACATTGAAAAACAACAACAAATTCAAGTGCAACCTCAACTTTAAAAAATACAAAAAATGTTTTCAAGAAAATATTGATACCACCAATAAATTCAACAACAACCTCAATATTGAAAATCACCAACAGAATCAACAACAAACTCAACATTGAATAACATGAAAACATTCAACAACAACCTCAACAGTGAAAAACACCAAAAATTTCAACAACAAATTCAACATTGAAAATCATCAACAAATTCAACAACAACCTCAACATTGAAAAACAGGAACAAATTCAACAACAACCTCAATATTGAAAATCAACAACAAATTCAACAACAACCTCAGCAATGAAAAACAAACAAATATTCAACATCAACAACTTCAACAATGAAAAACACCAAAACATTCAACAACAACCTCAACAGTGAAAAACACCAAAAATTTCAACAACAAACTCAACATTGAAAATCATCAACAAATTCAACAACAACCTCAACAATGAAAAACAGGAACAAATTCAACAACAACCTCAATATTGAAAATCAACAACAAATTCAACAACAACCTCAGCAATGAAAAACAAACAAATATTCAACATCAACAACTTCAACAATGAAAAACACGAAAACATTCAACAACAACCTCAACAGTGAAAAACACCAAAAATTTCAACAACAAACTCAACTTTCAAAAACACCATCACATTCAAAAACATCCTCAACTCTGAGAAACACCAAAAAATTCAATAACAACCTCAACCTTGAAAAATACAAATAGATTCAAAAAAAACCATTGAATACACCAATAAATTCAGCAACAACCTCAATATTGAAGATCACCAACAAATTCAACAACAACATCAACATTGCAAAACACCAACAAATTCAACTGCAACCTCAACTTTGCAAAATACAAAAAAGTTAAAAAAAAACCATTGATAACACCAATAAATTCAACAACAACATCAATAATTAAAATCACCAACAAATTCAACAACAACCTCAACAATGATAAAAGGTGAAATAGTCAATAATAACCTCAACATTGAAAGACTCCAACAATTTCTACAACTACCGCAACAATGAAAAACACCAGAAATTCAACAACAAACGCAACATGGAAAATCACCATCAAATTCAACAAAAATCTCAACAATGATCAAGATCAATAAATTCAACATCAACCTCAACATTTCAAAAGAACAACAAATTCAACAAAAAACCTCAACAATGAAAACACCAAAAAACTCAACAACAACCACAACTTTGAAAAACACCAACAAATTCAACAACCTCAATATTGAAATCACCAACAAATTCATCAACAACCTCAACAATGAAAAACAGCAAAAAAATCCAACAACAACCTCAACATTCAAAAAGAACAACAAATTGAACATAAATTTCAACAATGAAATACACAATAAATTCAAAAACAAACTCAACATTGAAAAACACCATCAAATTCAACAAAAATTTCAACAATGAAAAACATCAAAAAATTCAACATCAACCTGAACATTCCAAAAGACCAACAATTTCAAAAATAACCTCAACAATGAAAACACCAAAAAATTCAACAACAACCACAACTTTGAAAAACACCAACAAATTCAACAAACTCAATATTGAAAATCACCAATAAATACAACAACAACCTCAACATTGAAAAACTCGAACAATTTCAACAACAACCTCAACAATTAAAAACACCAAAATATTAAACAACAAACTCAACATTGAAAATGACCAACAAATTCAACAATAACCTCAACAATGAAAAACATCAAAAAATTCAACAACAACCTCAACATTCAAAAGCAACAACAAATTCAACATAAACCTCAACAATGAAAAACACCAAAAAATTCAACAACAACCTCAACTTTGATAAAAACCAAAAAATTCAACAACCTCAACATTGACAAATACCAACAAATTCAACAACAACCTCAACTTTGAAAAACACCAACAAATTCAGAAACCTAAGCATGGAAAAACACCAACAAATTCAACTATAACCTCAATATTGAAAATCACCAACAAATTCAACAACAACCGCAACAATGAAAAACACCAACAAGTTCAACAAAAACTGCAACATTGAAAAACCCCAAAAAATTCTTCAACAACCTCAACATTAAAAAACTCCAATAAATTCAAAAAGACCTCAACAATGAAAAACACCAAAAATTCAACAACAACCTCAACCTTGAAAACTACAAAAAAGTTCAAAAAAAACCATTGATAACACCAATAAATTCAACAACAACCTCAATATTGAAAATCACCAACAAAGTCAAAACAACCTGAACATTGCAAACCACCATCAAATTCAACAACAACCTCAACATTGAAAAACTGCAACAAATTCAACAACAATCTCAATAATGAAAATCACCAAAAAATTCAACGACAACCTCAACATTCAAAAACAGCAACAAAGCGAACAAAAACCTCAAAAATTAAAATCACGAAAAAATTCAACAACATCAACTTTGAAAAACACAACAAATTGAAAAACTTCAACATTGAAAAACACCAACAAATTCAACAACAACCCCAACATTGAAAAACACCAACAAATTCAACAACAACCTCAATATTGAAAATCACCAATAAATTCAACAGCAACCTCAGCTTTGAAAAACACCAACAAATTCAACAACCTCAACATTGAAAGACACCAACAAATTCAACAATAACCTCAAATTTTAAAAATACAATAAGGTTCAACAAAATAAAAATTGATAACACCAACAAATTCAACAACTACCTCAATATTGAAAATCACCAACAAATTCAACAACACCCTCAACATTCAAAAACAGCAGCAAATTCAACAACAACCTCAATAATGAAAAACACCAAAAAATTCAACAACAAACTCAACATTCAAACACCCCCTCAAATTTAACTAAAGCCTCAACAATTAAAAACACCAGAAAATTCAACAACAACCTCAACTTTGAAAAACACCTACAAATTCAACAACCTCAACATTGAATAACACCAACAAATTCAACAACAACCTCAACATTGATAAACTCCAACAAATTCAACAACAACCTCAACAATGAAATACACCAAAAAATTTAACAACAGCCACAACTTTGTAAAACACCAACAAATTCAACAACCTCAACATTGAAAATCACCAACAAAATGAACAACAATCTCAACTTTGAAAAACAGCAATAAATTCAACAACTTCAACATTGAAAATCACCAACAAATTCAACTACAGCCTCAACATTCAAAAACAGTAACAAATTCAAAAACAACCTCAACATTCAAAAACACCAACAAGTTCAACAACTACTTCAACAATGAAAAAGACCAAAAAATTCAACAACAACCTCAACTTTGAAAAACACTAACAAATGCAACAAGCTCAACATTGAAAAACAACAACAAATTCATGTGCAACCTCAACTTTGAAAAATACAAAAAATGTTTTCAAGAAAATATTGATACCACCAATAATTTCATCAACAACCTCAATATTGAAAATCACCAACAAAATCAATAACAACCTCAACAATGAATAACATGAAAAAATTCAACAACAACAACCATAACAATGAAAAACACCAAAAAATTCAAAAACAACCTCAACAATGAAAAACATCAATAAATTGAACAACAACCTCAACATTCAAAAACACCAACAAATTCAACAACAAATACAACTTTGAAAAATACCAACAAATTCAAGAACCTCAATATTGAAAATCACCAACAAATTCATCAACAACCACACCAATGAAAACCAGCAAAAAGTTCAACAAAAACGACCTCAACAATGAAAAACACCAAAAAAGTCAACAACAGCCTCAACATTGAAAAACTCCAACAATTTCAACAACAACTTCAACAAGGAAAAGACCAAAAAATTCAACAACAAACTCAACATTGAAAATCACCAACAAATTCAACAACAAGCTCAACAATGAAAAAGATCAAAAAATTCATCAACAACCTCAACATTCAGAAACAACAACAAATTCAATAAAAACCTCAACAATGAAAAAGACCAAAAAATTCAACAACACCCTCAACTATGAAAAAAACCAACAAATTCAACAACAAGCTCAGCTTTGAAAAACACCAACAAATTCAACAACCTCAACATTGAAAAACACCTACAAATTCAACAACAGCATCAAATTTTAAAATTACAAAAAGGTTCACCAAAATAAAAATAGATAACACCAAAAAAATCAACAACAACCTCAACTTTGAAGAACACCAACATAATCAACAACCTCAAAAACACCAACAAATTCAACAACGACCTCAACAATGAAAAACAGCAAAAAATTCAACAATAACTCCAACATTGAAAAACACCAATAAATTCAACAACAACCTCAGCTTTGAAAAACACCAACAAATTCAACAACCTCAACATTGAAAAACACCAGCAAATTCAACAACAACCTCAACAATGAAAAACACCAAAAAATTCAACAACAACCTAAACATTCAAAAACACCATCAAATTTAACTAAAACCTCAACAATTAAAAACACCGGAAAATTCAACAACAACCTAAACTTTGAAAAACACCAACAAATTCAACAACCTCAACATTGAAAAACACCAACAAATTCAACAACAACCTCAACATTTAAAAACTCCAACAAGTTCAACAACAACCTCAACAATGAAATACACCAAAAAATTTAACAACAACCTCAACATTCAAAAACACCAACAAATTCAACAAAAACCTCAACAATGATAAACACCAAAAAATTCAACAACAAACTTAACTTTGAAAAACACCAACAAATTCAACAACAACCTCAGCAATGATAAATATCAAAAAATTCAACAACAACAACCTCAACAATGATAAACACCAAAAAATTCTACAACAACCTCAACAATGAAAAGCAGCGACGTAATCAATAAAAACCTCCACATTTAAAAACTCCAACAATTTTAAAACTACCGCAACAATGAAAATCCCCAAAAAATTCAACAACAAACTCAACATTGAAAATCACCATCAAATTCAACAAAAATATCAACAATGATAAACATCAATAAATTCAAAATCAACCACAACATTCCAAACAACAACAAATTCAACAAAAACCTCAACAATGAAAACACCAAAAAAATCAACAACAACCACAACTTTGAAAAACACCAACAAATTCAACAAACTCAATATTAAAAATCACCAATAAATTCATCAACAACCTCAACAATGAAAAACAGCAAAAAATTCAACAACAACTTCAAATTTGAAAAACTCCAAAAATTTCAACAAAAACCTCAACAATGATAAACACCCAAATAATGAACAATAAACTCAACGTTGAAAATCACCAACAAATTCAACAACAAACTCAACAATGAAAAACAGCACAAAATTCAACAATAACCTCAACATTCAAAAACAACAACAAATTCAACATAAACCACAACAATGAAAACACCAAAAAAATTCAACAACAACCTCAACTTTCATAAACACCAAAAAATTCAACAACCTCAACATTGAAAAATACCAACAAATTCAACAACAACCTCAACATTCAACAACACCAACAAATTCAACAAAAACCTCAACAATGAAAAACACCAAAAAATTCAAAAACACCTCAGATTTGAAAAACACCAACAGATTCAACAACCTCAACATTCAAAACAACCAACAAATTCAACACATGCCTCAACAATGAAAAACACCAGAAAATTGAACAACTTGCTCAACTTTCAAAACAACAACAAATTCAACAACCTCAACATTGAAAAACTCCAACAAATTCAACAACAACCTCAACAATGAAAATCACCAAAAAATTCAACGACAACCTCAACATTCAAAAACACCAATAAATTCAACAAAAACCTCAACAATTAAAAACACGAAAAAATTCAACAACAACATCAAATTTGAAAAACACCAACAAATTCAACAACCTCAACATTGATAAACACCAAAAAATTCAACTGCAACCTCAACTTTGAAAAATACAAAAACGATCAAAAAAAACATTTAAAAATACAATAAGGTTCAACAAAATAAAAATTGATAACACCAACAAATTCAACAACAACCTCAATATTGAAAATCACCAACAAACTCAACAACAACCTCAACAATGAAAGACACCATAAAATTCAACTGCAACCTCAACATTGAAAAATACAAAAAAGAACCAAAAAACCCGTTGATAACACCAATAAATGCAACAACCTCAACATTGAAAATCACCAACAAATTCAACAACAACCTCAGCAATGAAAAACATCAAAAAATTCAACAACAACCTCAACAATGAAAAATACCAACAAATTCAACAACAACCTCAATATTGAAAATCACCAACAAATTCAACGACAACCTCAACTTTCAAAAACACCAATAAATTCAACAAAAACCTCAACAATTAAAAACACGAAAAAATTCAACAACAACCTCAATATTGAAAATCACCAACAAACTCAACAACACCCTCAACATTCAAAAACAGCAGCAAATTCAACAACAACCTCAGCAATGAAAAACATCAAAAAATTCAAAAGCAACCTCAACAATGAAAAACACCAAGAAATTCAAAAAGTACCGCAAGAATGAAAAACATCAAAAAATTCAACAACAAACACAACATTGAAAATCATCAACAAATTCAACATCAACCTCAACAATGAAAAACATCAAAAAATTCAACAACGACCTCAACATTCAAAAACAACAACAAATTCAACAAAAAAACTCAACAGTGAAAAACACCAAAAAATTCAACAACAACCTCAACTTTGAAAAACAGTGTCAAATTCAACTGCAACCTCCACTCTGAAAAATACAAAAAGATTCAAAAAAAATCATTGAATACACTAATAAATTCAACAACAACCTCAATATTGAAAATCAGCAAAGAATTCAACAACAACCTCAACATTGAAAAACACCAAAATATTCAACAACAACCTTAACTTTCAAAAACACCAACAAATTCAAAAACCTCAACATGGAAAAACACCAACAAATTCAACTACAGCCTCAATATTGAAAATCACCAACAAATTCAACAACAACCTCATTAATGAAAAACACCAACAAATTCAACAAAAACCTCAACAATGAAAAATCCCAAAAAATTCATCAACATCCTCAACATTCAAAATCACCAACAAATTCCACAAAACCTCAAACATGAAAAACACCAAAAAATTCAACAACAACATCAACATTGAAAAACATCAACAAATTCAACAACAACCTCAACATTCAAGAACACCTACAAATTCAACAAAAACCTCAACATTGAATAACACCAAAAAATTCAACAACAACCTCAACAATGAAAGACACCATAAAATTCAACTGCAACCTCAACATTGAAAAATACAAAAAAGAACCAAAAAACCCGTTGATAACACCAATAAATGCAACAACCTCAACATTGAAAATCACCAACAAATTCACCAACAACCTCAGCAATGAAAAACATCAAAAAATTCAACAACCACCTCAACAAAAAAAATACCAACAAATTCAACAACAACCTCAATATTGAAAATCACCAACAAATTCAACGACAACCTCAACATTCAAAAACACCAATAAATTCAACAAAAACCTCAACAATTAAAAACACGAAAAAATTCAACAACAACATCAAATTTGAAAAACACCAACAAATTCAACAACCTCAACATTGATAAACACCAAAAAATTCAACTGCAACCTCAACTTTGAAAAATACAAAAACGATCAAAAAAAACCATTTAAAAATACAATAAGGTTCAACAAAATAAAAATTGATAACACCAACAAATTCAACAACAACCTCAATATTGAAAATCACCAACAAACTCAACAACACCCTCAACATTCAAAAACAGCAGCAAATTCAACAACAACCTCAGCAATGAAAAACATCAAAAAATTCAACATCAACCTGAACATTCCAAAAGACCAACAATTTCAAAAATAACCTCAACAATGAAAACACCAAAAAATTCAACAACAACCACAACTTTGAAAAACACCAACAAATTCAACAAACTCAATATTGAAAATCACCAATAAATACAACAACAACCTCAACATTGAAAAACTCGAACAATTTCAACAACAACCTCAACAATTAAAAACACCAAAATATTAAACAACAAACTCAACATTGAAAATGACCAACAAATTCAACAATAACCTCAACAATGAAAAACATCAAAAAATTCAACAACAACCTCAACATTCAAAAGCAACAACAAATTCAACATAAACCTCAACAATGAAAAACACCAAAAAATTCAACAACAACCTCAACTTTGATAAAAACCAAAAAATTCAACAACCTCAACATTGACAAATACCAACAAATTCAACAACAACCTCAACTTTGAAAAACACCAACAAATTCAGAAACCTAAGCATGGAAAAACACCAACAAATTCAACTATAACCTCAATATTGAAAATCACCAACAAATTCAACAACAACCGCAACAATGAAAAACACCAACAAGTTCAACAAAAACTGCAACATTGAAAAACCCCAAAAAATTCTTCAACAACCTCAACATTAAAAAACTCCAATAAATTCAAAAAGACCTCAACAATGAAAAACACCAAAAATTCAACAACAACCTCAACCTTGAAAACTACAAAAAAGTTCAAAAAAAACCATTGATAACACCAATAAATTCAACAACAACCTCAATATTGAAAATCACCAACAAAGTCAAAACAACCTGAACATTGCAAACCACCATCAAATTCAACAACAACCTCAACATTGAAAAACTGCAACAAATTCAACAACAATCTCAATAATGAAAATCACCAAAAAATTCAACGACAACCTCAACATTCAAAAACAGCAACAAAGCGAACAAAAACCTCAAAAATTAAAATCACGAAAAAATTCAACAACATCAACTTTGAAAAACACAACAAATTGAAAAACTTCAACATTGAAAAACACCAACAAATTCAACAACAACCCCAACATTGAAAAACACCAACAAATTCAACAACAACCTCAATATTGAAAATCACCAATAAATTCAACAGCAACCTCAGCTTTGAAAAACACCAACAAATTCAACAACCTCAACATTGAAAGACACCAACAAATTCAACAATAACCTCAAATTTTAAAAATACAATAAGGTTCAACAAAATAAAAATTGATAACACCAACAAATTCAACAACTACCTCAATATTGAAAATCACCAACAAATTCAACAACACCCTCAACATTCAAAAACAGCAGCAAATTCAACAACAACCTCAATAATGAAAAACACCAAAAAATTCAACAACAAACTCAACATTCAAACACCCCCTCAAATTTAACTAAAGCCTCAACAATTAAAAACACCAGAAAATTCAACAACAACCTCAACTTTGAAAAACACCTACAAATTCAACAACCTCAACATTGAATAACACCAACAAATTCAACAACAACCTCAACATTGATAAACTCCAACAAATTCAACAACAACCTCAACAATGAAATACACCAAAAAATTTAACAACAGCCACAACTTTGTAAAACACCAACAAATTCAACAACCTCAACATTGAAAATCACCAACAAAATGAACAACAATCTCAACTTTGAAAAACAGCAATAAATTCAACAACTTCAACATTGAAAATCACCAACAAATTCAACTACAGCCTCAACATTCAAAAACAGTAACAAATTCAAAAACAACCTCAACATTCAAAAACACCAACAAGTTCAACAACTACTTCAACAATGAAAAAGACCAAAAAATTCAACAACAACCTCAACTTTGAAAAACACTAACAAATGCAACAAGCTCAACATTGAAAAACAACAACAAATTCATGTGCAACCTCAACTTTGAAAAATACAAAAAATGTTTTCAAGAAAATATTGATACCACCAATAATTTCATCAACAACCTCAATATTGAAAATCACCAACAAAATCAATAACAACCTCAACAATGAATAACATGAAAAAATTCAACAACAACAACCATAACAATGAAAAACACCAAAAAATTCAAAAACAACCTCAACAATGAAAAACATCAATAAATTGAACAACAACCTCAACATTCAAAAACACCAACAAATTCAACAACAAATACAACTTTGAAAAATACCAACAAATTCAAGAACCTCAATATTGAAAATCACCAACAAATTCATCAACAACCACACCAATGAAAACCAGCAAAAAGTTCAACAAAAACGACCTCAACAATGAAAAACACCAAAAAAGTCAACAACAGCCTCAACATTGAAAAACTCCAACAATTTCAACAACAACTTCAACAAGGAAAAGACCAAAAAATTCAACAACAAACTCAACATTGAAAATCACCAACAAATTCAACAACAAGCTCAACAATGAAAAAGATCAAAAAATTCATCAACAACCTCAACATTCAGAAACAACAACAAATTCAATAAAAACCTCAACAATGAAAAAGACCAAAAAATTCAACAACACCCTCAACTATGAAAAAAACCAACAAATTCAACAACAAGCTCAGCTTTGAAAAACACCAACAAATTCAACAACCTCAACATTGAAAAACACCTACAAATTCAACAACAGCATCAAATTTTAAAATTACAAAAAGGTTCACCAAAATAAAAATAGATAACACCAAAAAAATCAACAACAACCTCAACTTTGAAGAACACCAACATAATCAACAACCTCAAAATTCAAAAACACCATCAAATTCAACAACGACCTCAACAATGAAAAACAGCAAAAAATTCAACAATAACTCCAACATTGAAAAACACCAATAAATTCAACAACAACCTCAGCTTTGAAAAACACCAACAAATTCAACAACCTCAACATTGAAAAACACCAGCAAATTCAACAACAACCTCAACAATGAAAAACACCAAAAAATTCAACAACAACCTAAACATTCAAAAACACCATCAAATTTAACTAAAACCTCAACAATTAAAAACACCGGAAAATTCAACAACAACCTAAACTTTGAAAAAACACCAACAAATTCAACAACCTCAACATTGAAAAACACCAACAAATTCAACAACAACCTCAACATTTAAAAACTCCAACAAGTTCAACAACAACCTCAACAATGAAATACACCAAAAAATTTAACAACAACCTCAACATTCAAAAACACCAACAAATTCAACAAAAACCTCAACAATGATAAACACCAAAAAATTCAACAACAAACTTAACTTTGAAAAACACCAACAAATTCAACAACAACCTCAGCAATGATAAATATCAAAAAATTCAACAACAACAACCTCAACAATGATAAACACCAAAAAATTCTACAACAACCTCAACAATGAAAAGCAGCGACATAATCAATAAAAACCTCCACATTTAAAAACTCCAACAATTTTAAAACTACCGCAACAATGAAAATCCCCAAAAAATTCAACAACAAACTCAACATTGAAAATCACCATCAAATTCAACAAAAATATCAACAATGATAAACATCAATAAATTCAAAATCAACCACAACATTCCAAACAACAACAAATTCAACAAAAACCTCAACAATGAAAACACCAAAAAAATCAACAACAACCACAACTTTGAAAAACACCAACAAATTCAACAAACTCAATATTAAAAATCACCAATAAATTCATCAACAACCTCAACAATGAAAAACAGCAAAAAATTCAACAACAACTTCAAATTTGAAAAACTCCAAAAATTTCAACAAAAACCTCAACAATGATAAACACCCAAATAATGAACAATAAACTCAACGTTGAAAATCACCAACAAATTCAACAACAAACTCAACAATGAAAAACAGCACAAAATTCAACAATAACCTCAACATTCAAAAACAACAACAAATTCAACATAAACCACAACAATGAAAACACCAAAAAAATTCAACAACAACCTCAACTTTCATAAACACCAAAAAATTCAACAACCTCAACATTGAAAAATACCAACAAATTCAACAACAACCTCAACATTCAACAACACCAACAAATTCAACAAAAACCTCAACAATGAAAAACACCAAAAAATTCAAAAACACCTCAGATTTGAAAAACACCAACAGATTCAACAACCTCAACATTCAAAACAACCAACAAATTCAACACATGCCTCAACAATGAAAAACACCAGAAAATTGAACAACTTGCAAAACAACAACAAATTCAACAACCTCAACATTGAAAAACTCCAACAAATTCAACAACAACCTCAACAATGAAAATCACCAAAAAATTCAACGACAACCTCAACATTCAAAAACACCAATAAATTCAACAAAAACCTCAACAATTAAAAACACGAAAAAATTCAACAACAACATCAAATTTGAAAAACACCAACAAATTCAACAACCTCAACATTGATAAACACCAAAAAATTCAACTGCAACCTCAACTTTGAAAAATACAAAAACGATCAAAAAAAACATTTAAAAATACAATAAGGTTCAACAAAATAAAAATTGATAACACCAACAAATTCAACAACAACCTCAATATTGAAAATCACCAACAAACTCAACAACAACCTCAACAATGAAAGACACCATAAAATTCAACTGCAACCTCAACATTGAAAAATACAAAAAAGAACCAAAAAACCCGTTGATAACACCAATAAATGCAACAACCTCAACATTGAAAATCACCAACAAATTCAACAACAACCTCAGCAATGAAAAACATCAAAAAATTCAACAACAACCTCAACAATGAAAAATACCAACAAATTCAACAACAACCTCAATATTGAAAATCACCAACAAATTCAACGACAACCTCAACTTTCAAAAACACCAATAAATTCAACAAAAACCTCAACAATTAAAAACACGAAAAAATTCAACAACAACCTCAATATTGAAAATCACCAACAAACTCAACAACACCCTCAACATTCAAAAACAGCAGCAAATTCAACAACAACCTCAGCAATGAAAAACATCAAAAAATTCAAAAGCAACCTCAACAATGAAAAACACCAAGAAATTCAAAAAGTACCGCAAGAATGAAAAACATCAAAAAATTCAACAACAAACACAACATTGAAAATCATCAACAAATTCAACATCAACCTCAACAATGAAAAACATCAAAAAATTCAACAACGACCTCAACATTCAAAAACAACAACAAATTCAACAAAAAAACTCAACAGTGAAAAACACCAAAAAATTCAACAACAACCTCAACTTTGAAAAACAGTGTCAAATTCAACTGCAACCTCCACTCTGAAAAATACAAAAAGATTCAAAAAAAATCATTGAATACACTAATAAATTCAACAACAACCTCAATATTGAAAATCAGCAAAGAATTCAACAACAACCTCAACATTGAAAAACACCAAAATATTCAACAACAACCTTAACTTTCAAAAACACCAACAAATTCAAAAACCTCAACATGGAAAAACACCAACAAATTCAACTACAGCCTCAATATTGTAAATCACCAACAAATTCAACAACAACCTCATTAATGAAAAACACCAACAAATTCAACAAAAACCTCAACAATGAAAAATCCCAAAAAATTCATCAACATCCTCAACATTCAAAATCACCAACAAATTCCACAAAACCTCAAACATGAAAAACACCAAAAAATTCAACAACAACATCAACATTGAAAAACATCAACAAATTCAACAACAACCTCAACATTCAAGAACACCTACAAATTCAACAAAAACCTCAACATTGAATAACACCAAAAAATTCAACAACAACCTCAACAATGAAAGACACCATAAAATTCAACTGCAACCTCAACATTGAAAAATACAAAAAAGAACCAAAAAACCCGTTGATAACACCAATAAATGCAACAACCTCAACATTGAAAATCACCAACAAATTCACCAACAACCTCAGCAATGAAAAACATCAAAAAATTCAACAACCACCTCAACAAAAAAAATACCAACAAATTCAACAACAACCTCAATATTGAAAATCACCAACAAATTCAACGACAACCTCAACATTCAAAAACACCAATAAATTCAACAAAAACCTCAACAATTAAAAACACGAAAAAATTCAACAACAACATCAAATTTGAAAAACACCAACAAATTCAACAACCTCAACATTGATAAACACCAAAAAATTCAACTGCAACCTCAACTTTGAAAAATACAAAAACGATCAAAAAAAACCATTTAAAAATACAATAAGGTTCAACAAAATAAAAATTGATAACACCAACAAATTCAACAACAACCTCAATATTGAAAATCACCAACAAACTCAACAACACCCTCAACATTCAAAAACAGCAGCAAATTCAACAACAACCTCAGCAATGAAAAACATCAAAAAATTCGAAAACAACCTCAACAATGAAAAACACCAAGAAATTCAACAAGTACCGCAAGAATGAAAAACATCAAAAAATTCAACAACAACCACAACATTGAAAATCATCAACAAATTCAACATCAACCTCAACAATGAAAAACATCAAAAAATTCAACAACGACCTCAACATTCAAAAACAACAACAAATTCAACAAAAAAACTCAACAGTGAAAAACACCAAAAAATTC
This sequence comes from Cetorhinus maximus, assembly GCF_964194155.1. NCBI lineage: Eukaryota > Metazoa > Chordata > Chondrichthyes > Lamniformes > Cetorhinidae > Cetorhinus > Cetorhinus maximus. Next base: position 23,594,355 of record NC_135909.1, read on the forward strand.
AACAACAACCTCAACTTTGAAAAACACCAAAAAAATCAACAACCTCAACATTGAGAAACAGTGTCAAATTCAACTGCAACCTCCACTCTGAAAAATACAAAAAGATTCAAAAAAAATCATTGAATACACCAATAAATTCAACAACAACCTCAATATTGAAAATCAGCAAAGAATTCAACAACAACCTCAACATTGAAAAACACCAAAATATTCAACAACAACCTTAACTTTCAAAAACACCAACAAATTCAAAAACCTCAACATGGAAAAACACCAACAAATTCAACTACAACCTCAATATTGAAAATCACCAACAAATTCAACAACAACCTCATTAATGAAAAACACCAACAAATTCAACAAAAACCTCAACAATGAAAAATCCCAAAAAATTCATCAACATCCTCAACATTCAAAATCACCAACAAATTCCACAAAACCTCAAACATGAAAAACACCAAAAAATTCAACAACAACATCAACATTGAAAAACATCAACAAATTCAACAACAACCTCAACATTCAAGAACACCTACAAATTCAACAAAAACCTCAACATTGAATAACACCAAAAAATTCAACAACAACCTCAACAATGAAAGACACCATAAAATTCAACTGCAACCTCAACATTGAAAAATACAAAAAAGAACCAAAAAACCCGTTGATAACACCAATAAATGCAACAACCTCAACATTGAAAATCACCAACAAATTCACCAACAACCTCAGCAATGAAAAACATCAAAAAATTCAACAACCACCTCAACAAAGAAAAATACCAACAAATTCAACAACAACCTCAATATTGAAAATCACCAACAAATTCAACGACAACCTCAACATTCAAAAACACCAATAAATTCAACAAAAACCTCAACAATTAAAAACACGAAAAAATTCAACAACAACATCAAATTTGAAAAACACCAACAAATTCAACAACCTCAACATTGATAAACACCAAAAAATTCAACTGCAACCTCAACTTTGAAAAATACAAAAACGATAAAAAAAAACCATTTAAAAATACAATAAGGTTCAACAAAATAAAAATTGATAACACCAACAAATTCAACAACAACCTCAATATTGAAAATCACCAACAAACTCAACAACACCCTCAACATTCAAAAACAGCAGCAAATTCAACAACAACCTCAGCAATGAAAAACATCAAAAAATTCGAAAACAACCTCAACAATGAAAAACACCAAGAAATTCAACAAGTACCGCAAGAATGAAAAACATCAAAAAATTCAACAACAAACACAACATTGAAAATCATCAACAAATTCAACATCAACCTCAACAATGAAAAACATCAAAAAATTCAACAACGACCTCAACATTCAAAAACAACAACAAATTCAACAAAAAAACTCAACAGTGAAAAACACCAAAAAATTCAACAACAACCTCAACTTTGAAAAACACCAAAAAATTCAACAACCTCAACATTGAGAAACAGTGTCAAATTCAACTGCAACCTCCACTCTGAAAAATACAAAAAGATTCAAAAAAAAATCATTGAATACACCAATAAATTCAACAACAACCTCAATATTGAAAATCAGCAAAGAATTCAACAACAACCTCAACATTGAAAAACACCAAAATATTCAACAACAACCTTAACATTCAAAAACACCAACAAATTCAAAAACCTCAACATGGAAAAACACCAACAAATTCAACTACAGCCTCAATATTGAAAATCACCAACAAATTCAACAACAACCTCATTAATGAAAAACACCAACAAATTCAACAAAAACCTCAACAATGAAAAATCCCAAAAAATTCATCAACATCCTCAACATTCAAAATCACCAACAAATTCCACAAAACCTCAAACATGAAAAACACCAAAAAATTCAACAACAACATCAACATTGAAAAACATCAACAAATTCAACAACAACCTCAACATTCAAGAACACCTACAAATTCAACAAAAACCTCAACATTGAATAACACCAAAAAATTCAACAACAACCTCAACAATGAAAGACACCATAAAATTCAACTGCAACCTCAACATTGAAAAATACAAAAAAGAACCAAAAAACCCGTTGATAACACCAATAAATGCAACAACCTCAACATTGAAAATCACCAACAAATTCACCAACAACCTCAGCAATGAAAAACATCAAAAAATTCAACAACCACCTCAACAAAGAAAAATACCAACAAATTCAACAACAACCTCAATATTGAAAATCACCAACAAATTCAACGACAACCTCAACATTCAAAAACACCAATAAATTCAACAAAAACCTCAACAATTAAAAACACGAAAAAATTCAACAACAACATCAAATTTGAAAAACACCAACAAATTCAACAACCTCAACATTGATAAACACCAAAAAATTCAACTGCAACCTCAACTTTGAAAAATACAAAAACGATAAAAAAAAAACCATTTAAAAATACAATAAGGTTCAACAAAATAAAAATTGATAACACCAACAAATTCAACAACAACCTCAATATTGAAAATCACCAACAAACTCAACAACACCCTCAACATTCAAAAACAGCAGCAAATTCAACAACAACCTCAGCAATGAAAAACATCAAAAAATTCGAAAACAACCTCAACAATGAAAAACACCAAGAAATTCAACAAGTACCGCAAGAATGAAAAACATCAAAAAATTCAACAACAAACACAACATTGAAAATCATCAACAAATTCAACATCAACCTCAACAATGAAAAACACCAAAAAATTCAACAACAACCTCAACTTTGAAAAACACCAAAAAATTCAACAACCTCAACATTGAGAAACAGTGTCAAATTCAACTGCAACCTCCACTCTGAAAAATACAAAAAGATTCAAAAAAAATCATTGAATACACCAATAAATTCAACAACAACCTCAATATTGAAAATCAGCAAAGAATTCAACAACAACCTCAACATTGAAAAACACCAAAATATTCAACAACAACCTTAACTTTCAAAAACACCAACAAATTCAAAAACCTCAACATGGAAAAACACCAACAAATTCAACTACAGCCTCAATATTGAAAATCACCAACAAATTCAACAACAACCTCATTAATGAAAAACACCAACAAATTCAACAAAAACCTCAACAATGAAAAATCCCAAAAAATTCATCAACATCCTCAACATTCAAAATCACCAACAAATTCCACAAAAACCTCAAACATGAAAAACACCTAAAAATTCAACAACAACATCAACATTGAAAAACATCAACAAATTCAACAACAACCTCAACATTCAAGAACACCAACAAATTCAACGAAAACCTCAACATTGAATAACACCAAAAAATTCAACAACAACCTCAACAATGAAAGACACCATAAAATTCAACTGCAACCTCAACATTGAAAAATACAAAAAAGAACCAAAAAACCCGTTGATAACACCAATAAATGCAACAACCTCAACATTGAAAATCACCAACAAATTCAACAACAACCTCAGCAATGAAAAACATCAAAAAATTCAACAACAACCTCAACAATGAAAAATACCAACAAATTCAACAACAACCTTAACATTCAAAAACACCAAAAAATAAAAACAACAACCTCAACATTCAAATACACCAACAAATTTAACCAAATCTTCAACAATGAAAAACACCAAAAAATTCAACAACAACCTCAACTTTGAAAAACACCAACAAATTCAACAACCTCAACATTGAAAAAAACCAACAAATTCATCAACAAACTCAACAATGAAAAACAGCAAAAATTCATCAACAACGACCTCAACAATGAAAAACACCAAATAATTCAACAACAACCTCAACATTGAAAAACTCCAACAATTTCAATAACAACCTCAACAATGAAAAACAACAAAATATTGAACAACAAACTCAACATTGAAAATCAACAACAAATTCAACAACAACCTCAACAATGAAAAACATCAAAAAATTCAACAAAAACCTCAACATTCAAATACAACAACAAATTCAACATAAACCACAACAATGAAAAACACCAAAAAAATTCAACAACAACCTCAACTTTCATAAACACCAAAAAAATCAACAACCTCAACATTGAAAAATACAAACAAATTCAACAACAACCTCAACATTCAACAACACCAACAAATTCAACAGAACCCTCAACAATTAAAAACACGAAAAAATTCAACAACAACATCAAATTTGAAAAACATCAAAAAATTCAACAACAACCTCAACAATGAAATACACCAACAAATTCAACCAAATCCTCAACAATGAAAAACACCAAAAAATTCAACAACAACCTCAACTTTGAAAGACACCAACAAATTCTACAACCTCAACATTGAAAAACACCAACAAATTCATCAACAACCTCAACAATGAAAAATAGCAAAAATTCAACAACAACGACCTCAACAATGAAAAACACCAAAAAATTCAACAACAAACTCAACATTGAAAAACTCCAACAATTTCAACAACAACCTCAACAATGAAAAACAACAAAATATTGAACAACAAACTCAACATTGAAAATCACCAACAAATTCAACAACAACCTCAACAATGAAAAACATCAAAAAATTCAACAACAACCTCAACATTCAAAAACAACAGCACATTCGACATAAACCTCAACAATGAAAATCACCAAAAAATTCAACAACAACCTCAACTTTCATAAACACCAAAAAATTCAACAACATGAACATTGAAAAATACCAACAAATTCAACAACAACCTCAACATTCAACAACACCAACAAATTCAAAAAGTACCGCAACAATGAAAAACACCAACAAATTCAACAACAACCTCAACAATGAAAAACACCAAAAAATTCAACAACAAAATCAACATTGAAAATCATCAACAAATTCCACATCAACCTCAACAATGAAAACACCAAAAAATTCAACAACAACCTCAACTTTGAAAAACAACAATAAATTCAACAACCTCAACATTGAGAAAGAGCAACAAATTCAACTGTAACCTCAACTTTGAAAAATACAAAAAGATTTAAAAAAAAACATTGAATACACCAATAAATTCAACAGCAACCTCAATGTTGAAAATCACCAAAAAATTCAACGACAACCTCAACACTGAAAAACACCAAAATATTCAACAACAACCTCAACTTTGAAAATCACCAACAAATTCAAAAACCTCAACATGGAATAACACCAACAAATTCAACTACAACCTCAATATTGAAAAACACTAACAAATTCAACAAAAACCTCAACAATGAAAAACACCAAAAAATTCATCAACATCCACAACATTCAAAAACACCAACAAATTCTACAAAAACCTCAACAATGAAAAACACCAAAAAATTCATCAACACCATCAACATTGAAAAACATCAACAAATTCAACAACAACCTCAACATTCAAAAACACCAAAAAATAAAAACATCAACCTCAACATTCCAAAACACCAACAAATTCAACAAAAACCTCAACGATGAAAAACACCAAAAAATTCAACAACAACCTCAACAATGAAAAACAGCAAAAAAATTCATCAACAACAACCTCAACAATGAAAAAGACCAAACAAAGCAATAAAAACATCAACATTGAAAAACTCCAACAATTTCAACAACTACCACAACAATTAAAAACACCAAAAATTCGACAACAAACTCAACATTGAAAATCACCAACGAATTCAACAAAAACCTCAACAATGAAAAACACCAAAAAATTCATCAACATCCTCAACATTCAAACACACCAACAAATTCAACAAAAACCTCAACAATGAAAAACACGCAAAAATACAACAACAACATCAACAATGAAAAACACCAACAAATTCAACATCAACCTCAACTTTGAAAAAAAACAATAAATTCAACAAAAACCTCAACATTGAAAAAAAACCAAAAAATTCCACAACAACCTCAACAATGATAAACACCAAAAAATTCAACAACAACCTCAACATTCAAAAACAACATCAAATAAAAACAACAACCTCAACATTGAAATACACCAACAAATTCAACCAAAACCTCAACAATGAAAAACACCAGAAAATTCAACAACAACCTCAACTTTGAAAAACACCAACAAATTCAACAACCTCAACATTGAAAAACACCAACAAATTCAGCAACAACCTCAACATTGAAAAACACCAAAAAAATCAATAAAAACCTCAACATTGAAAAAGACCAAAAAATTCCACAACAACCTCAACAATGAAAAACACCAAAAAATTCAACAACAACTTCCACATTCAAAAACACCAAAAAATAAATACAACAACCTCAACATTCAAAAACACAAACAATTTCAACAACAACCTCAGCAAGGAAAAACACCTAAAAATTCAACAACAACTTCAACAATGAAAAAGACCAAAAGAATTCAACAACAACCTTAACATTCAAAAACACAAAAGAATAAAAACAACAACCTCAACTTTGCAAAACACGAACAAATTCAACAACCTCAACATTGAAAAACGACATCAAATTCAACAACAACCTCAACATTGAAAAACTCCAACAAATTCCACAACATCCTTACCAATGAAAAATACCAAAAAATTCAACAACAACCTCAATTTTGAAAAACACCAACAGATTTAACAACCTCAACATTCAAATACACCAACAAATTCAACAACAACCTGATCTTTGAAAAACTCCAACAAATTCAACAACAACCTCAACTTTGAAAAACGCCAACAAATTCAACAAGCTCAACATTGAAAAACACCAACAAATTCGAATGCAACCTCAACTTTGAAAAGTACAAAAAAGATAAAAAAAAAACCATTGATGAGACCAATAAATTCAACAACCTCAACATTGAAAATCACCAACAAATTCAACAACAACCTCAGCAATGAAAAACATCAAAAAATTCAACAACAACCTCAACATTCAAAAACACCAACAATTTCAACAACAACCTCACCGATGAAAAAAATCAAAAAATTCAACAACAACCTCAACATTCAAAAACACCAACAATTTCAACAACAACCTCTGCAATGAAAAACATCAAAAAATTCAACAACAACCTCAACAATGAAAAACACCAAAAAAATCAATAAAAACCACAACACTGAAAAACACCAAAAAATTCCATAACAACCTCAACAATGAAAAACACCAAAAAATTGAACAACTCCCTCAACTTTCAAAAACACCAACAAATTCAACAACCTCAACATTGAAAAACACCAACAAATTCAATGACAACCTCAACAATGAAAATCACCAAAAAATTCAACGACAACCTCAACATTCAAAAACACCAACAAATTCAACAAAAACCTCAACAATTAAAAACACGAAAAAATTCAACAACAACATCAACTTTGAAAAAAACCAACAAATCCAACCACCTCAACATTGAAAAACACCAACAAATTCAACTGCAACCTCAGCAATGAAAAACATCAAAAAATTCAACAACAACCTCAACAATGAAAAACACCAACAAATTCAACAACAACCTCAACATTCAAAATCACCATAAAATAAAAACAACAACCTCAACATTCAAATACACCAACAAATTCAACCAAATTCTCAACAATGAAAAACACCCAAAAATTCGACAACAACCTCATCTTTGAAAAACACCAACAAATTCTGCAACCTCAACATTGAAAAACACCAACAAATTCATCAACAACCTCAACAATGAAAAATACCAGAAAATTCAACAACAACCACAACATTGAAAAACTACAACAATTTCAACAACAACCTCAACAATGAATAACAACAAAATATTGAACAACAAACTCAACATTGAAAATCACCAACAAATTCAACAACAACCACAACAAAAACAACAACAAATTTAGCATAAACCTCAACAACGAAAATCACGAATAAATTCAACAAATTTGAAAATTACAAAAAAGAACAAAAAAAACCATTGATAACACCAATAAATGCAACAACCTCAACATTGAAAATCACCAACAAATTCAACAACAACCTCAGCAATGAAAAACATCAAAAAATTCAACAACAACATCAACAATGAAAAACACCAACAAATTCAACAACAACCTCAACATTCAAAAACACCAAAAAATAAAAACAACAACCTCAACATTCAAATACACCAACAAATTCAAACAAATCCTCAACAATGAAAAATACCAAAAAATTCAACAACAACCTCAACTTTGAACAACACCAACAAAGTCAACAACCTCAACATTGAAAAACACCAACAAATTCATCAACAACCTCAACAATGAAAAGCAGCAAAAATTCAACAAAAACGATCTCAACAATGAAAAACACCAAAATAATCAACAACAACCTCAACATTGAAAAACACCAACAATTTCAACAACAACCACACCATTGAGAAAACAACAAAATATTGAACAACAAACCCAACATTGAAAATCACCAACAAATTCAACAACAACCTCAACAATGAAAAACATCAAAAAATTCAACAACAACTTCAACATTCAAAAACTACAACAAATTCAAGATAAACCTCAACCATGAAAGCACCAAAAAATTCAACAACAATCTCAACTTTAATAAACACCAAAAAATTCAACAACCTCAACATTGAAAAATACCAACAAATTCAACAACAACCTCAACATCCAACAACACCAACAAATTCAACAAAAACCTCAACAATGAAAAACACCAAAAAATTGAACAACTCCCTCAACTTTCAAAAACACCAACAAATTCAACAACCTCAACATTGAAAATCTCCAACAAATTCAATGACAACCTCAACAATGAAAATCACCAAAAAATTCAACGACAACCTCAACATTCAAAAACACCAACAAATTCAACAAAAACCTCAAATTTAAAAACACGAAAAAATTCAACTGCAACCTCAACTTTGAAAAATACAAAAAAGAACAAAAAAATCCATTGATAACACCAATAATATGCAACAACCTCAACATTGAAAATCTCCAACAAATTCAACAACATCCTCAGCAATGAAAAACATCAAGAAATTCAACAACAACCTCAACAATGAAAAACACCAACAAATTCAAAAAGTACCGCAACAATGAAAAACACCAAAAAATTCAATAACAACCTCAACAATGAAAAACAGCAAAAAATTCAACAACAAACTCAACATTGAAAATCATCAACAAATTCCACATCAACCTCAACAATGAAAAACATCAAGAAATTCAACAACAACTGCAACATTCAAAAACAAGAACAAATTCAACAAAAAAACTCAACAATGAAAAACACCAAAAAATTCAACAACAACCTCAACTTTGAAAAACACCAATAAATTCAACAACCTCAACATTGAGAAACAGCAACAAATTCAACTGTAACCTCAACTTTGAAAAATACAAAAAGATTCAAAAAAAAACATTGAATACACCAATAAATTCAACAACAACCTCAATGTTGAAAATCACCAAAAAATTCAACGACAACCTCAACATTGAAAAACACCAACATATTCAACAACAACCTCAACTTTGAAAGACACCAACAAATTCAAAAACCTCAGCATGGAAAAACACCAACAAATTCAACTACAACCTCAATATTGAAAAACTCTAACAAATTCAACAAAAACCTCAACAATGAAAAACACCAAAAAATGCATCAACATCCTCAACAATCAAAACCAGCGACAAATTCTGCAAAAACCTCAACAATGAAAAACACCAAAAAATTCATCAACACCATCAACATTGAAAAACATCAACAAATTCAACAACAACCTCAACATTCAAAAACACCAAAAAATAAAAACATCAACCTCAACATTCCAAAACACCAACAAATTCAACAAAAACCTCAACGATGAAAAACACCAAAAAATTCAACAACAACCTCAACTTTGAAAAACACAAACAAATTCAACAACCTCAACACTGAAAAACACCAACAAATTCAACAACAACCTCAACATTGAAATACTCCAACCAATTCAACAACAACCTCAACAATGAAAAACACCAAAAAATTCAACAACAACCTCAACATTCAAAAACACCAACTATCTCAACAACAACCTCAGCAATGAAAAACATCAAAAAATTCAACAACAACCTCAACAATGAAAAACAGCAAAAAAATTCAACAACAACCTCAACAATGAAAAAGACCAAACAAAGCAATAAAATCATCAACATTGAAAAACTCCAACAATTTCAACAACTACCACAACAATTAAAAACACCATAAATTCGACAACAAACTCAACATTGAAAATCACCAACGAATTCAACAAAAACCGCAACAATGAAAAACACCAAAAAATTCATCAACGTCCTCAACATTCAAAAACACCAACAAATTCAACAAAAACCTCAACAATGAAAAACACGCAAAAATACAACAACAACATCAACAATGAAAAACACCAACAAATTCAACATCAACCTCAACTTTGAAATAAAACAGTAAATTCGACAAAAACCTCAACATTGAAAAAAAACCAAAAAATTCCACAACAACCTCAACAATGATAAACACCAAAAAATTCAACAACAACCTTAACATTCAAAAACAACATCAAATAAAAACAACAACCACAACATTGAAAAACACCAACAAATTCAGCAACAACCTCAACATTGAAAAACACCAAAAAAATCAATAAAAACCTCAACATTGAAAAACACCAAAAAATTCCACAACAACCTCAGCAATGAAAAACACCTAAAAATTCAACAACAACTTCAACAATGAAAAAGAACAAAAGAATTCAACAACAACCTTAACATTCAAAAACACAAAAGAATAAAAACAACAACCTCAACTTTGCAAAACACGAACAAATACAACAACCTCAACATTGAAAAACGACATCAAATTCAACAACAACCTCAACATTGAAAAACTCCAACAAATTCCACAACATCCTTACCAATGAAAAATACCAAAAAATTCAACAACAACCTCAATTTTGAAAAACACCAACAGATTTAACAACCTCAACATTCAAATAAACCAACAAATTCAACAACAATCTGAGCTTTGAAAAACTCCAACAAATTCAACAACAACCTCAACTTTGAAAAACGCCAACAAATTCAACAAGCTCAACATTGAAAAACACCAACAAATTCGAATGCAACCTCAACTTTGAAAAGTACAAAAAAGATCAAAAAAAACCATTGATGAGACCAATAAATTCAACAACCTCAACATTGAAAATCACCAACAAATTCAACAACAACCTCAGCAATGAAAAACATCAAAAAATTCAACAACAACCTCAACATTCAAAAACACCAACAATTTCAACAACAACCTCTGCAATGAAAAACATCAAAAAATTCAACAACAACCTCAACAATGAAAAACACCAAAAAAATCAATAAAAACCACAACATTGAAAAACACCAAAAAATTCCATAACAACCTCAACAATGAAAAACACCAAAAAATTGAACAACTCCCTCAACTTTCAAAAACACCAACAAATTCAACAACCTCACCATTGAAAAACTCCAACAAATTCAATGACAACCTCAACAATGAAAATCACCAAAAAATTCTACGACAACCTCAACATTGAAAAACACCAACAATTTCAACAACAACCGCACCATTGAGAAAACAACAAAATATTGAACAACAAACTCAACATTGAAAATCACCAACAAATTCAACAACAACATCAACAATGAAAAACATCAAAAAATTCAACAACAACTTCAACATTCAAAAACTACAACAAATTCAAGATAAACCTCAACCATGAAAAACACCAAAAAATTCAACAACAACCTCAACTTTCATAAACACCAAAAAATTCAACAACCTCAACATTGAAAAATACCAACAAATTAAACAACAACCTCAACATTCAACAACGCCAAAAAATTCAACAAAAACCTCAACAATGAAAAACACCAAAAAAAATGAACAACTCCCTCAACTTTCAAAAACACCAACAAATTCAAAAAGTACCGCAACAATGAAAAACACCAAAAAATTCAACAACAACCTCAACAATGAAAAACACCAAAAAATTCAACAACAAACTCAACATTGAAAATCATCAACAAATTCCACATCAACCTCAACAATGAAAAACATCAAGAAATTCAACAACAACTGCAACATTCAAAAACAAGAACAAATTCAACAAAAAAACTCAACAATGAAAAACACCAAAAAATTCAACAACAACCTCAACTTTGAAAAACACCAATAAATTCAACAACCTCAACATTGAGAAACAGCAACAAATTCAACTGTAACCTCAACTTTGAAAAATACAAAAAGATTCAAAAAAAACATTGAATACACCAATAAATTCAACAACAACCTCAATGTTGAAAATCACCAAAAAATTCAACGACAACCTCAACATTGAAAAACACCAAAATATTCAACAACAACCTCAACTTTGAAAGACACCAACAAATTCAAAAACCTCAGCATGGAAAAACACCAACAAATTCAACTACAACCTCAATATTGAAAAACTCTAACAAATTCAACAACTACCACAACAATTAAAAACACCAAAAATTCGACAACAAACTCAACATTGAAAATCACCAACGAATTCAACAAAAACCGCAACAATGAAAAACACCAAAAAATTCATCAACGTCCTCAACATTCAAAAACACCAACAAATTCAACAAAAACCTCAACAATGAAAAACACGCAAAAATACAACAACAACATCAACAATGAAAAACACCAACAAATTCAACATCAACCTCAACTTTGAAATATAACAGTAAATTCGACAAAAACCTCAACATTGAAAAAAAACCAAAAAATTCCACAACAACCTCAACAATGATAAACACCAAAAAATTCAACAACAACCTTAACATTCAAAAACAACATCAAATAAAAACAACAACCACAACATTGAAAAACACCAACAAATTCAGCAACAACCTCAACATTGAAAAACACCAAAAAAATCAATAAAAACCTCAACATTGAAAAACACCAAAAAATTCCACAACAACCTCAGCAATGAAAAACACCTAAAAATTCAACAACAACTTCAACAATGAAAAAGAACAAAAGAATTCAACAACAACCTTAACATTCAAAAACACAAAAGAATAAAAACAACAACCTCAACTTTGCAAAACACGAACAAATACAACAACCTCAACATTGAAAAACGACATCAAATTCAACAACAACCTCAACATTGAAAAACTCCAACAAATTCCACAACATCCTTACCAATGAAAAATACCAAAAAATTCAACAACAACCTCAATTTTGAAAAACACCAACAGATTTAACAACCTCAACATTCAAATAAACCAACAAATTCAACAACAATCTGAGCTTTGAAAAACTCCAACAAATTCAACAACAACCTCAACTTTGAAAAACGCCAACAAATTCAACAAGCTCAACATTGAAAAACACCAACAAATTCGAATGCAACCTCAACTTTGAAAAGTACAAAAAAGATCAAAAAAAACCATTGATGAGACCAATAAATTCAACAACCTCAACATTGAAAATCACCAACAAATTCAACAACAACCTCAGCAATGAAAAACATCAAAAAATTCAACAACAACCTCAACATTCAAAAACACCAACAATTTCAACAACAACCTCTGCAATGAAAAACATCAAAAAATTCAACAACAACCTCAACAATGAAAAACACCAAAAAAATCAATAAAAACCACAACATTGAAAAACACCAAAAAATTCCATAACAACCTCAACAATGAAAAACACCAAAAAATTGAACAACTCCCTCAACTTTCAAAAACACCAACAAATTCAACAACCTCACCATTGAAAAACTCCAACAAATTCAATGACAACCTCAACAATGAAAATCACCAAAAAATTCTACGACAACCTCAACATTGAAAAACACCAACAATTTCAACAACAACCGCACCATTGAGAAAACAACAAAATATTGAACAACAAACTCAACATTGAAAATCACCAACAAATTCAACAACAACATCAACAATGAAAAACATCAAAAAATTCAACAACAACTTCAACATTCAAAAACTACAACAAATTCAAGATAAACCTCAACCATGAAAAACACCAAAAAATTCAACAACAACCTCAACTTTCATAAACACCAAAAAATTCAACAACCTCAACATTGAAAAATACCAACAAATTAAACAACAACCTCAACATTCAACAACGCCAAAAAATTCAACAAAAACCTCAACAATGAAAAACACCAAAAAAAATGAACAACTCCCTCAACTTTCAAAAACACCAACAAATTCAAAAAGTACCGCAACAATGAAAAACACCAAAAAATTCAATAACAACCTCAACAATGAAAAACACCAAAAAATTCAACAACAAACTCAACATTGAAAATCATCAACAAATTCCACATCAACCTCAACAATGAAAAACATCAAGAAATTCAACAACAACTGCAACATTCAAAAACAAGAACAAATTCAACAAAAAAACTCAACAATGAAAAACACCAAAAAATTCAACAACAACCTCAACTTTGAAAAACACCAATAAATTCAACAACCTCAACATTGAGAAACAGCAACAAATTCAACTGTAACCTCAACTTTGAAAAATACAAAAAGATTCAAAAAAAACATTGAATACACCAATAAATTCAACAACAACCTCAATGTTGAAAATCACCAAAAAATTCAACGACAACCTCAACATTGAAAAACACCAAAATATTCAACAACAACCTCAACTTTGAAAGACACCAACAAATTCAAAAACCTCAGCATGGAAAAACACCAACAAATTCAACTACAACCTCAATATTGAAAAACTCTAACAAATTCAACAAAAACCTCAACAATGAAAAACACCAAAAAATTCATCAACATCCTCAACAATCAAAACCACCGACAAATTCTGCAAAAACCTCAACAATGAAAAACACCAAAAAATTCATCAACACCATCAACATTGAAAAACATCAACAAATTCAACAACAACCTCAACATTCAAAAACACCAAAAAATAAAAACATCAACCTCAACATTCCAAAACACCAACAAATTCAACAAAAACCTCAACGATGAAAAACACCAAAAAATTCAACAACAACCTCAACATTGAAATACTCCAACCAATTCAACAACAACCTCAACAATGAAAAACACCAAAAAATTCAACAACAACCTCAACATTGAAAAACTCCAAATAATTCAACAACCACCTCAACGTTCAAAAACACCAACAAATGCAACAAAAAATTCAACATTGAAAAACACCAAAAAATTCCACAACAACCTCAGCAATGAAAAACACCTAAAAATTCAACAACAACTTCAACAATGAAAAAGAACAAAAGAATTCAACAACAACCTTAACATTCAAAAACACAAAAGAATAAAAACAACAACCTCAACTTTGCAAAACACGAACAAATACAACAACCTCAACATTGAAAAACGACATCAAATTCAACAACAACCTCAACATTGAAAAACTCCAACAAATTCCACAACATCCTTACCAATGAAAAATACCAAAAAATTCAACAACAACCTCAATTTTGAAAAACACCAACAGATTTAACAACCTCAACATTCAAATAAACCAACAAATTCAACAACAATCTGAGCTTTGAAAAACTCCAACAAATTCAACAACAACCTCAACTTTGAAAAACGCCAACAAATTCAACAAGCTCAACATTGAAAAACACCAACAAATTCGAATGCAACCTCAACTTTGAAAAGTACAAAAAAGATCAAAAAAAACCATTGATGAGACCAATAAATTCAACAACCTCAACATTGAAAATCACCAACAAATTCAACAACAACCTCAGCAATGAAAAACATCAAAAAATTCAACAACAACCTCAACATTCAAAAACACCAACAATTTCAACAACAACCTCTGCAATGAAAAACATCAAAAAATTCAACAACAACCTCAACAATGAAAAACACCAAAAAAATCAATAAAAACCACAACATTGAAAAACACCAAAAAATTCCATAACAACCTCAACAATGAAAAACACCAAAAAATTGAACAACTCCCTCAACTTTCAAAAACACCAACAAATTCAACAACCTCACCATTGAAAAACTCCAACAAATTCAATGACAACCTCAACAATGAAAATCACCAAAAAATTCTACGACAACCTCAACATTGAAAAACACCAACAATTTCAACAACAACCGCACCATTGAGAAAACAACAAAATATTGAACAACAAACTCAACATTGAAAATCACCAACAAATTCAACAACAACATCAACAATGAAAAACATCAAAAAATTCAACAACAACTTCAACATTCAAAAACTACAACAAATTCAAGATAAACCTCAACCATGAAAAACACCAAAAAATTCAACAACAACCTCAACTTTCATAAACACCAAAAAATTCAACAACCTCAACATTGAAAAATACCAACAAATTAAACAACAACCTCAACATTCAACAACGCCAAAAAATTCAACAAAAACCTCAACAATGAAAAACACCAAAAAAAATGAACAACTCCCTCAACTTTCAAAAACACCAACAAATTCAAAAAGTACCGCAACAATGAAAAACACCAAAAAATTCAATAACAACCTCAACAATGAAAAACACCAAAAAATTCAACAACAAACTCAACATTGAAAATCATCAACAAATTCCACATCAACCTCAACAATGAAAAACATCAAGAAATTCAACAACAACTGCAACATTCAAAAACAAGAACAAATTCAACAAAAAAACTCAACAATGAAAAACACCAAAAAATTCAACAACAACCTCAACTTTGAAAAACACCAATAAATTCAACAACCTCAACATTGAGAAACAGCAACAAATTCAACTGTAACCTCAACTTTGAAAAATACAAAAAGATTCAAAAAAAACATTGAATACACCAATAAATTCAACAACAACCTCAATGTTGAAAATCACCAAAAAATTCAACGACAACCTCAACATTGAAAAACACCAAAATATTCAACAACAACCTCAACTTTGAAAGACACCAACAAATTCAAAAACCTCAGCATGGAAAAACACCAACAAATTCAACTACAACCTCAATATTGAAAAACTCTAACAAATTCAACAAAAACCTCAACAATGAAAAACACCAAAAAATTCATCAACATCCTCAACAATCAAAACCACCGACAAATTCTGCAAAAACCTCAACAATGAAAAACACCAAAAAATTCATCAACACCATCAACATTGAAAAACATCAACAAATTCAACAACAACCTCAACATTCAAAAACACCAAAAAATAAAAACATCAACCTCAACATTCCAAAACACCAACAAATTCAACAAAAACCTCAACGATGAAAAACACCAAAAAATTCAACAACAACCTCAACATTGAAATACTCCAACCAATTCAACAACAACCTCAACAATGAAAAACACCAAAAAATTCAACAACAACCTCAACATTGAAAAACTCCAAATAATTCAACAACCACCTCAACGTTCAAAAACACCAACAAATGCAACAAAAAATTCAACATTGAAAATCACCAAAAAATTCAACAAGAACCTCAACATTAAATAACACCAAAAAATTAAAACAACAACCTCAACATTCAAAAACACCAACAAATTCAACCAAAACCTCAACAATGAAAAACACCAAAAAAATCAACAACAACCTCAACTTTGAAAAACTCCAACAAATTCAACAACCTCAACAATGAAAAACACCAAAAAATTCAACAACAACCTCAACAATCAAAAACACCAACAATTTCAACAACAACCACAGCAATGAAAAACATCAATAAATTCAACAGCAACCTCAACAATGAAAAACACCAAAAAAATCAATAAAAACCTCAACATTGAAAAACTCCAAGAATTTCAACAACTACCACAACAATGAAAATCACCAAAAAATTCGACAACAAACTCAACATTGAAAATCACCATCAAATTGAACAAAAACCTCAACAATGAAAAACACCAAAAAATTCAACAACAACCTCAACTTTGAAAAACAGCAACAGATTTAACAACCTCAACATTCAAAAACACCAACAAATTTAACAACAACCTCAGCTTTGAAAAACACCAACAAATTCAGCAACCTCAACATTGAAAAACACCATCAAATTCAACAACAACCTCAACTTCTAAAAATACAAACAGGTTCAAGAAAATAAAAATTGATAACACCAACAAATTCAACAACGACCTCAATACTGCAAATGACCAACAAATTCAACAACAACCTCAACAATGAATAACATCAAAAAATTCAACAACAACAACCTCAACAATGAAAAAATAAACAAAAAATCAATAACAACCTCAACATTCAAAAACACCAACAAATTCAACAACCTCAACATTGAAAAACACCAACAAATTCAACAACAACCTCAACATTGAAAAACTCCAACAAATTCAACAACAACCTCAACAATGACAAACACAAAAAAATTCAACAACCACCTCAACGTTCAAAAACACCAACAATTTCAACAACAACCTCAGCAATGAAAAACATCAAAAAATTCAACAACAACCTCATCAATGAAAAACACCAAAAATCAACAACAACCTCAACAATGAAAAACACCAATAAATTCAACAACAACCTCAACTTTCAAAAACACCAAAAATTGAAAACAAGAACCTCAACATTCAAAAACCCCAACAAATTCAACCAAAACCTCAACAGTGAAAAACATCAAAAAATTCAACAACAACCTCACCTTTGAAAAACACCAACAAATTCAACAAACTCAACATTGAAAAACACCAACAATTTCAAATTCAACCACAACTTCTAAAAATACAAAAAGGTTCAATAAAAGCCATTGATCACACCAATCTTTTCAATAACCTCAACATTGAAAATCACCAACAAATTCAACAACAACCTCAACAATGAAAAACACCAAAAAATTCAACAACAACCACAACACTGAAAAACACCAAAAAATTCAACAAAAACCTCAACAATGAAAAACACCAAAAAATTCAACAACAACCTCAACAACAAAACACACTCAAAAAATCAATAACAACCTCAACATTGAAAAACTCCAACAATTTCAACAAATAACACAACAATGAAAAACACCAAAAAATTTGACAACAAACTCAACGTTGAAAATCACCATCAAATTCAACAAAAACCTCAACAATGAAAAACACCAAAAAATTCAACAACAACCTCAACTTTGAAAAACACCAACAGATTTAACAACCTCAACATTCAAAAACACCAACAAATTTAACAACAACCTCAGCTTTGAAAAACACCAACAAATTCAACAACCTCAACATTGAAAAACACCATCAAATTCAACAACAACCTCAACTTCTAAAAATACAAAAAGGTTCAACAAAATAAAAATTGATAACACCAACAAATTCAACAATGACCTCAATACTGCAAATGATCAACAAATTCAACAACAACAACCTCAACAATGAAAAAAAAAACAAAAAGTCAATAACAACATCAACATTCAAAAACACGAACAAATTCAACCAAAACCAGAACAATGAAAAACTTTGAAAAACACGAACAAATTCAACAACCTCAACATTGAAAAACAGCAACAAATTCAACAACAACCTCAACATTGAAAAACTCCAACAAATTCAACAACCACCTCAACGTTCAAAAACACCAACAAATGCAACAAAAAAATCAACATTGAAAATCACCAAAAAATTCAACAAGAACCTCAACATTAAATAACACCAAAAAATAAAAACAACAACCTCAACATTCAAAAACACCAACAAATTCAACCAAAACCTCAACAATGAAAAACACCAAAAAAATCAACAACAACCTCAACTTTGAAAAACTCCAACAAATTCAACAACCTCAACAATGAAAAACACCAAAAAATTCAACAACAACCTCAACAATCAAAAACACCAACAATTTCAACAACAACCACAGCAATGAAAAACATCAATAAATTCAACAGCAACCTCAACAATGAAAAACACCAAAAAAATCAATAAAAACCTCAACATTGAAAAACTCCAAGAATTTCAACAACTACCACAACAATGAAAATCACCAAAAAATTCGACAACAAACTCAACATTGAAAATCACCATCAAATTGAACAAAAACCTCAACAATGAAAAACACCAAAAAATTCAACAACAACCTCAACTTTGAAAAACAGCAACAGATTTAACAACCTCAACATTCAAAAACACCAACAAATTTAACAACAACCTCAGCTTTGAAAAACACCAACAAATTCAGCAACCTCAACATTGAAAAACACCATCAAATTCAACAACAACCTCAACTTCTAAAAATACAAAAAGGTTCAAGAAAATAAAAATTGATAACACCAACAAATTCAACAACGACCTCAATACTGCAAATGACCAACAAATTCAACAACAACCTCAACAATGAATAACATCAAAAAATTCAACAACAACAACCTCAACAATGAAAAAATAAACAAAAAATCAATAACAACCTCAACATTCAAAAACACCAACAAATTCAACCAAAACCTCAGCAATGAAAAACTTTGAAAAACACCAACAAATTCAACAACCTCAACATTGAAAAACACCAACAAATTCAACAACAACCTCAACATTGAAAAACTCCAACAAATTCAACAACAACCTCAACAATGACAAACACAAAAAAATTCAACAACCACCTCAACGTTCAAAAACACCAACAATTTCAACAACAACCTCAGCAATGAAAAACATCAAAAAATTCAACAACAACCTCATCAATGAAAAACACCAAAAATCAACAACAACCTCAACAATGAAAAACACCAATAAATTCAACAACAACCTCAACTTTCAAAAACACCAAAAATTGAAAACAAGAACCTCAACATTCAAAAACCCCAACAAATTCAACCAAAACCTCAACAGTGAAAAACATCAAAAAATTCAACAACAACCTCACCTTTGAAAAACACCAACAAATTCAACAAACTCAACATTGAAAAACACCAACAATTTCAAATTCAACCACAACTTCGAAAAATACAAAAAGGTTCAATAAAAGCCATTGATCACACCAATATTTTCAATAACCTCAACATTGAAAATCACCAACAAATTCGACAACAACCTCAACAATGAAAAACACCAAAAAATTCAACAACAACGACAACACTGAAAAACAGCAAAAAATTCAACAAAAACCTCAACAATGAAAAACACCAAAAAATTCAACAACAATCTCAACTTTCAAAAACACCAAAAATTGAAAACAAGAACCTCAACATTCAAAAACGCAAACAAATTCAACCAAAACCTCAACAATGAAAAACATCAAAAAAATCAACAACAACCTCACCTTTGAAAAACAACAATAAGTTCAACAACCTCAACATTGAAAAACACCAGCAAATTGAACAACAACCTCAACATTGAAAAACTGCAACAAATTCAAAAACCTCAACACTGAATAAACACCAAAAAATTCAACAACAACCTCAACTTTGAAAAACACCAACAAATTCAACAAACTCAACATTGAAAAACACCAACAATTTCAAATGCAACCACAACTTCGAAAAATACAAAAAAGTTCAATAAAAGCCATTGATCACACGAATAAATTCAATAACCTCAACATTGAAAATCACCAACAAATTCAACAACAACCTAAACAATGAAAAACACCAAAAAATTCAACAACAACCACAACAATGAAAAACAGCAAAAAATTCAACAACAACCTCAAAAATGAAGAACACCCAAAAAATCAATAAAAACCTCAACATTGAAAAACTCCAAGAATCTCAACAACTACCACAACAGTTAAAAACAACAAAAATTCGACAACAAACTCAACATTGAAAATCACGATCAAATTCAACAAAAACCTCAGCAATGATAAAGACCAAACAATTCATCAACATCCTCACATTCAAAAACACCAACAAATTCTACAAAAACCTCAACAATGAAAAACACCCAAAAATTCAACAACAAGATAAACAATGAAAAACAGCAACAAATTCAACAACCACCACAACATTCAAAAGCACCATCAAATTCAACAAAAACCTCAACATTGAAAATCACCAAAAAATTCAACAAGAGTCTCAACATTAAATACCACCAAAAAATAATAACAACAACCTCAACATTCAAAAACACCAACAAATTCAACCAAAACCTCAACAATGAAAAACACCAAAAAAATCAACAACAACATCAACTTTGAAAAACTCCAACAAATTCAACAACCTCATCATTTAAAAACACCAAAAAATTCAACAACTACCTCAACAATCAAAAACACCAACAATTTCAACAACAACCACCGCAATGAAAAACATCAATAAATTCAACAACAACCTCAAAAATGAAAAACACCAAAAAAATTCAACAACAACCTCAACAATGAAAAACACCAAAAAAATCAATTATAACCTCAACATTGAAAAACTCCAAGAATTTCAACAACTACCACAACAATGAAAAACACCAAAAAATTCGACAACAAAATCAACATTGAAAATCACCATCAAATTCAACAAAAACCTCAACAATGAAAAACACCAAAAAATTCAACAACAACCTCAATTTTGAAAAACACCAACAGATTTAACAACCTCAACATTCAAATACACCAACAAATTCAACAACAACCTCAACATTGAAAAACTCCAACAATTTCAATAACAACCTCAACAATGGAAAACACCAACAAATTCAACTGCAACCTCAATTTTGAAAAATACAAAAAGATTCAAAAAAAAACATTGATTACACCAAAAAATTCAACAACAACCTCAACAATGAAAAACTCCAAAATATTCAACAACAACCTCAACTTTGAAAAACACGATCCAATTCCAAAACCTCAACATTGAAAAGCACCAAAAAATTCAACTACAACCTCAACATTGTTAATCACCAACAAATTCAACAAAAACCTCAACAATGGAAACCACCAACAAATTCATCAAAAATCTCAACAATGAAAAATACCAACAAATTCAACTACAACCTCAACATTCAAAAACACCAACAAATTCAACAAAAACCTCAACAATGAAAAACATCCAAAAATTCAACAACAAGCTCAACAATGAAAAACAACAAAAAATTCAACAACAACCTCAACATTGAAAAACACCAACAAATTCAACAACAACCTTGATATTGAAAATCACCATCAAATTCAACAACAACCTCAGCAATGAAAAACATCCAAAAATTCAAAATCAACAACCTCAACAATGAAAAACACCAAAACATTCAACAACAACCTCAACATTCATAAACACCAACAAATTCAACAACAACCTCAACAATGAAAAACACCAAAAAATTCAACTACAACCTCAACAATGAAAAACAACAAAAAATTCAACAACAACCTCAACATTGAAAAACACCAACAAATTCAACAACAACCTTGATATTGAAAATCACCACCAAATTCAACAACAACCTAAACAATGAAAAACATCCAAAAATTCAAAAACAACAACCTCAACAATGAAAAACACCAACAAATTCAACAACAACCTTGATATTGAAAATCACCATCAAATTCAACAACAACTACAACAATGAAAAACATCCAAAAATTCAAAATCAACAACCTCAATAATGAAAAACACCAAAACATTCAACAACAACCTCAACATTCATAAACACCAACAAATTCAACAACAACCTCAACAATGAAAAACACCAAAAAAATTCAACAACAACCTCAACAATGAAAAACACCAAAAAAATCAATTATAACCTCAACATTGAAAAACTCCAAGAATTTCAACAACTACCACAACAATGAAAAACACCAAAAAATTCGACAACAAACTCAACATTGAAAATCACCATCAAATTCAACAAAAACCTCAACAATGAAAAACACCAAAAAATTCAACAACAACCTCAATTTTGAAAAACACCAACAGATTTAACAACCTCAACATTCAAATACACCAACAAATTCAACAACAACCTCAACATTGAAAAACTCCAACAATTTCAATAACAACCTCAACAATGGAAAACACCAACAAATTCAACTGCAACCTCAATTTTGAAAAATACAAAAAGATTCAAAAAAAAACATTGATTACACCAAAAAATTCAACAACAACCTCAACAATGAAAAACTCCAAAATATTCAACAACAACCTCAACTTTGAAAAACACGATCCAATTCCAAAACCTCAACATTGAAAAGCACCAAAAAATTCAACTACAACCTCAACATTGTTAATCACCAACAAATTCAACAAAAACCTCAACAATGGAAACCACCAACAAATTCATCAAAAATCTCAACAATGAAAAATACCAACAAATTCAACTACAACCTCAACATTCAAAAACACCAACAAATTCAACAAAAACCTCAACAATGAAAAACATCCAAAAATTCAACAACAAGCTCAACAATGAAAAACAACAAAAAATTCAACAACAACCTCAACATTGAAAAACATCAACAAATTCAACAACAACCTTGATATTGAAAATCACCATCAAATTCAACAACAACCTCAGCAATGAAAAACATCCAAAAATTCAAAATCAACAACCTCAACAATGAAAAACACCAAAACATTCAACAACAACCTCAACATTCATTAACACCAACAAATTCAACAACAACCTCAACAATGAAAAACACCAAAAAATTCAACTACAACCTCAACAATGAAAAACAACAAAAAATTCAACAACAACCTCAACATTGAAAAACACCAACAAATTCAACAACAACCTTGATATTGAAAATCACCACCAAATTCAACAACAACCTAAACAATGAAAAACATCCATAAATTCAAAAACAACAACCTCAACAATGAAAAACACCAACAAATTCAACAACAACCTTGATATTGAAAATCACCATCAAATTCAACAACAACTACAACAATGAAAAACATCCAAAAATTCAAAATCAACAACCTCAATAATGAAAAACACCAAAACATTCAACAACAACCTCAACATTCATAAACACCAACAAATTCAACAACAACCTCAACAATGAAAAACACCAAAAAAATTCAACAACAACCTCAACAATGAAAAACACCAAAAAAATCAATTATAACCTCAACATTGAATAACTCCAAGAATTTCAACAACTACCACATCAATGAAAAACACCAAAAAATTCGACAACAAACTCAACATTGAAAATCACCATCAAATTCAACAAAAACCTCAACAATGAAAAACACCAAAAAATTCAACAACAACCTCAATTTTGAAAAACACCAACAGATTTAACAACCTCAACATTCAAATACACCAACAAATTCAACAACAACCTCAACATTGAAAAACTCCAACAATTTCAATAACAACCTCAACAATGGAAAACACCAACAAATTCAACTGCAACCTCAATTTTGAAAAATACAAAAAGATTCAAAAAAAAACATTGATTACACCAAAAAATTCAACAACAACCTCAACAATGAAAAACTCCAAAATATTCAACAACAACCTCAACTTTGAAAAACACGATCCAATTCCAAAACCTCAACATTGAAAAGCACCAAAAAATTCAACTACAACCTCAACATTGTTAATCACCAACAAATTCAACAAAAACCTCAACAATGGAAACCACCAACAAATTCATCAAAAATCTCAACAATGAAAAATACCAACAAATTCAACTACAACCTCAACATTCAAAAACACCAACAAATTCAACAAAAACCTCAACAATGAAAAACATCCAAAAATTCAACAACAAGCTCAACAATGAAAAACAACAAAAAATTCAACAACAACCTCAACATTGAAAAACACCAACAAATTCAACAACAACCTTGATATTGAAAATCACCATCAAATTCAACAACAACCTCAGCAATGAAAAACATCCAAAAATTCAAAATCAACAACCTCAACAATGAAAAACACCAAAACATTCAACAACAACCTCAACATTCATAAACACCAACAAATTCAACAACAACCTCAACAATGAAAAACACCAAAAAATTCAACTACAACCTCAACAATGAAAAACAACAAAAAATTCAACAACAACCTCAACATTGAAAAACACCAACAAATTCAACAACAACCTTGATATTGAAAATCACCACCAAATTCAACAACAACCTAAACAATGAAAAACATCCAAAAATTCAAAAACAACAACCTCAACAATGAAAAACACCAACAAATTCAACAACAACCTTGATATTGAAAATCACCATCAAATTCAACAACAACTACAACAATGAAAAACATCCAAAAATTCAAAATCAACAACCTCAATAATGAAAAACACCAAAACATTCAACAACAACCTCAACATTCATAAACACCAACAAATTCAACAACAACCTCAACAATGAAAAACACCAAAAAATTCAACTACAACCTCAACAATGAAAACCAACAA
Source organism: Cetorhinus maximus (assembly GCF_964194155.1). Lineage (NCBI taxonomy): Eukaryota > Metazoa > Chordata > Chondrichthyes > Lamniformes > Cetorhinidae > Cetorhinus > Cetorhinus maximus. Next base: position 23,620,660 of record NC_135909.1, read on the forward strand.
AAAATTCAACAACAACCTCAACATTAAAAAACACCAACAAATTCAACAACAACCTTGATATTGAAAATCACCACCAAATTCAACAACAACCTCAACAATGAAAAACATCCAAAAATTCAAAATCAACAACCTCAACAATGAAAAGCACCAAGAAATTTAACAACAAACTCATCTTTGAAAAAAACCAACAAATTCAACAACCTCAACATTAAAAAACACCCACAAATTCAACAACAACCTCAACATTGAAAATCTCCAACAAATTCAACAAAAACCTCAACAATGAAAAACACCGAAAAATAATAACAGCAACCTCAACATTCAAAAACATCCACAAATTCAACGAAAACCTCAAAAATGAAAAACACCAAAAAATTCAACAAAAACATCTACTTTGAGAAACACCAACAAATTCAACAACCTCAACATTGAAAAACACCAACTTATTCAACAACAACCTCAACAATGAAAAACACCAAAAAATTCAACAACAACCTCAACAATGAAAAACACCAAAAAATTCAACAATAACCTCAACAATGAAATACACCCAAAAAATCAATAACAACCTCAACATTGAAAAACTACAACAATTTCAACAACTACCGCAACAATGAAAAACACCAAAAAAATTCGACAACAAACTCAAAATTGAAAATCACCATCAAATTCAACAAAACCCTCAACCATGAAAAATACCAAAAAATTCAACAACAACTTCAACTTTGAAAAACACCAACAGATTTAACCACCTCAACATTCAAACACACCAACAAATTAAACAACAACATCAGCTTTGAAAAACACCAACAAATTCAACAACCTCAACATTGAAAAACACCATCAAATTCAACAAAAACCTCAACTTTTAAAAATACAAAAAAGTTCAACAAAATAAAAACTGATAACAACAACAAATTCAACAACAACCTCAATATTGCAAATGATCAACAAATTCAACAACAACCTCAACAATGAAAAACACCAAAAAATTCAACAACAACCTCAACATTCAAAAACACCAAAAAATAAATACAATAACCTCAACATTCAAAAACCCCAACAAATTCAACCGAAACCTCAACAATAAAAAACATCAAAAAATTCAACAACAACCTCACCTTTGAAAAACAACAATAAATTCAATAACCACAACATTGAAAAACACCAACAAATTCAACAACAACCTCAACTTTGAAAAACTGCAACAAATTCAACAACGTCAACCCTGAAAAACACCAAAAAATTCAACAACATCCTCAAAATTGAAAAACACCAACAAATTCAACAACCTCAACATTGAAAAACACCAACAATTTCAAATTCAACCACAACTTTGAAAAATACAAAAAAGTTCAATAAAAGCCATTGATCACACCAATAAATTCAACAACCTCAACATTGAAAAACACCAACAACTTCAACAACAACCTCAACGATGAAAAACACCAACAAATTCAACAAAAACCTCAACAATGAAAAACACCAAAAAATTCAACAACAACCTCAACAACGAAACACACTCAAAAAATCAATAACAACCTCAACATTGAAAAACTCCAACAATTTCAACAAATAACGCAACAATGAAAAACACCAAAAAATTCGACAACAAACTCAACGTTGAAAATCACCATCAAATTCTACAAAAACCTCAACAATGAAAAACACCAAAAAATTCAACAACAACCTCAACTTTGAAAAACACCAACAGATTTAACAACCACAACATTCAAAAACACCAACAAATTTAACAACAACCTCAGCATTGAAAAACACCAACAAATTCAACAACCTCAACATTGAAAAACACCATCAAATTCAACAACAACCTCAACTTCTAAAAATACAAAAAGGTTCAACAAAATAAAAATTGATAACACCAACAAATTCAACAACGACCTCAATACTGCAAATGACCAACAAATTCAACAACAACCTCAACAATGAATAACATCAAAAAATTCAACAACAACAACCTCAACAATGAAAAAAAACAAAAACTCAATAAGAACCTCAACATTCAAAAACACCAACAAATTTAACAACCTCAACATTGAAAAACACCAACAAATTCAACAACAACCTCAACATTGAAAAACTCCAACAAATTCAACAACAACCTCAACAATGACAAACACAAAAAAATTCAAAAACCACCTCAACATTCAAAAACACCAACAATTTCAACAACAACCTCAGCAATGAAAAACATCGAAAAATTCAACAACAACCTCATCAATGAAAAACACCAAAATAATTCAACAACAACCTCAACAATGAAAAACACCCAAAAAATCAATAAAAACCTCAACATTGAAAAACTCCAAGAATTTCAAAAACTACCACAACAGTTAAAAACACCAAAAAGTCGACAACAAACTCAACATTGAAAATCACCATCAAATTCAACAAAAACCTCAGCAATGATAAACACCAAACAATTCATCAACATCCTCACATTCAAAAAAACCCAACAAATTCTGAAAAAACCTCAACAATGAAAAACACCCAAAAATTCAACAACAACATCAACAATGAAAAACACCAACAAATTCAACAACCACCTCAACATTCAAAAACACCAACAAATTCAACAAAAGCCTCAACATTGAAAATCACCAAAAAATTCAACAAGAACCTCAACACCAAATAACACCAAGAAATAAAAACAACAACCTCAACATTCAAAAACACCAACAAATGCAACCAAAACCTCAACAATGAAAAACACGAAAAAAATCAACAACAACCTCAACTTTGAAAAAATCCAACAAATTCAACAACCTCATCATTGAAAAACACCAGCAAATTCAACAATAACCTCAACATTGAAAACCTCCAACAAATTCAACAACAACTTCAACAATGAATAACAGCAAAAACTTCAACAACAAAACTCAACAATCAAAAACACCAACAATTTCAACAACAACCACAGCAATGAAAAACATCAATAAATTCAACAACAACCTCAACAATGAAAAACACCAAAAAAATTCAACAAGAAGCCTCAACAATGAAAAACACCAAAAAAATCAATAAAAACCTCATCATTGAAAAACTCCAAGAATTTCAACAACTACCACAACAATGAAAAACACCAAAAAATTCGACAACAAATTCAACATTTAAAATCACCATCAAATTCAACAAAAACCTCAACAATGAAAAACACCAAAAAATTCAACAACAACCTCAATTTTGAAAAACACCAACCGATTTAACAACCTCAACATTCAAATACACCAACAAATTCAACAACAACCTCAGCTTTGAAAAACAACAACAAATTCAACTGCAACCTCAATTTTGAAAAATACAAAAAGATTAAAAAAAAACATTGAATACACCAAAAAATTCAACAACAACCTCAAGACTGAAAAACACCAAAATATTCAACAACAACCTCAGCTTTGAAAACCACGATCCAATTCCAAAACCTCAACATTGAAAAGCCCCAAAAAATTCAACTACAACCTCAATATTGTTAATCACCAACAAATTCAACAAAAGCCTCAACAATGGAAACCACGAACAAATTCATCAAAAACCTCAACAATGAAAAATACCAACAAATTCAACTACAACCTCAACATTCAAAAACACCAACAAATTCAACAACAAACTCAACAATGAAAAACAACAGAAAATTCAACAACAACCTCAACATTGAAAAACACCAACAAATTCAACAACAACCTCAATATTGAAAATCACCATCAAATTCAACAACAACCTCAACAATGAAAAACATCAAAAAATTCAAAAACAACAACATCAGCAATGAAAAACACCAAAACATTCAACAACAACCTCAACTTTCATAAACACCAACAAATTCAACAACAACCTCAACAATGAAAAACACCACAAAGTTCAACAACAAACTCATCTTAGAAAAAAACCAAAAAATTCAACAACCACAACATTAAATAACACCAACAAATTCAACAACAGCCTCAACATTGAAAATCTCCAACAAATTCAACAAAAACTTCAACAATGAAAAACACCGAAAAATAAAAACAACAATCTCAACATTCAAAAACACCAACAAATTCAACGAAAACCTCAAAAATGAAAAACACCAAAAAATTCAACAAAAACCTCTACGTTGAAAAACACCAACAAATTCAACAACCTCAACATTGATAAACACCAACTTATTCAACAACAACCTCAACAATGAAAAACACCAAAAACATCAACAACCACCTCAGCATTCAAAGACACCAACAAATTCAACAACAACCTCAGCAATGAAAATCATCAAAAAATTCAACAACAACCTCAACAATGAAAAACACCAAAAAATTCAACAACAACCTCAACAATGAAACACACCCAAAAAATCAATAACAACCTCAACATTGAAAAACTCCAACAATTTCAACAAATACCGCAACCATGAAAAACACCAAAAAATTAGACAACAAACTCAACTTTGAAAAACAACAACAGATTAAACAACCTCAACAATCAAAAACACCAACAAATTTAACAACAACCTCAGCTTTGAAAAACTCCAACAAATTCAACAACCTCAACATTGAAAAACACAATCAAATTCAACAACAACCTCAACTTTTAAAAATACAAAAAGGTTCAACAAAATAAAAATTCATAACACCAAGAAATTGAACAACAATCTCAATATTGCAAATGACCAACAAATTCAACAACAACCTCACCAATGAATAACATGAAAATATTCAACAACAACAACCTCAACAATGAAAAAAAAACAAAAACTCAATAACAACCTCAACATTCAAAAACATCAAGATATTCAACAACAACCTCAACAATGAAAAACACCAAAAAATTCAACAACAACCTCAACATTCAAAAACACCAAAAAATAAAAACAACAACCTCAACATTCAAAAACCCCAACAAATTCAACCAAAACCACAACAATGAAAAACATCAAAAAATTCAACAACAACCTCAACTTTGAAAAACAACAATAAATTCAACAACCTCAACATTGAAAACACCAACAAATTCAACAACAACCTCAACATTGAAAAACTGCAACAAATTCAACAACCTCAACACTGAAAAACAAAAAAATTCAACAACAACCTCAACAACGAAACACACTCAAAAAATCAATAACAACCTCAACATTGAAAAACTCCAACAATTTCAACAAATAACGCAACAATGAAAAACACCAAAAAATTCGGGAACAAACTCAACATTGAAAACCGCCATCAAATTCAACAAAAACCTCAACAATGAAAAACACCAAAAAATTCAACAACAACCTCAACTCTGAAAAACACCAACAGATTTAACAACCTCAACATTCAAAAACACCAACAAATTTAACAACAACCTCAGCATTGAAAAACACCAACAAATTCAACAACCTCAACATTGAAAAACACCATCAAATTCAACAACAACCTCAACTTCTAAAAATACAAAAAGGTTCAACAAAATAAAAATTGATAACACCAACAAATTCAACAACGACCTGAATATTGCAAATGACCAACAAATTCATCAACAACCTCAACAATGAATAACATCAAAAAATTCAACAAAAACAACCTCAACAATGAAAAAAAAACAAGGACTCAATAACAACCTCAACATTCAAAAACACCACCAAAATCAACCAAAACCTCAACAATGAAATACTTTGAAAAACACCAACAAATTCAACAACCTCAACATTGAAAAACACCAAAAAATTCAACAACAACCTCAACATTCAAAAACACCAACAATTTCAACATCAACCTCAGCAATGATAAACATCAAAAAATTAAACAACAACCTCAACAATGAAAAACACCAAAGAAATTCTAAAGCAACCTCAACATCCAAAAACACCAAAAAATAAAAACAAGAACCTCAACAATCAAAAACACCACAAATTCAACCAAAACCTCAACAATGAAAAACACCAAAAAATTCAACAACAACCTCAACTTTGAAAAACACGAACAAAGTCATCAACCTCAACATTGAAAAACAACAACAAATTCAACAACAACCTCAACATTGAAAGACTCCAACAAATTCAACAACAACCTCAACAATGAAAAACACCAAAAAATTCAACAACAACCTCAACATTCAAAAACACCAACAATTTCGACAACAACCTCAGCAATGAAAAACATCAAAAAATTCAACAACAACCTCAACAATGAAAAACACCAAAAAAATTCAACAACAACCTCAACAATGAAATACACCAAAAAAATCAATAAAAACCTCATCATTGAAAAACTCCAAGAATTTGAACAATTACCACAACAATGAAGAACACCAAAAAATTCGACAACAAACTCAACATTGAAAATCACCATCAAATTCAACAAAAACCTCAACAATGAAAAACACCAAAAAATTCAACAACAACCTCAATTTTGAAAAACACCAACAGATTTAACAAACCGCGACATTCAAGTTCACCAACAAATTCAACATCATCCTCGGCATTGAAAAACACCAACAAATTCATCAACCTCAACATTGATAATCACCAACAAATTCAACAACAACCTCAGGAATGAAAAACGTCAAAAAATTCTACAACAACCTCAACAATGAAAAACACCAACAAATTCAACAACAACCTAAATTTTGAAAAACACCAACAGATTTAACAACCTCAACATTCAAATACACCAACAAATTCAACAAAAACCTCAGCTTTGAAAAACACCATGAAACTCAATAACCTCAACATTGAAAAACACTGACAAATTCAACAACAACCTCAACTATTAAAAATACAAAAAGGTTCAACAAAATAAAAACTGATAACACCAACAAATTCAACAACAACCTCAATATTGAAAATCATCAACAAATTTAACAACAACCTCAACAATGAAAAAAATCAAAAAATTCAACAACAACCTCAACAATGAATAACACCTAAAAATTCAACAAGCTCAACAATCAAAAACACCAACAAATTAAACAATAACCTCAGCAATGAAAAATACCAGAAAATTCAACAACAACCTCAACATTCAAAAGCACCAACAAATAAGCAAAAACCTCAACAATTAAAAACACCAAATAATTCAACAACAACGTCAACTTTGAAATACACCAACAAATTCAACAACTTCAACATTGAAAAACACCAACAAATTCAACAACAACCTCAACATTGAAAAACTCCAACAAATTCAACAACAACCTCAACAATGAAAAATACCAGAAAATTCAACAACAACCTCAACATTCAAAAACACCAACAAATTCAACAACCTCAAAATTGAAAAGCACCAACAAATTCAACTGCACCCTCAACTTTGAATAATACAATAAAGATCAAAAAAAACCTTTGGTAACATCAATAAATTCAACAACCTCAACATTGAAATTCACCATCAAATTCAACAAAAACCTCAGCAATGAAAAATATCAAAATATTCAACAACAACCTCAACAATGAAAAACACCAACAAATTAAACAAGTACCGCAACAGTGAAAAACACCAAAAAATTCAACAAACTCAAAATTGAAAATCACCATCACATTCAACAAAAGTCTCAACATTGAAAAACATCCAAAATTACAACAACAACCTCAACATTCCAATTCACCAACAAATTCAACAAATACCTCAACAATGAAAACCCCAATAATTTCAACAACAATCACAACTTTGAAAAACACCAACAAATTAAGCAACATCAACATTGAAAAAAACGAACAAATTAAAGTGCAAACTCAACTTCGAAAAATACAAAAAATTTTAAAAATAACATTGATAACACCAATAAATTCAACAACAACCTAATATTGAAAATCACCAACAAATTCATCAACAACTTCAACAATGAAAAACAGCAAGCAATTCAACAACAACGACCTCAACAATGAAAATCACCAAAACATTCAGCAACAACCTCAACATTAAAAAACGCCAACAATTTCAACAACAACCTCAACAATGAAAAAACACCTAAAAATTCAACAACAAACTCAACATTGAAAATCACCAACAAATTCAACAACAACCTCAACAATGAAAAACATCAAAAAATTCAACAAGAACATCAACATTCAAACACAACAACAAATTCAACAAAAAACTCAACAATGAAAGCACCAAAAAATTCAACAACAACCACAACTTTGAAAAACACCAGCAAATTCAACCGCCTCAACGTTGAAAAATACCAATAAATTCAAGTGCAAACACAACTTTGAAAAACACAAAAAAATTTTAAAAAATCATTGATAACACCAATAAATTCAACAACAACCTCAATATTGATAATCACCAACAAATTCATCAACAACATTGAAAAACTCCAACAATTTCAACAACAACGTCCACAATGAAAAACCCCATAAATTTAAACAACAACCTCAACTTTGAAAAACACCAAAAAATTCAACAATCTCAACATTGAGAAACAGCAACAAATTCAACTGCAACCTCAACTTTGAAAAATACAAAAAGATTCAAAAAAAACATTGAATACACCAATAAATTCAACAAGAACCTCAATATTTAAAATCACCAATAAATTCAACAACTACCTCAACAATGAAAAACATCAAAAAATACAACAACAACCTCAACATTCCAAGACATCAACAAATTCAACAAAAACCTCAACAATGAAAAACACGAAAGAATTCATCAACAACCTCAACAATGAAAAACACCAAAAAATTCATCAACAACCTGAACATTGAAAACACCAAAAAATTCAACAACAACCTCAACTTTGAAAAACACCAACAAATTCAACAACCTCAACTTGGAAAAACACCAACAAATTCAACTGCAACCTCAACTTTGAAAAATACAAAAAAGTTTAAAAAAATCATTGATAACACCAATAAATTCACCAAGAAACTCAATATTGAAAATCACCAAAAAATTCAACAACAACCTCAACAATGAAAAACATCAAAACATTCAACAACAACCTCAACATTCGAAAACACCAACAAATTCAACAACAACCTCAACAATGAAAATCACCAATAAATTCAACAACAACCTCAATATTGAAAATTACCAAAAAATTCAATAACAACGTCATCATTGAAAAACACCAAAATATTCAACAACAACCTCAACTTTGAAAAACACTAACAAATTCAAAAACCTCAACAATGAAAAACACCAACAAATTCAACAAAAACCTCAGCAATGAATAACAACAAAAAATTCATCAACAACGTCAACATTCAAAAACACCAACAAATTCAACATAAACCTCAACAATGAAAGACACCCAAAAATTCAACAACAACCTGAACATTGAAAAACACCAACAAATTCAACAACAACCTCAACATTCAAAAACACCAAAAAATAAAAACAACAACCTCAACTTTCAAAAATACTAACAAATTCAACCAAAACCTCAACAATGAAAAACACCAAAAATTTCAACAACAACCTCAACTTTGAATAACACCAACAAATTCAAGAACCTCAACATTCACAAACACCAACAAATTCAACAATAACCTCAACATTGAAAAAATCCAACAAATTCAACAACAACCTCAACAATGAAAAACACCTAAAAATTCATCAACAACCTCAACATTCAAAAACATCAACAATTTCAACAACAACCTCAGCAATGAAAAACATCAAAAAATTCAACAACAATGACCTCAACAATGAAATATACGAAAAAATTCAACAACAACCTCAACATTGAAAAACTCCAACAATTTCAATAACAATCTCAACAATGAAAAGCACCAACAAATTCAACTGCAACCACAACTTTGAAAAATACAAAAAAGATTTTAAAAAATGCATTGAATACACCAATAAATTCAACAACAACCTCAATATTGAAAATCACCAACAAATTCAACAACAACCTCAACATTGCAAAACACCAACAAATTCAACAGCAACCTCGACATTGAAAAATACAAAAAAGTTAAAAACATACCATTGATAACACCAATAAATTCAACAACAAACTCAATATTGAAAATCACGAACAAATTCAACAACCTCAACAATGAAAAACATCAAAAAATTCAACAACAACAACCTCAACAACGAAAAACACCAAACAGTTCAACAACAACCCAACATTGAAAATCAGCAAAATATTCAACAACAAACTCAACTTTGAAAAAAACCAACAAATTCAACACCTCAACATTGAAAAACAGCAACAAATTCAACAACAACCTTAGCTTCTAAAAATACAAAAAAGTTCAACAAAATAAAAATTGATAACACCAACAAATTCAACAACAACCTCAATATTGAATATCACCAACAAATTCAACAACAACCTCAACTTTGAAAAACACCAACAACTTCAACAATCTCAACATTGAAAAAGAGCAGCAAATTCAACAACAACCTCAATATAGAATATCTCCAACAAATTCAACAATAACCTCAACTTTGAAAAACACCAACAACTTCAACAACCTCAACATTCAAAAAGAGCAGCAAATTCAACAATAACCTCAACAGTGAAAAACATCAATAAATTCAACAACAACCTCAACATTCATAAACACCAACATATTCAAAAAAAATCTCAAAAATGAATAACACCAAAAAATTCAACAACAACCTCAACATTCAAAAACACGAACAATTTGAACAAAAATCTCAACAATTAGCAACACCAAAAAATTCAACAACAACATCAACTTTTAAAAACACCAACAAATTCAACAGCCTCAACGTTGAAAAACACCATCAAATTCAACAACTACCTCAACATTGAAAAACTCCATTAAATTCAACAAAAACCTCAACAATGTAAAACACAAAAAAATTCAACAACAACCTCAGCTTTGAAAAACACCAACAAATTCAACAACCTCAACATTGATAAACTCCAACAAATTCAACTGCAACCTCAACTTTGCAAAATACAAAAAAGTTCAAAAAAAACCCTAGATAACAACAGTATATTCAACAACTTCAACATTGAAAATCACCAACAAATTCAACAACCACCTCAACAATGAAAAACACCAAAAAATTCAACAACAACCTCAACAATGAAAAACACCAAAAAAATCAATAACAACCTCAACATTGAAAAACTCCAACAATTTCAACAAGTACCGCAATAATGAAGAACACCAAAAAATTCAACAACAAACACAAAATTGAAAATCAACATTAAATTCAACAAAAATCTCAGCTTTGAAAAACATCAAAAAATACAACAACAACCTCAACAATCCAAGACACCAACAAATTCAACAAAAACCTCAACAATGAAAACACCAAATAATTCAACAACAATCACAACTTTGAAAAACACCAACAAATTCAACAACTTCAACATTGAAAAACACCAACAAATTAAAGTGCAAACTCAAGTTTGAAAAAAACAAAAAAGTTTAAAATAACACGTTGATAACACCAAGAAATTCAATAACAACCTCAATATTGAAAATCACCAACAAATTCATCAACAACCTCAACAATGAAAAACAGCAAAAAATTCAACAACAACGACCTCATCAATGAAAACCACCAAAAAATTCAACAACAACCTCAACATTGAAAAACTCCAACAATTTCAGCAATAACCTCAACAATGAAAAACACCAAAAAGTTCAACAACAAACTCTACATTGAAAATCAACAACAAATTCAGCAACAACCTCAACAATGAAAAACATCAAAAAATTCAACAACAACTTCAGCATTCCAAAACAGCAACAAATTCAACAAAAACCACAACAATGAAAACACCAAAAAATTCAACAACAACCACAACTTTGAAAAACACCAACAAATTCAACCGCCTCAACATTGAAAAATACCAATAAACTCAAGTGCAAACTCACCTTTGAAAAACACAAAAAAGTTTTAAAAAAAATATTGATAACACCAATAAATTCAACAACAAACTCAATATTGAAAATCAACAACAAATTCATCAACAACTCCAGCAATGAAAAACAGCAAAAAATTCAACAACAACGACCTCAACAATGAAAAATACCAAAAATTCAACAACAACCTCAACATTGTAAAACTCCAACAATTTTAGCAATAACCTCAACAATGAAAATCACCAAAAAGTTCAACAACAAACTCTACATTGAAAATCACCAACAAATTCAGCAACAACCTCAACAATGAAAAACATCAAAAAATTCAACAACAACCTCAGCATTCCAAAACAGCAACAAATTCAACAAAAACCTCAACAATGAATACACCAAAAAATTCAACAACAACCACAACTTTGAAAAACACCAACAAATTCAACCGCCTCAACATTGAAAAATACCAATAAACTCAAGTGCAAACTCACCTTTGAAAAACACAAAAAAGTTTTTAAAAAAATATTGATAACACCAATAAATTCAACAACAAACTCAACATTGAAAATCACCAACAAATTCATCAGCAACTCCAGCAATGAAAAACAGCAAAAAATTCAACAACAACGACCTCAACAATGAAAAATACCAAAAATTCAACAACAACCTCAACATTGAAAAACTCCAACAATTTCAGCAACAACCTCCACAATGAAAAACACCATAAAATTCAACAACAACCTCAACTTTGAAAAACACTAAAAAATTCAACAACCTCAACATTGATAAACTCCAACAAATTCAAATGCAATCTCAACTTTGCAAAATACAAAAAAGTTCAAAAAAACCCTAGATAACACCAATATATTCAACAACTTCAACATTGAAAATCACCAACAAATTCAACAACCACCTCAACAATGAAAAACACCAAAAAATTCAAAAACAACCTCAACAATGAAAAAAACCAAAAAAATCAATTACAACCACAACATTGAAAAACTCGAACAATTTCAACAAGTACCGCAATAATGAAAAACACCAAAAAATTCAACAACAACCACAACTTTGAAAAACACCAACAAATTCAACCGCCTCAACATTGAAAAATACCAATAAATTCAAGTGCAAACTCAACTTTGAAAAACACAAAAAAGTTTTTAAAAAAATATTGATAGCAGCAATAAATTCAACAACAAACTCAATATTGAAAATCACCAACAAATTCATCAACAACTCCAGCAATGAAAAACAGCAAAAAATTCAACAACAACGACTTCAACAATGAAAAATACCAAAAATTCAACAACAACCTCAACATTGAAAAACTCCAACAATTTCAACAACAACCTCCACAATGAAAAACACCATAAAATTCAACAACAACCTCAACTTTGAAAAACACCAAAAATTTCAACAACCTCAACATTGACAAACAGCAACAAATTCAACTGCAACCTCAACTTTGAAAAATACAAAAAGATTCAAAAAAAACATTGAATATGCCAATAAATTCAACAACTACCTCAACAATGAAAAACATCAAAAATTCAACAACAACCTCAACAATGAAAAACACCAAAAAATTGAAAAAACTCAACATGGAAAAACACCATCAAATTCAACTACAAACTCAATATTGAAAATCACCAACAAATTCAACAACAACCTCAACAATGAAAAACATCAAAAAATTCAACAAGAACATCAACATTCAAACACAACAACAAATTCAACAAAAAACTCAACAATGAAAGCACCAAAAAATTCAACAACAACCACAACTTTGAAAAACACCAGCAAATTCAACCGCCTCAACATTGAAAAATACCAATAAATTCAAGTGCAAACACAACTTTGAAAAACACAAAAAAATTTTAAAAAAAACATTGATAACACCAATAAATTCAACAACAACCTCAATATTGATAATCACCAACAAATTCATCAACAACATTGAAAAACTCCAACAATTTCAACAACAACGTCCACAATGAAAAACTCCATAAATTTAAACAACAACCTCAACTTTGAAAAACACCAAAAAATTCAACAACCTCAACATTGAGAAACAGCAACAAATTCAACTGCAACCTCAACTTTGAAAAATACAAAAAGATTCAAAAAAAAAACATTGAATACACCAATAAATTCAACAAGAACCTCAATATTTAAAATCACCAATAAATTCAACAACTACCTCAACAATGAAAAACATCAAAAAATACAACAACAACCTCAACATTCCAAGACACCAACAAATTCAACAAAAACCTCAACAATGAAAAACACGAAAGAATTCATCAACAACCTCAACAATGAAAAACACCAAAAAATTCATCAACAACCTGAACATTGAAAACACCAAAAAATTCAACAGCAACCTCAACTTTGAAAAACACCAACAAATTCAACAACCTCAACTTTGAAAAACACCAACAAATTCAACTGCAACCTCAACTTTGAAAAATACAAAAAAGTTAAAAAAAATCATTGATAACACCAATAAATTCACCAAGAAACTCAATATTGAAAATCACCAAAAAATTCAACAACAACCTCAACAATGAAAAACATCAAAACATTCAACAACAACCTCAACATTCGAAAACACCAACAAATTCAACAACAACCTCAACAATGAAAATCACCAATATATTCAACAACAACCTCAATATTGAAAATTACCAAAAAATTCAATAACAACGTCAACATTGAAAAACACCAAAATATTCAACAACAACCTCAACTTTGAAAAACACTAACAAATTCAACAAAAACCTCAGCAATGAATAACACCAAAAAATTCATCAACAACGTCAACATTCAAAAACACCAACAAATTCAACATAAACCTCAACAATGAAAGACACCCAAAAATTCAACAACAACCTGAACATTGAAAAACACCAACAAATTCAACAACAACCTCAACATTCAAAAACACCAAAAAATAAAAACAACAACCTCAACTTTCAAAAACACTAACAAATTCAACCAAAACCTCAACAATGAAAAACACCAAAAATTTCAACAACAACCTCAACTTTGAATAACACCAACAATTCAAGAACCTCAACATTCACAAACACCAACAAATTCAACAATAACCTCAACATTGAAAAAATCCAACAAATTCAACAACAACCTCAACAATGAAAAACACCTAAAAATTCATCAACAACCTCAACATTCAAAAACATCAACAATTTCAACAACAACCTCAGCAATGAAAAACATCAAAAAATTCAACAACAATGACCTCAACAATGAAATATACGAAAAAATTCAACAACAACCTCAACATTGAAAAACTCCAACAATTTCAACTGCAACCACAACTTTGAAAAATACAAAAAAGATTTTAAAAAATGCATTGAATACACCAATAAATTCAACAACAACCTCAATATTGAAAATCACCAACAAATTCAACAACAACCTCAACATTGCAAAACACCAACAAATTCAACAGCAACCTCGACATTGAAAAATACAAAAAAAGTTAAAAACAAACCATTGATAACACCAATAAATTCAACAACAAACTCAATATTGAAAATCACGAACAAATTCAACAACCTCAACAATGAAAAACATCAAAAAATTCAACAACAACAACCTCAACAACGAAAAACACCAAACAATTCAACAACAACCCAACATTGAAAATCAGCAAAATATTCAACAACAAACTCAACTTTGAAAAACACCAACAAATTCAACACCTCAACATTGAAAAACAGCAACAAATTCAACAACAACCTTAGCTTCTAAAAATACAAAAAAGTTCAACAAAATAAAAATTGATAACACCAACAAATTCAACAACAACCTCAATATTGAATATCACCAACAAATTCAACAACAACCTCAACTTTGAAAAACACCAACAACTTCAACAATCTCAACATTGAAAAAGAGCAGCAAATTCAACAACAACCTCAATATAGAATATCTCCAACAAATTCAACAATAACCTCAACTTTGAAAAACACCAACAACTTCAACAACCTCAACATTCAAAAAGAGCAGCAAATTCAACAATAACCTCAACAGTGAAAAACATCAATAAATTCAACAACAACCTCAACATTCATAAACGCCAACATATTCAAAAAAAATCTCAAAAATGAATAACACCAAAGAATTCAACAACAACCTCAACATTCAAAAACACGAACAATTTGAACAAAAATCTCAACAATTAGCAACACCAAAAAATTCAACAACAACATCAACTTTTAAAAACACCAACAAATTCAACAGCCTCAACGTTGAAAAACACCATCAAATTCAACAACTACCTCAACATTGAAAAACTCCAATAAATTCAACAAAAACCTCAACAATGTAAAACACAAAAAAATTCAACAACAACCTCAGCTTTGAAAAACACCAACAAATTCAACAACCTCAACATTGATAAACTCCAACAAATTCAACTGCAACCTCAACTTTGCAAAATACAAAAAAGTTCAAAAAAAACCCCAGATAACAACAGTATATTCAACAACTTCAACATTGAAAATCACCAACAAATTCAACAACCACCTCAACAATGAAAAACACCAAAAAATTCAACAACAACCTCAACAATGAAAAACACCAAAAAAATCAATAACAACCTCAACATTGAAAAACTCCAACAATTTCAACAAGTACCGCAATAATGAAAAACACCAAAAAATTCAACAACAAACACAAAATTGAAAATCAACATCAAATTCAACAAAAATCTCAGCTTTGAAAAACATCAAAAAATACAACAACAACCTCAACATTCCAAGACACCAACAAATTCAACAAAAACCACAACAATGAAAACACCAAATAATTCAACAGCATTCACAACTTTGAAAAACAGCAACAAATTCAACAACTTCAACATTGAAAAACACCAACAAATTAAAGTGCAAACTCAAGTTTGAAAAAAACAAAAAAGTTTAAAATAACACGTTGATAACACCAAGAAATTCAACAACAACCGCAATATTGAAAATCACCAACAAATTCATCAACAACCTCAACAATGAAAAACAGCAAAAAATTCAACAACAACGACCTCATCAATGAAAACCACCAAAAAATTCAACAACAACCTCAACATTGAAAAACTCCAACAATTACAGCAATAACCTCAACAATGAAAAACACCAAAAAGTTCAACAACAAACTCTACATTGAAAATCACCAACAAATTCAGCAACAACCTCAACAATGAAAAACATCAAAAAATTCAACAACAACCTCAGCATTCCAAAACAGCAACAAATTCAACAAAAACCTCAACAATGAAAACACCAAAAAATTCAACAACAACCACAACTTTGAAAAACACCAACAAATTCAACCGCCTCAACATTGAAAAATACCAATAAATTCAAGTGCAAACTCAACTTTGAAAAACACAAATAAGTTTTTAAAAAAATATTGATAACAGCAATAAGTTCAAAAACAAACTCAATATTGAAAATCACCAACAAATTCATCAACAACTCCAGCAATGAAAAACAGCAAAAAATTCAACAACAACGACTTCAACAATGAAAAATACCAAAAATTCAACAACAACCTCAACATTGAAAAACTCCAACAATTTCAACAACAACCTCCACAATGAAAAACACCATAAAATTCAACAACAACCACAACTTTGAAAAACACCAAAAAATTCAACAACCTCAACATTGACAAACAGCAACAAATTCAACTGCAACCTCAACTTTGAAAAATACAAAAAGATTCAAAAAAAACATTGAATATGCCAATAAATTCAACAACTACCTCAACAATGAAAAACATCAAAAAATTCAACAACAACCTCAACAATGAAAAACACCAAAAAATTAAAAAAACTCAACATGGAAAAACACCATCAAATTCAACTACAAACTCAATATTGAAAATCACAAACAAATTCAACAACGACCTCAACAATGAAAAACACCGACAATTTCAACAAAAACCTCAACAATGAAAAACAGCAAAAAATTCATCAACAACCTCAACAATGAAAAACACCAAAAAATTCAACAACAACCTCAACATTCAAAAACATCAACAAATTCAACAAAAACCTGAACAATGAAAAACACCAAAAAATTCAACAACAACCTCAACATTGAAAAACACCAACAAATTCAACAACAATCTCAACATTCAAAAATACCAACAAATTCACCAAAAACCTCTACATTGAAAAACACCAAAAAATTCAACAACAACCTCAACTTTGAAAATCACCAACAAATTCAACAACCTCAACATTGAAAAACATCAACAAATTCAACTGCAACCTCAACATTGAAAAATACAAAAAAGTTCAAAAAAATCATTGATAACACCAATAAATTCAACAACAACTTCAATATTGAAAATCACCAAAAAAATTCAACAACAACCTCAACAATGAAAAACATCAAAAAATTCAGCAACAACAACCTCAACAATGAAAAACACCAACATATTCAATAACAACCTCAACATTCGAATAAACCAACAAATTCAACAACAACCTAAACAATGAAAAACACCAATAAATTCAAAAACAACCTCAACATTCAAAAACACCAACAAATTCAACAACAACCTCAGCAATGAAAAACAGCAAACAATTCAACAACATCGACCTCAACAATGAAAAATACCAAAAAATTCATCAACAACCTCAGCAATGAAAAACAGCAAAAAATTCAACAACCATCAACCATCAAATTCAACAAAAATCTCAACATTGAATAACATCAAAAAATACAACAACATCCTCAACATTCCAAAACACCAAGAAATTCAACATAAACCTCAACAATGAAAACACCAAAAAATTCAACAACAATCACAACTTTGAAAAACACCAACAAATTCAACAACATCAACATTGAAAAACACCACTAAATTAAAGTGCAAACTCAAGTTTGATAAACACAAAAAAGTTTAAAAAAACACATTGATAACACGAATAAGATCAACAACAACCTCAATATTGAAAATCACCAACAAATTCATCAACAACCTCAACAATGAAAAACAGCAAAAAATTCAACAACAACGACATCAACAATGAAAACAACCAAAAAATTCAAGAACAACCTCAACAATGAAAAACAACAAATGATTCAACAACAAACTCAACATTCAAACGCACCAAAAAATTCAACAACAACCTCAACAATGAAAAACATCAAAAAATTCAACAACAACCTCAACATTCCAAAACACCAACAAATTCAACAAATACCTCAAAAATGATAACACCAAAAAATTCAACAACAACCACAACATTCAAAAACACCAACAAATTCAAGGAAAACCTCAACATTGAAAAACACCAAAAAATTCAACAACAGCCTCAACAATGAAAAACACCAAAAAAAATTCATCAACAACCTCAACATTCAAAAACACCAAAAGATAAAAACAACAACCTCAACATTCAAAAACACCAACAAATTCAACCAAAACCCCAACAATGAAAAACACCAAAAAATTCAACAACAACCTAAACATTGCAAAACACCATCAAATTCAACAATAACCTCAACATTGAAAAACTCCAACGAATTAAACAACAACCTCAACAATGAAAAACACCAAAAAATTCATCAACAACCTCAGCATTCAAAAACACCAACCATTTCAACAACAACCGCAGCAATGAAAAACATCAAAAAATTCAACAACAACCGCAACAATGAAAAACACTATAAAAATTCAGCAACAACCTCAACAATGAATAACAACAAAAAAATCAATAACAACCTCAACAATGAAAAACTCCAACAATTTCAACAAGTACCGCATAAATGAAAAACACCAAAAAATTCGACAACAGACTCAAAATTGAAAGTCACCATCCAATTCACAAAAATCTCAACATTGAAAAACATCAAAAAATACAACAACAACTTCAACATTCAAAAACAGCAACAAATTCAACAACAACATTAGCTTCTAAAAATACAAAAAAGTTCAACAAAATAAAAATTGATAACACCAACAAATTCAACAACAACCTCAATATTGAATATCACCAACAAATTCAACAACAATCTCAACTTTGAAAAACACCAACAACTTCAGCAACCTCAACATTGAAAAAGAGCAGCTAATTCAACAACAACCTCAACAGTGAAAAACACAAAAAATTCTACAGCAACCTCAACATTCAAAAACACCAACACATTCAACAAAAATCTCAACAATGAATAACACCAAAAAATTCAACAGCAACCTCAACATTCAAAAACACCAACACATTCAACAAAAATCTCAACAATGAATAACACCAACAAATTCAACAACAACCTCAATATTGAATATCACCAACAAATTCAACAACAACCTCAACTTTGAAAAACACCAACAACTTCAACAACCTCAACATTGAAAAACAGCAACAAATTCAACAACTACCTCAACATTGAACAACTCCAACAAATTCAACAGCAACCTTAGCAAAGAATAACACCAAAAAATTCAACAAGAACCTCAACATTCAAAAATAACAACAAATTCAACAAAAACCTCAACAATGAAAAACACCAAAAAATTCTACAACAACCTCAACTTTGAAAAACACCAACAAATTCAACAACCTCAACATTGAAAAACACCAACAAATTTAACTGCAATCTCAAGATTGAAAATCACAAACAAATTCAACAACGACCTCAACAATGAAAAACACCAACAAATTCAACAAAAACCTCAACAATGAAAAACACCAAAAAATTCAACAACAACCTCAACTTTGAAAAACACCAACAAATTCAACAACAACCTCAACATTCAAAAACACCAACAAATTCAACAAAAACCTTCAACATTGAAAAACATCAAAAAATTCAACAACAACCTCAACTTTGAAAAACACCAACAAATTCAACTGCAACCTCAACTTTGAAAAATACAAAAAAGTTCAAGAAAAATCATTGATAACACCAATAATTACAACAAGATCCTTAATATTGAAAATCACCAATAAATTCAACAACAACCTCAACAATGAAAAACATCAAAAAATTCAGCAACAACAACCTCAACAATGAAACACACCAAATAATTCAAGAACAATCTCAATATTCAAAACACCAACAAATTCAACAACAACCTCAACCTTCCAAAACACCAACAAATTCAACAAAAACCTCAAAAATGAAAACACCAAAAAATTCAACAACAATCACAACTTTGAAAAACACCAACAAATTCAACAACTTCAACATTGAAAAACACCAACAAATTCAACAACAACCTCAACATTCAAAAACACCAACAAATTCAACAACAACTTCAGCAATGAAAAACAGCAAACAATTCAACAACAACGACCTCAACAATAAAAAACACCAAAAAATTCATCAACAATCTCAGCAATGAAAAACTGGAATAAATTCAACAACAACGATCTCATCTATGAAAAATACCAAAAGATTCAACAACAACCTCAACATTGAAAAACTCCAACAATTTCAACAACAACCTCAACGTCGAAAAACACCAAAAAATACAACAACAAACTCAACGTTGAAAATCACCAGCAAATTCAACAACAACCTCAACAATGAAAAACATCAATAAATTCAACAACAACCTCAACATTGAAAAACAACAACAAATTCAACAAAAACTAAACAATGAAAAACACTAAAAAATTCAACAACAACCTCAACTTTGAAAAACACCAAAAAATTCAACAACATCAACATTGAGAAACACCAACAAATTCAAATGCAACCTCAACTTTGAAAAATGCTAAAAGATTTAAAACAAAACATTGAATACACCAGTAAATTCAACAACAACCTCAATATTGAAAATCAGCAAAAAATTCAACAACAACCTCAACATTGAAAAACATCAAAAAATGCAACAACAACCTCAACATTCCAAAACACCAACAAATTCAACAAAAACCTCAACAATGAAAACACCAAAAAATTCAACAACAACCTCAACTTTGAAAAACACCAACAAATTCAACAACTTCAACATTGAAAAACACCAACAAATTCAACTGCAACCTCAACTTTGAAAAATACAAAAAAGTTCAAAAAAATCGTTGATAACACCAATAATTTCAACAACAACCTCAATATTGAAAATCACCAAAAAATTCAACAACAACCTCAACAATTAAAAACATCAAAGAATTCAACAACAACAACCTCAACAATGAAAAACACCAAATAATTCAACAACAACCTCAACTTTGAAAAACACCAAAAAATTCAACAACATCAACATTGAGAAACACCAACAAATTCAAAAGCAACCTCAACTTTGAAAAATGCTAAAAGATTTAAAACAAAACATTGAATACACCAGTAAATTCAACAACAACCTCAATATTGAAAATCAGCAAAAAATTCAACAACAACCTCAACATTGAAAAACATCAAAAAATGCAACAACAACCTCAACATTCCAAAACACCAACAAATTCAACAAAAACCTCAACAATGAAAACACCAAAAAATTCAACAACAACAACATTGAAAAACACCAACAAATTCAACTGCAACCTCAACTTTAAAAAATACAAAAAAGTTCAAAAAAATCATTGATAACACCAATAATTTCAACAACAACCTCAATATTGAAAATCACCAAAAAATTCAACAACAACAACCTCAACAATGAAAAACACCAAATAATTCAACAACAACCTCAACATTCGAAAAAACCAACAAATTCAACAACAACCTAAACAATGCAAAAAACCAATAAATTCAACAACAACCTCAACATTCAAAAAGACCAACAAATTCAACAACAAATCTCAGGAATGAAACACAGCAAACAATTCAACAACAACGACCTCAACAATGAAAAATACCAAAAAAATCATCAACAACCTCAGCAATGAAAAACAGCAAAAAATTCAACAACAACGACCACAACAATGCAAAATACCAAAAAAATCAACAACAACCTCAACATTCAAAAACTCCAACAATTTCAGCAACAACCTCTACAATGAAAAACACCAAAACATTCAACAACAAACTCAACATTGAAAATCACCAACAAATTCAGCAACAACCTCAACAATGAAAAACATCAAAAAATTCAACAACAACCTCAACATTCCAAAACACCAACAAATTCAGCAAAAACCACAACAATGAAAACACCAAAAAATTCAACAACAACCACAACTTTGAAGAACACCAACAAATTCAACCGCCTCAACACTGAAAAATACCAATAAATTCAAGTGCAAACTCAACTTTGAAAAACACAAAAAAGTTTAAAAAAAAACATTGATAACAGCAATAAATACAACAACAACCTCAATCTTGAAAATCAACAACAAATTCAACAACAACCCCAGCAATGAAAAACGGAAAGAAATTCAACAACGACCTCAACAATGAAAAATACCAAAAATTCAACAACAACCTCAACGTTGAAAAACTCCAACAATTTCAACAACAACCTCCACAATGAAAAAAACCATAAAATTTAACAACAACCGCAACTTAGAAAAACACAAAAAAATTCAACAACCTCAACCTTGAGAAACAGCAACAAATTCAACTGCAACTTCAACTTTGAAAAATACAAAAAGATTCAAAAAAAACATTGAATACACCAATAAATTCAACAAGAACCTCAATATTTAAAATCACCAATAAATTCAACAACTACCTCAACAATGAAAAACATCAAAAAATTCAACAACAACAACCTCAACAATGAAAAACACCAAAAAATTCAAAAACCTCAACATGGAAAAACACCAACAAATTCATTACAACCACAAGATTGAAAATCACAAACAAATTCAACAACGACCTCAACAATGAAAAACACCAACAAATTCAGCAAAAACCTCAACAATTAAAAACACCAAAAAATTCAACAACAATCTCAACTTTGAAAAACACCAACAAATTCAACAACCTCAACATTGAAAAACACCAACAAATCCAACAACAGCCTCAACATTGAAAAACTCCAACAAATTCAACAGCAACATCAACAATGAAAAGCACGAAAAAATTCAACAACAACCTCAACATTCCAAAACACCAAAAAATTCAACAAAAACCTCAATAATGAAAACACCAAAAAATTCAACAACAATCACAACTTTGAAAAACACCAACAAATTCAACAACATCAACATTGAAAAACACCAACAAATTAAAATGCAAACTCAACATTGAAAAATACAAAAAATTTTTTAAAAAAACATTGATAACACCAATACATTCAACAACAACCTCAGTATTGAAAATCACCCGCAAATTCATCAACAACCTCAACAATGAAAAACAGCAAACAATTCAACAACACCGATCTCAACAATGAAAAACATCAAAAAAATCAACAACAAACTCAACATTGAAAATCACCAACAAATTCAACAACAACCTCAACAATGAAAAACATCAAAAAATTCATCAACAACCTCAACATTCAAAAACGCCAACAAATTCAACCAAAACCTCAACAATGAAAAACACCAAAAAATTCAACAACATCCTCAACATTGAAAAACACCAACAAATTCAACCACAACATCAACATTCAAAACACCAACAAATTCAACAGAAACCTCAACACTGAAAAACACCAAAAAGTTCAACAACAACCTCAACTTTGAAAAATACAAAAAGTTCAAGAAAAATCATCGGTAACACCAATAAATTCAACAAGATCCTTAACATTGAAAAACACCAAAATATTCAACAACAACCTCAACTTTGAGAGCATAAACAAATTCAAAAACCTCAACATGGAAAAACATCAACAAATTCAACAACAACCTCAATATTGAAAATCACCAACAAATTTAACAACAACCTCAACAATGAAAAACATCAAAAAATTCAACAACAACAACGTCAACAATGAAAAACACCAAACAATTCAACACCAACCTCAACATTCAAAAACACCAACAAATTCAACAAAAACCTCAACAATTAAAAACACCAAACAATTCAACAACAACGTCAACTTTATAAACAATAACAAATTCAACAATCTCAACATTGAAAAACAACAATAAATTCAACAACAACATCAACAATGAAAAACACCAACAAATTGAACAAAAACCACATTAATGAAAAACGCCAAAATATTCATCAACAACCTCAACAATCAAAAACACCAACAAATTCAACAAAAACCTCAACAATGAAAAACACCGAAAAGTCCAACAACAACCTCAACATTGAAAAACACCAACAAATTCAACAACAACCTCAACATTCAAAAACACCAACAAATTCAACAAAAACCTCAACATTGAAAAACATCAAAAAATTCAACAACAACCTCAACTTTGAAAAATACCAACAAATTCAACTGCAACCACAACATTGAAAAATACAAAAAAGTTCAAGAAAAATCATTGTTAACACCCATAAATTCAACAACAACCTCAACATTCAAAAACATCAACAAATTCAACAACAACCTCAGCAATGAAAAACAGCAAACAATTCAACAACAATGACCGCAACAAAGAAAAACACCAACAAATTCAACTACAACCTCAATATTCAAAATCACCAACAAATTCAACAACAACCTCAACAATGAAAAACACCAACATATTCAACAAAAACGTCAACAATGAAAAACACCAAAAAATTCAACAACAACCTCAATTTTGAAAAACGCCATTAGATTTAACAACCTCAACATTCAAATACACCAACAAATTCAACAACAACCTCAGCTTTGAAAATCACCAACAAATTTAACAACAACCTCAGCAATGAAAAACATCAAAAAATTCAACAACAACAACCTCAACAATGAAAAACACCAAGCAATTCAACACCAACCTCAACATTCAAAAACAACAACAAATTCAACAACAACCTCAACAATGAAAAACACCAAAAAATTCAACAACAACCTCAACATTCAAAAACACCAACAAATTCAACAACAACCTCAAAAATTAAAAACACCAAAATATTCAACAACAACGTCAACTGTAAAAACACCAACAAATTCAACAACCTCAACATTGAAAAACACCAACAAATTCAACAACAACCTCAACATTGAAAAACTCCGACAAATTCAACAACAACCACAACAATGAAAAGCACCAAAAAATTCAACAACAACTTCAACATTCAGAAACACCAACAAATTCAACAAAACCCTCAACAATGAAAAACACCAAAAAATTCACCAACAACCTCTACATTCAAAAACACGAAATAATTCAACAAAAACCTCAACAATGAAAAACACCAAGAAATTCAACAACAACCTCAACTTTGGAAAGCACCAACAAATTCAACAACCTCAACATTGAAAAACAGCAACAAATTCAACTGCAACCTCAACTTTGAATAATACGAAAAAGATAAAAAAAATCCATTGATAACACCAATAAATTCAACAATCTCAACATCGAAAATCACCAACAAATTCAACATCAACCTCAGCAATGAAAAAAAACAACAATTCAACAACAACCTCAACAATGAAAAACACCAACAAATTGAACAAGTACCGCAACAATGAAAAACACCAAAAAATTCAACAACAAACTCAAAATTGAAAATAACCATCAAATTCAACAAAAATCTCAACATTGAAAAAGATCAAAAAAAAACAACAAACTCAACATTCCAAAACACCAACAAATTCAACAAAAACCTCAACAATGAAAACACCAGAAAATTCCTCAACAATCACAACTTTGAAAAACACCAACAAATTCAACAACCTCAACATTGAAAAACACCAACAAATTCAACAACAACCTCAACATTCAAAAACACCAACAAATTCAACAACAACTTCAGCAATGAAAAACAGCAAACAATTCAACAACAACGACCTCAACAATAAAAAACACCAAAAAATTCATCAACAATCTCAGCAATGAAAAACTGGAATAAATTCAACAACAACGATCTCATCTATGAAAAATACCAAAAGATTCAACAACAACCTCAACATTGAGAAACTCCAACAATTTCAACAACAACCTCAACATTCAAAAATACCAACAAATTCAACAAAAACCTCAACAATGAAAAACACCAAAAAATTCTACAACAACCTCAACTTTGAAAAACACCAACAGATTCAACAACCTGAACATTGAAAAACACGAACAAATTCAACTGCAACCTCAACTTAGAAAAACACCAACAAATTCAACCGCCTCAACATTGAAAAATACCAATAAATTCAAGTGCATACTCAACTTTGAAAAACACAAAAAAGTTTAAAAAAAAACATTGATAACACCAATAAATTCAACAACAACCTCTATATTGAAAATCACCAACAAATTCATCAACAACCCCAGCAATGAAAAACAGCAAAAAATTCAACAACAACGACCTCAACAATGAAAAATACCAAAAATTCAACAACAACCTCAACATTGAAAAACTCCAACAATTTCAACAAAAAACTCCACAACGAAAAACACCATAAAATTCAACAACAACCTCAACTTAGAAAAACACCAAAATATTCAGCAACCTCAACATTGAGAAACAGCAACAAATTCAACTGCAACCTCAACTTTGAAAAATAGAAAAAGATTCAAAAAAAAACATTGAATACTCCAATAAATTCAACAAGAACCTCAATATTAAAAATCACCAATAAATTCAACAACTACCTCTACAATGAAAAACATCAAAAAATTCAACAACAAACACAAAATTGAAAATCACCATCAAATTCAACAAAAATCTCAGCATTGAAAAACATCAAAAAATACAACAACAACCTCAACATTCCAAGACACCAACAAATTCAACAAAAACCTCATCAATGAAAAACACCAAAGGATTCATCAACAACCTCAACAATGAAAAACACCAAAAAATTCATCAACAACCTGAACATTGAAAAACACCAACAAATTCAACAACAATCTCAACATTCAAAAATACCAACAAATTCACCAAAAACCTTAACATTGAAAAACACCAAAAAATTCAACAACAACCTCAACTTTGAAAAACACCAACAAATTCAACAACCTCAACATTGAAAAACACCAACAAATTTAACTGCAATCTCAACTTTGAAAAATACAAAAAAGTTCAAAAAAATCATTGATAACACCAATAAATTCAACAACAACCTCAATATTGAAAATCACCAAAAAATTCAACAACAACCTCAACAATTAAAAACATCAAAAAATTCAACAACAACCTCAACAATGAAAAACACCAAATAATTCAACAACAATCTCAACATTCAAAACACCAACAAATTCATCAACAATCTCAACATTCGAAAAAACCAACAAATTCAAAAACAACCTAAACAATGAAAAAAACCAATAAATTCAACAACAACCTCAACATTCAAAAACACCAACAATTTCAACAACAAACTCAGGAATGAAAAACAGCAAACAATTCAACAACAACTACCTCAACAATGAAAAATACCAAAAAATTCATCAACAACCTCAGCGCTGAAAAACAGCAAAAAATTCAACAACAACGACCACAACAATGTAAAATACCAAAACAATCAACAACAACCTCAACACTGAAAAACTCCGACAATTTCAGCATCAACCTCTACAATGAAAAACACCAAAAGATTCAACAACAAACACAACATTGAAAATCACCAACAAATTCAGCAACAACCTCAACAATGAAAAACATCAAAAAATTCATCAACAACCTCAACATTCAAAAACGCCAACAAATTCAACCAAAACCACAACAATGAAAACACCAAAAAATTCAACAACAACCACAACTTTGAAAAACACCAACAAATTCAACCGCCTCAACATTGAAAAATACCAATAAATTCAACTGCAAACTCAACTTTGAAAAACACAAAAAAGTTTTAAATAAAACATTGATAACACCAATAAATACAACAACAACCTCAATATTGAAAATCACCAACAAATTCATCAACAACTCCAGCAATGAAAAACAGCAAGATATTCAACAACGACCTCAACAATGAAAAATACCAAAAATTCAACAACAACCTCAACTTTGAAAAACTCCAACAAATTCACCAAAAACCTCTACATTGAAAAACACCAAAAAATTCAACAACAACCTCAACTTTGAAAATCACCAACAAATTCAACAACCTCAACATTGAAAAACATCAACAAATTCAACAACAACCTCAACAATGAAAAACATCAAAAAATTCAGCAACAACAACCTCAACAATGAAAAACACCAACATATTCAATAACAACCTCAACATTCGAAAAAACCAACAAATTCAACAACAACCTAAACAATGAAAAACACCAATAAATTCAAAAACAACCTCAACATTCAAAAACACCAACAAATTCAACAACAACCTCAGCAATGAAAAACAGCAAACAATTCAACAACAGCGACCTCAACAATGAAAAATACCAAAAAATTCATCAACAACCTCAGCAATGAAAAACAGCAAAAAATTCAACAACCATCAACCATCAAATTCAACAAAAATCTCAACATTGAAAAACATCAAAAAATACAACAACATCCTCAACATTCCAAAACACCAAGAAATTCAACATAAACCTCAACAATGAAAACACCAAAAAATTCAACAACAATCACAACTTTGAAAAACACCAACAAATTCAACAACATCAACATTGAAAAACACCACTAAATTAAAGTGCAAACTCAAGTTTGATAAACACAAAAAAGTTTAAAAAAACACATTGATAACACGAATAAGATCAACAACAACCTCAATATTGAAAATCACCAACAAATTCATCAACAACCTCAACAATGAAAAACAGCAAAAAATTCAACAACAACGACATCAACAATGAAAACAACCAAAAAATTCAAGAACAACCTCAACAATGAAAAACAACAAATGATTCAACAACAAACTCAACATTCAAACGCACCAAAAAATTCAACAACAACCTCAACAATGAAAAACATCAAAAAATTCAACAACAACCTCAACATTCCAAAACACCAACAAATTCAACAAATACCTCAAAAATGATAACACCAAAAAATTCAACAACAACCACAACATTCAAAAACACCAACAAATTCAAGGAAAACCTCAACATTGAAAAACACCAAAAAATTCAACAACAGCCTCAACAATGAAAAACACCAAAAAAAATTCATCAACAACCTCAACATTCAAAAACACCAAAAGATAAAAACAACAACCTCAACATTCAAAAACACCAACAAATTCAACCAAAACCCCAACAATGAAAAACACCAAAAAATTCAACAACAACCTAAACATTGCAAAACACCATCAAATTCAACAATAACCTCAACATTGAAAAACTCCAACGAATTAAACAACAACCTCAACAATGAAAAACACCAAAAAATTCATCAACAACCTCAGCATTCAAAAACACCAACCATTTCAACAACAACCGCAGCAATGAAAAACATCAAAAAATTCAACAACAACCGCAACAATGAAAAACACTATAAAAATTCAGCAACAACCTCAACAATGAATAACAACAAAAAAATCAATAACAACCTCAACAATGAAAAACTCCAACAATTTCAACAAGTACCGCATAAATGAAAAACACCAAAAAATTCGACAACAGACTCAAAATTGAAAGTCACCATCCAATTCACAAAAATCTCAACATTGAAAAACATCAAAAAATACAACAACAACTTCAACATTCAAAAACAGCAACAAATTCAACAACAACATTAGCTTCTAAAAATACAAAAAAGTTCAACAAAATAAAAATTGATAACACCAACAAATTCAACAACAACCTCAATATTGAATATCACCAACAAATTCAACAACAATCTCAACTTTGAAAAACACCAACAACTTCAGCAACCTCAACATTGAAAAAGAGCAGCTAATTCAACAACAACCTCAACAGTGAAAAACACAAAAAATTCTACAGCAACCTCAACATTCAAAAACACCAACACATTCAACAAAAATCTCAACAATGAATAACACCAAAAAATTCAACAGCAACCTCAACATTCAAAAACACCAACACATTCAACAAAAATCTCAACAATGAATAACACCAACAAATTCAACAACAACCTCAATATTGAATATCACCAACAAATTCAACAACAACCTCAACTTTGAAAAACACCAACAACTTCAACAACCTCAACATTGAAAAACAGCAACAAATTCAACAACTACCTCAACATTGAAAAACTCCAACAAATTCAACAACAACCTTAGCAATGAAAAACACCAAAAAATTCAACAAGAACCTCAACATTCAAAAATACCAACAAATTCAACAAAAACCTCAACAATGAAAAACACCAAAAAATTCTACAACAACCTCAACTTTGAAAAACACCAACAGATTCAACAACCTGAACATTGAAAAACACGAACAAATTCAACTGCAACCTCAACTTAGAAAAACACCAACAAATTCAACCGCCTCAACATTGAAAAATACCAATAAATTCAAGTGCAAACTCAACTTTGAAAAACACAAAAAAGTTAAAAAAAAACATTGATAACACCAATAAATTCAACAACAACCTCTATATTGAAAATCACCAACAAATTCATCAACAACCCCAGCAATGAAAAACAGCAAAAAATTCAACAACAACGACCTCAACAATGAAAAATACCAAAAATTCAACAACAACCTCAACATTGAAAAACTCCAACAATTTCAACAAAAAACTCCACAACGAAAATCACCATAAAATTCAACAACAACCTCAACTTAGAAAAACACCAAAATATTCAGCAACCTCAACATTGAGAAACAGCAACAAATTCAACTGCAACCTCAACTTTGAAAAATAGAAAAAGATTCAAAAAAAAACATTGAATACTCCAATAAATTCAACAAGAACCTCAATATTAAAAATCACCAATAAATTCAACAACTACCTCTACAATGAAAAACATCAAAAAATTCAACAACAAACACAAAATTGAAAATCACCATCAAATTCAACAAAAATCTCAGCATTGAAAAACATCAAAAAATACAACAACAACCTCAACATTCCAAGACACCAACAAATTCAACAAAAACCTCAACAATGAAAAACACCAAAGAATTCATCAACAACCTCAACAATGAAAAACACCAAAAAAATCATCAACAACCTGAACATTGAAAAACACCAACAAATTCAACAACAATCTCAACATTCAAAAATACCAACAAATTCACCAAAAACCTTAACATTGAAAAACACCAAAAAATTCAACAACAACCTCAACTTTGAAAAACACCAACAACTTCAACAACCTCAACATTGAAAAACAGCAACAAATTCAACAACTACCTCAACATTGAAAAACTCCAACAAATTCAACAGCAACCTTAGCAATGAATAACACCAAAAAATTCAACAAGAACCTCAACATTCAAAAATAACAACAAATTCAACAAAAACCTCAACAATGAAAAACACCAAAAAATTCTACAACAACCTCAACTTTGAAAAACACCAACAAATTCAACAACCTCAACATTGAAAAACACCAACAAATTTAACTGCAATCTCAAGATTGAAAATCACAAACAAATTCAACAACGACCTCAACAATGAAAAACACCAACAAATTCAACAAAAACCTCAACAATGAAAAACACCAAAAAATTCAACAACAAGCTCAACATTCAAAAACACCAAAAGATAAAAACAACAACCTCAACATTCAAAAACACCAACAAATTCAACCAAAACCCCAACAATGAAAAACACCAAAAAATTCAACAACAACCTAAACATTGCAAAACACCATCAAATTCAACAATAACCTCAACATTGAAAAACTCCAACGAATTAAACAACAACCTCAACAATGAAAAACACCAAAAAATTCATCAACAACCTCAGCATTCAAAAACACCAACCATTTCAACAACAACCGCAGCAATGAAAAACATCAAAAAATTCAACAACAACCGCAACAATGAAAAACACTATAAAAATTCAGCAACAACCTCAACAATGAATAACAACAAAAAAATCAATAACAACCTCAACAATGAAAAACTCCAACAATTTCAACAAGTACCGCATAAATGAAAAACACCAAAAAATTCGACAACAGACTCAAAATTGAAAGTCACCATCCAATTCACAAAAATCTCAACATTGAAAAACATCAAAAAATACAACAACAACTTCAACATTCAAAAACAGCAACAAATTCAACAACAACATTAGCTTCTAAAAATACAAAAAAGTTCAACAAAATAAAAATTGATAACACCAACAAATTCAACAACAACCTCAATATTGAATATCACCAACAAATTCAACAACAATCTCAACTTTGAAAAACACCAACAACTTCAGCAACCTCAACATTGAAAAAGAGCAGCTAATTCAACAACAACCTCAACAGTGAAAAACACAAAAAATTCTACAGCAACCTCAACATTCAAAAACACCAACACATTCAACAAAAATCTCAACAATGAATAACACCAAAAAATTCAACAGCAACCTCAACATTCAAAAACACCAACACATTCAACAAAAATCTCAACAATGAATAACACCAACAAATTCAACAACAACCTCAATATTGAATATCACCAACAAATTCAACAACAACCTCAACTTTGAAAAACACCAACAACTTCAACAACCTCAACATTGAAAAACAGCAACAAATTCAACAACTACCTCAACATTGAAAAACTCCAACAAATTCAACAACAACCTTAGCAATGAAAAACACCAAAAAATTCAACAAGAACCTCAACATTCAAAAATAACAACAAATTCAACAAAAACCTCAACAATGAAAAACACCAAAAAATTCTACAACAACCTCAACTTTGAAAAACACCAACAGATTCAACAACCTGAACATTGAAAAACACGAACAAATTCAACTGCAACCTCAACTTAGAAAAACACCAACAAATTCAACCGCCTCAACATTGAAAAATACCAATAAATTCAAGTGCAAACTCAACTTTGAAAAACACAAAAAAGTTAAAAAAAAACATTGATAACACCAATAAATTCAACAACAACCTCTATATTGAAAATCACCAACAAATTCATCAACAACCCCAGCAATGAAAAACAGCAAAAAATTCAACAACAACGACCTCAACAATGAAAAATACCAAAAATTCAACAACAACCTCAACATTGAAAAACTCCAACAATTTCAACAAAAAACTCCACAACGAAAAACACCATAAAATTCAACAACAACCTCAACTTAGAAAAACACCAAAATATTCAGCAACCTCAACATTGAGAAACAGCAACAAATTCAACTGCAACCTCAACTTTGAAAAATAGAAAAAGATTCAAAAAAAAACATTGAATACTCCAATAAATTCAACAAGAACCTCAATATTAAAAATCACCAATAAATTCAACAACTACCTCTACAATGAAAAACATCAAAAAATTCAACAACAAACACAAAATTGAAAATCACCATCAAATTCAACAAAAATCTCAGCATTGAAAAACATCAAAAAATACAACAACAACCTCAACATTCCAAGACACCAACAAATTCAACAAAAACCTCAACAATGAAAAACACCAAAGAATTCATCAACAACCTCAACAATGAAAAACACCAAAAAAATCATCAACAACCAGAACATTGAAAAACACCAACAAATTCAACAACAATCTCAACATTCAAAAATACCAACAAATTCACCAAAAACCTTAACATTGAAAAACACCAAAAAATTCAACAACAACCTCAACTTTGAAAAACACCAACAACTTCAACAACCTCAACATTGAAAAACAGCAACAAATTCAACAACTACCTCAACATTGAAAAACTCCAACAAATTCAACAGCAACCTTAGCAATGAATAACACCAAAAAATTCAACAAGAACCTCAACATTCAAAAATAACAACAAATTCAACAAAAACCTCAACAATGAAAAACACCAAAAAATTCTACAACAACCTCAACTTTGAAAAACACCAACAAATTCAACAACCTCAACATTGAAAAACACCAACAAATTTAACTGCAATCTCAAGATTGAAAATCACAAACAAATTCAACAACGACCTCAACAATGAAAAACACCAACAAATTCAACAAAAACCTCAACAATGAAAAACACCAAAAAATTCAACAACAACCTCAACTTTGAAAAACACCAACAAATTCAACAACAACCTCAACATTCAAAAACACCAACAAATTCAACAAAAACCTTCAACATTGAAAAACATCAAAAAATTCAACAACAACCTCAACTTTGAAAAACACCAACAAATTCAACTGCAACCTCAACTTTGAAAAATACAAAAAAGTTCAAGAAAAATCATTGATAACACCAATAATTACAACAAGATCCTTAATATTGAAAATCACCAATAAATTCAACAACAACCTCAACAATGAAAAACATCAAAAAATTCAGCAACAACAACCTCAACAATGAAACACACCAAATAATTCAAGAACAATCTCAATATTCAAAACACCAACAAATTCAACAACAACCTCAACCTTCCAAAACACCAACAAATTCAACAAAAACCTCAAAAATGAAAACACCAAAAAATTCAACAACAATCACAACTTTGAAAAACACCAACAAATTCAACAACTTCAACATTGAAAAACACCAACAAATTCAACAACAACCTCAACATTCAAAAACACCAACAAATTCAACAACAACTTCAGCAATGAAAAACAGCAAACAATTCAACAACAACGACCTCAACAATAAAAAACACCAAAAAATTCATCAACAATCTCAGCAATGAAAAACTGGAATAAATTCAACAACAACGATCTCATCTATGAAAAATACCAAAAGATTCAACAACAACCTCAACATTGAAAAACTCCAACAATTTCAACAACAACCTCAACGTCGAAAAACACCAAAAAATACAACAACAAACTCAACGTTGAAAATCACCAGCAAATTCAACAACAACCTCAACAATGAAAAACATCAATAAATTCAACAACAACCTCAACATTGAAAAACAACAACAAATTCAACAAAAAACTAAACAATGAAAAACACTAAAAAATTCAACAACAACCTCAACTTTGAAAAACACCAAAAAATTCAACAACATCAACATTGAGAAACACCAACAAATTCAAATGCAACCTCAACTTTGAAAAATGCTAAAAGATTTAAAACAAAACATTGAATACACCAGTAAATTCAACAACAACCTCAATATTGAAAATCAGCAAAAAATTCAACAACAACCTCAACATTGAAAAACATCAAAAAATGCAACAACAACCTCAACATTCCAAAACACCAACAAATTCAACAAAAACCTCAACAATGAAAACACCAAAAAATTCAACAACAACCTCAACTTTGAAAAACACCAACAAATTCAACAACTTCAACATTGAAAAACACCAACAAATTCAACTGCAACCTCAACTTTGAAAAATACAAAAAAGTTCAAAAAAATCATTGATAACACCAATAATTTCAACAACAACCTCAATATTGAAAATCACCAAAAAATTCAACAACAACCTCAACAATTAAAAACATCAAAGAATTCAACAACAACAACCTCAACAATGAAAAACACCAAATAATTCAACAACAACCTCAACTTTGAAAAACACCAAAAAATTCAACAACATCAACATTGAGAAACACCAACAAATTCAAAAGCAACCTCAACTTTGAAAAATGCTAAAAGATTTAAAACAAAACATTGAATACACCAGTAAATTCAACAACAACCTCAATATTGAAAATCAGCAAAAAATTCAACAACAACCTCAACATTGAAAAACATCAAAAAATGCAACAACAACCTCAACATTCCAAAACACCAACAAATTCAACAAAAACCTCAACAATGAAAACACCAAAAAATTCAACAACAACAACATTGAAAAACACCAACAAATTCAACTGCAACCTCAACTTTGAAAAATACAAAAAAGTTCAAAAAAATCATTGATAACACCAATAATTTCAACAACAACCTCAATATTGAAAATCACCAAAAAATTCAACAACAACAACCTCAACAATGAAAAACACCAAATAATTCAACAACAACCTCAACATTCGAAAAAACCAACAAATTCAACAACAACCTAAACAATGCAAAAAACCAATAAATTCAACAACAACCTCAACATTCAAAAAGACCAACAAATTCAACAACAAATCTCAGGAATGAAACACAGCAAACAATTCAACAACAACGACCTCAACAATGAAAAATACCAAAAAAATCATCAACAACCTCAGCAATGAAAAACAGCAAAAAATTCAACAACAACGACCACAACAATGCAAAATACCAAAAAAATCAACAACAACCTCAACATTCAAAAACTCCAACAATTTCAGCAACAACCTCTACAATGAAAAACACCAAAACATTCAACAACAAACTCAACATTGAAAATCACCAACAAATTCAGCAACAACCTCAACAATGAAAAACATCAAAAAATTCAACAACAACCTCAACATTCCAAAACACCAACAAATTCAGCAAAAACCACAACAATGAAAACACCAAAAAATTCAACAACAACCACAACTTTGAAGAACACCAACAAATTCAACCGCCTCAACACTGAAAAATACCAATAAATTCAAGTGCAAACTCAACTTTGAAAAACACAAAAAAGTTTAAAAAAAAACATTGATAACAGCAATAAATACAACAACAACCTCAATCTTGAAAATCAACAACAAATTCAACAACAACCCCAGCAATGAAAAACGGAAAGAAATTCAACAACGACCTCAACAATGAAAAATACCAAAAATTCAACAACAACCTCAACGTTGAAAAACTCCAACAATTTCAACAACAACCTCCACAATGAAAAAAACCATAAAATTTAACAACAACCGCAACTTAGAAAAACACAAAAAAATTCAACAACCTCAACCTTGAGAAACAGCAACAAATTCAACTGCAACTTCAACTTTGAAAAATACAAAAAGATTCAAAAAAAACATTGAATACACCAATAAATTCAACAAGAACCTCAATATTTAAAATCACCAATAAATTCAACAACTACCTCAACAATGAAAAACATCAAAAAATTCAACAACAACAACCTCAACAATGAAAAACACCAAAAAATTCAAAAACCTCAACATGGAAAAACACCAACAAATTCATTACAACCACAAGATTGAAAATCACAAACAAATTCAACAACGACCTCAACAATGAAAAACACCAACAAATTCAGCAAAAACCTCAACAATTAAAAACACCAAAAAATTCAACAACAACCTCAACTTTGAAAAACACCAACAAATTCAACAACCTCAACATTGAAAAACACCAACAAATCCAACAACAGCCTCAACATTGAAAAACTCCAACAAATTCAACAGCAACATCAACAATGAAAAGCACGAAAAAATTCAACAACAACCTCAACATTCCAAAACACCAAAAAATTCAACAAAAACCTCAATAATGAAAACACCAAAAAATTCAACAACAATCACAACTTTGAAAAACACCAACAAATTCAACAACATCAACATTGAAAAACACCAACAAATTAAAATGCAAACTCAACATTGAAAAATACAAAAAAATTTTTAAAAAAACATTGATAACACCAATACATTCAACAACAACCTCAGTATTGAAAATCACCCGCAAATTCATCAACAACCTCAACAATGAAAAACAGCAAACAATTCAACAACACCGATCTCAACAATGAAAAACATCAAAAAAATCAACAACAAACTCAACATTGAAAATCACCAACAAATTCAACAACAACCTCAACAATGAAAAACATCAAAAAATTCATCAACAACCTCAACATTCAAAAACGCCAACAAATTCAACCAAAACCTCAACAATGAAAAACACCAAAAAATTCAACAACATCCTCAACATTGAAAAACACCAACAAATTCAACCACAACATCAACATTCAAAACACCAACAAATTCAACAGAAACCTCAACACTGAAAAACACCAAAAAGTTCAACAACAACCTCAACTTTGAAAAATACAAAAAGTTCAAGAAAAATCATCGGTAACACCAATAAATTCAACAAGATCCTTAACATTGAAAAACACCAAAATATTCAACAACAACCTCAACTTTGAGAGCATAAACAAATTCAAAAACCTCAACATGGAAAAACATCAACAAATTCAACAACAACCTCAATATTGAAAATCACCAACAAATTTAACAACAACCTCAACAATGAAAAACATCAAAAAATTCAACAACAACAACGTCAACAATGAAAAACACCAAACAATTCAACACCAACCTCAACATTCAAAAACACCAACAAATTCAACAAAAACCTCAACAATTAAAAACACCAAACAATTCAACAACAACGTCAACTTTATAAACAATAACAAATTCAACAATCTCAACATTGAAAAACAACAATAAATTCAACAACAACATCAACAATGAAAAACACCAACAAATTGAACAAAAACCACATTAATGAAAAACGCCAAAATATTCATCAACAACCTCAACAATCAAAAACACCAACAAATTCAACAAAAACCTCAACAATGAAAAACACCGAAAAGTCCAACAACAACCTCAACATTGAAAAACACCAACAAATTCAACAACAACCTCAACATTCAAAAACACCAACAAATTCAACAAAAACCTCAACATTGAAAAACATCAAAAAATTCAACAACAACCTCAACTTTGAAAAATACCAACAAATTCAACTGCAACCACAACATTGAAAAATACAAAAAAGTTCAAGAAAAATCATTGTTAACACCCATAAATTCAACAACAACCTCAACATTCAAAAACATCAACAAATTCAACAACAACCTCAGCAATGAAAAACAGCAAACAATTCAACAACAATGACCGCAACAAAGAAAAACACCAACAAATTCAACTACAACCTCAATATTCAAAATCACCAACAAATTCAACAACAACCTCAACAATGAAAAACACCAACATATTCAACAAAAACGTCAACAATGAAAAACACCAAAAAATTCAACAACAACCTCAATTTTGAAAAACGCCATTAGATTTAACAACCTCAACATTCAAATACACCAACAAATTCAACAACAACCTCAGCTTTGAAAATCACCAACAAATTTAACAACAACCTCAGCAATGAAAAACATCAAAAAATTCAACAACAACAACCTCAACAATGAAAAACACCAAGCAATTCAACACCAACCTCAACATTCAAAAACAACAACAAATTCAACAACAACCTCAACAATGAAAAACACCAAAAAATTCAACAACAACCTCAACATTCAAAAACACCAACAAATTCAACAACAACCTCAAAAATTAAAAACACCAAAATATTCAACAACAACGTCAACTGTAAAAACACCAACAAATTCAACAACCTCAACATTGAAAAACACCAACAAATTCAACAACAACCTCAACATTGAAAAACTCCGACAAATTCAACAACAACCACAACAATGAAAAGCACCAAAAAATTCAACAACAACTTCAACATTCAGAAACACCAACAAATTCAACAAAACCCTCAACAATGAAAAACACCAAAAAATTCACCAACAACCTCAACATTCAAAAACACGAAATAATTCAACAAAAACCTCAACAATGAAAAACACCAAGAAATTCAACAACAACCTCAACTTTGGAAAGCACCAACAAATTCAACAACCTCAACATTGAAAAACAGCAACAAATTCAACTGCAACCTCAACTTTGAATAATACAAAAAAGATTAAAAAAATCCATTGATAACACCAATAAATTCAACAATCTCAACATCGAAAATCACCAACAAATTCAACATCAACCTCAGCAATGAAAACAAACAACAATTCAACAACAACCTCAACAATGAAAAACACCAACAAATTGAACAAGTACCGCAACAATGAAAAACACCAAAAAATTCAACAACAAACTCAAAATTGAAAATAACCATCAAATTCAACAAAAATCTCAACATTGAAAAAGATCAAAAAAAAACAACAAACTCAACATTCCAAAACACCAACAAATTCAACAAAAACCTCAACAATGAAAACACCAGAAAATTCCTCAACAATCACAACTTTGAAAAACACCAACAAATTCAACAACCTCAACATTGAAAAACACCAACAAATTCAACAACAACCTCAACATTCAAAAACACCAACAAATTCAACAACAACTTCAGCAATGAAAAACAGCAAACAATTCAACAACAACGACCTCAACAATAAAAAACACCAAAAACTTCATCAACAATCTCAGCAATGAAAAACTGGAATAAATTCAACAACAACGATCTCATCTATGAAAAATACCAAAAGATTCAACAACAACCTCAACATTGAGAAACTCCAACAATTTCAACAACAACCTCAACGACGAAAAACACCAAAAAATACAACAACAAACTCAACGTTGAAAATCACCAGCAAATTCAACAACAACCTCAACAATGAAAAACATCAATAAATTCAACAACAACCTCAACATTGAAAAACAACAACAAATTCAACAAAAAACTAAACAATGAAAACCACTAAAAAATTCAACAACAACCTCAACTTTGAAAAACACCAAAAAATTCAACAACCTCAACATTGAGAAACACCAACAAATTCAAATGCAACCTCAACTTTGAAAAATGCTAAAAGATTTAAAACAAAACATTGAATACACCAGTAAATTCAACAACAACCTCAATATTGAAAATCAGCAAAAAATTCAACAACAACCTCAACATTGAAAAACATCAAAAAATGCAACAACAACCTCAACATTCCAAAACACCAACAAATTCAACAAAAACCTCAACAATGAAAACACCAAAAAATTCAACAACAACCTCAACTTTGAAAAACACCAACAAATTCAACAACTTCAACATTGAAAAACACCAACAAATTCAACTGCAACCTCAACTTTGAAAAATACAAAAAAGTTCAAAAAAATCATTGATAACACCAATAAATTCAACAACAACCTCAATATTGAAAATCACCAAAAAATTCAACAACAACCTCAACAATTAAAAACATCAAAAAATTCAACAACAACAACCTCAACAATGAAAAACACCAAATAATTCAACAACAATCTCAATATTCAAAACACCAACAAATTCAACAACAACCTCAACATTCGAAAATACCAACAATTTCAAAAACAACCGCAACAATGAAAAACAACAAAAAATTCAACAACAACCTCAACATTCATAAACATCAACAAATTCAACAACAACCTCAGCAATGAAAAACAGCAAACAATTCAACAACAATGACCGCAACAAAGAAAAACACCATCAAATTCAACTACAACCTCAATATTGAAAATCACCAACAAATTCAACAACAACCTCAACAATGAAAAACACCAACATATTCAACAAAAACGTCAACAATGAAAAACACCAAAAAATTCAACAACAACCTCAATTTTGAAAAACGCCATTAGATTTAACAACCTCAACATTCAAATACACCAACAAATTCAACAACAACCTCAGCTTTGAAAATCACCAACAAATTTAACAACAACCTCAGCAATGAAAAACATCAAAAAATTCAACAACAACAACCTTAACAATGAAAAACACCAAGCAATTCAACACCAACCTCAACATTCAAAAACAACAACAAATTCAACAACAACCTCAACAATGAAAAACACCAAAAAATTCAACAACAACCTCAACATTCAAAAACACCAACAAATTCAACAACAACCTCAAAAATTAAAAACACCAAAATATTCAACAACAACGTCAACTGTAAAAACACCAACAAATTCAACAACCTCAACATTGAAAAACACCAACAAATTCAACAACAACCTCAACATTGAAAAACTCCGACAAATTCAACAACAACCACAACAATGAAAAGCACCAAAAAATTCAACAACAACTTCAACATTCAGAAACACCAACAAATTCAACAAAACCCTCAACAATGAAAAACACCAAAAAATTCACCAACAACCTCAACATTCAAAAACACGAAATAATTCAACAAAAACCTCAACAATGAAAAACACCAAGAAATTCAACAACAACCTCAACTTTGGAAAGCACCAACAAATTCAACAACCTCAACATTGAAAAACAGCAACAAATTCAACTGCAACCTCAACTTTGAAAAATACAAAAAAGATTTAAAAAATCCATTGATAACACCAATAAAT
Organism: Cetorhinus maximus; assembly: GCF_964194155.1. Lineage (NCBI taxonomy): Eukaryota > Metazoa > Chordata > Chondrichthyes > Lamniformes > Cetorhinidae > Cetorhinus > Cetorhinus maximus. The sequence continues at coordinate 23,663,558 of NC_135909.1, forward strand.
TCAACAATCTCAACATCGAAAATCACCAACAAATTCAACATCAACCTCAGCAATGAAGAAAAACAACAATTCAACAACAACCTCAACAATGAAAAACACCAACAAATTGAACAAGTACCGCAACAATGAAAAACACCAAAAAATTCAACAACAAACTCAAAATTGAAAATCACCATCAAATTCAACAAAAATCTCAACATTGAAAAAGATCAAAAAAAAAACAACAAACTCAACATTCCAAAACACCAACAAATTCAACAAAAACCTCAACAATGAAAACACCAGAAAATTCCTCAACAATCACAACTTTGAAAAACACCAACAAATTCAACAACCTCAACATTGAAAAACACCAACAAATTCAACAACAACCTCAACATTCAAAAACACCAACAAATTCAACAACAACTTCAGCAATGAAAAACAGCAAACAATTCAACAACAACGACCTCAACAATAAAAAACACCAAAAAATTCATCAACAATCTCAGCAATGAAAAACTGGAATAAATTCAACAACAACGATCTCATCTATGAAAAATACCAAAAGATTCAACAACAACCTCAACATTGAAAAACTCCAACAATTTCAACAACAACCTCAACGACGAAAAACACCAAAAAATACAACAACAAACTCAACGTTGAAAATCACCAGCAAATTGAACAACAACCTCAACAATGAAAAACATCAATAAATTCAACAACAACCTCAACATTGAAAAACAACAACAAATTCAACAAAAAACTAAACAATGAAAAACACTAAAAAAATTCAACAACAACCTCAACTTTGAAAACACCAAAAAATTCAACAACCTCAACATTGAGAAACACCAACAAATTCAAATGCAACCTCAACTTTGAAAAATGCTAAAAGATTTAAAACAAAACATTGAATACACCAGTAAATTCAACAACAACCTCAATATTGAAAATCAGCAAAAAAATCAACAACAACCTCAACATTGAAAAACATCAAAAAATGCAACAACAACCTGAACATTCCAAAACACCAACAAATTCAACAAAAACCTCAACAATGAAAACACCACAAAATTCAACAACAACCTCAACTTTGAAAAACACCAACAAATTCAACAACTTCAACATTGAAAAACACCAACAAATTCAACTGCAACCTCAACTTTGAAAAATACAAAAAATTTCAAAAAAATCATTGATAACACCAATAATTTCAACAACAACCTCAATATTGAAAATCACCAAAAAATTCAACAACAACCTCAACAATTAAAAATATCAAAAAATTCAACAACAACAACCTCAACAATGAAAAACACCAAATAATTCAACAACAATCTCAACATTCAAAACACCAACAAATTCAACAACAACCTCAACATTCGAAAAAACCAACAAATTCAACAACAACCTAAACAATGCAAAAAACCAATAAATTCAACAACAACCTCAACATTCAAACAGACCAACAAATTCAACAACAAATCTCAGGAATGAAACACAGCAAACAATTCAACAACAACGAACTCAACAATGAAAAATACCAAAAAACTCATCAACAACCTCAGCAATGAAAAACAGCAAAAAATTCAACAACAACGACCACAACAATGCAAAATACCAAAAAAATCAACAACAACCTCAACATTGAAAAACTCCAACAATTTCAGCAACAACCTCTACAATGAAAATCACCAAAACATTCAACAACAAACTCAACATTGAAAATCACCAACAAATTCAGCAACAACCTCAACAATGAAAAAGATCAAAAAATTCATCAACAACCTCAACATTGAAAAACAACAACAAATTCAACAAAAAACTAAACAATGAAAAACATCAAAAAATTCAACAACAACCTCAACTTTGAAAAACACCAAAAAATTCAACAACCTCAACATTGAGAAACACCAACAAATTCAAATGCAACCTCAACTTTGAAAAATGCTAAAAGATTTAAAACAAAACATTGAATACACCAGTAAATTCAACAACAACCTCAATATTGAAAATCAGCAAAAAATTTAACAACAACCTCAACATTGAAAAACATCAAAAAATGCAACAACAACCTCAACATTCCAAAACACCAACAAATTCAACAAAAACCTCAACAATGAAAACACCAAAAAATTCAACAACAACCTCAACTTTGAAAAACACCAACAAATTCAACAACTTCAACATTGAAAAACACCAACAAATTCAACTGCAACCTCAACTTTGAAAAATACAAAAAAGTTCAAAAAAATCATTGATAACACCAATAAATTCAACAACAACCTCAATATTGAAAATCACCAAAAAATTCAACAACAACCTCAACAATTAAAAACATCAAAAAATTCAACAACAACAACCTCAACAATGAAAAACACCAAATAATTCAACAACAATCTCAATATTCAAAACACCAACAAATTCAACAACAACCTCAACATTCGAAAATACCAACAAATTCAAAAACAACCGCAACAATGAAAAACAACAAAAAATTCAACAACAACCTCAACATTCATAAACATCAACAAATTCAACAACAACCTCAGCAATGAAAAACAGCAAACAATTCAACAACAATGACCGCAACAAAGAAAAACACCATCAAATTCAACTACAACCTCAATATTGAAAATCACCAACAAATTCAACAACAACCTCAACAATGAAAAACACCAACATATTCAACAAAAACGTCAACAATGAAAAACACCAAAAAATTCAACAACAACCTCAATTTTGAAAAACGCCATTAGATTTAACAACCTCAACATTCAAATACACCAACAAATTCAACAACAACCTCAGCTTTGAAAATCACCAACAAATTTAACAACAACCTCAGCAATGAAAAACATCAAAAAATTCAACAACAACAACCTTAACAATGAAAAACACCAAGCAATTCAACACCAACCTCAACATTCAAAAACAACAACAAATTCAACAACAACCTCAACAATGAAAAACACCAAAAAATTCAACAACAACCTCAACATTCAAAAACACCAACAAATTCAACAACAACCTCAAAAATTAAAAACACCAAAATATTCAACAACAACGTCAACTGTAAAAACACCAACAAATTCAACAACCTCAACATTGAAAAACACCAACAAATTCAACAACAACCTCAACATTGAAAAACTCCGACAAATTCAACAACAACCACAACAATGAAAAGCACCAAAAAATTCAACAACAACTTCAACATTCAGAAACACCAACAAATTCAACAAAACCCTCAACAATGAAAAACACCAAAAAATTCACCAACAACCTCAACATTCAAAAACACGAAATAATTCAACAAAAACCTCAACAATGAAAAACACCAAGATATTCAACAACAACCTCAACTTTGGAAAGCACCAACAAATTCAACAACCTCAACATTGAAAAACAGCAACAAATTCAACTGCAACCTCAACTTTGAATAATACAAAAAAGATTTAAAAAATCCATTGATAACACCAATAAATTCAACAATCTCAACATCGAAAATCACCAACAAATTCAACATCAACCTCAGCAATGAAAAAAAACAACAATTCAACAACAACCTCAACAATGAAAAACACCAACAAATTGAACAAGTACCGCAACAATGAAAAACACCAAAAAATTCAACAACAAACTCAAAATTGAAAATAACCATCAAATTCAACAAAAATCTCAACATTGAAAAAGATCAAAAAAAAACAACAAACTCAACATTCCAAAACACCAACAAATTCAACAAAAACCTCAACAATGAAAACACCAGAAAATTCCTCAACAATCACAACTTTGAAAAACACCAACAAATTCAACAACCTCAACATTGAAAAACACCAACAAATTCAACAACAACCTCAACATTCAAAAACACCAACAAATTCAACAACAACTTCAGCAATGAAAAACAGCAAACAATTCAACAACAACGACCTCAACAATAAAAAACACCAAAAAATTCATCAACAATCTCAGCAATGAAAAACTGGAATAAATTCAACAACAACGATCTCATCTATGAAAAATACCAAAAGATTCAACAACAACCTCAACATTGAAAAACTCCAACAATTTCAACAACAACCTCAACGACGAAAAACACCAAAAAATACAACAACAAACTCAACGTTGAAAATCACCAGCAAATTCAACAACAACCTCAACAATGAAAAACATCAATAAATTCAACAACAACCTCAACATTGAAAAACAACAACAAATTCAACAAAAAACTAAACAATGAAAAACACTAAAAAAATTCAACAACAACCTCAACTTTGAAAAACACCAAAAAATTCAACAACCTCAACATTGAGAAACACCAACAAATTCAAATGCAACCTCAACTTTGAAAAATGCTAAAAGATTTAAAACAAAACATTGAATACACCAGTAAATTCAACAACAACCTCAATATTGAAAATCAGCAAAAAAATCAACAACAACCTCAACATTGAAAAACATCAAAAAATGCAACAACAACCTGAACATTCCAAAACACCAACAAATTCAACAAAAACCTCAACAATGAAAACACCACAAAATTCAACAACAACCTCAACTTTGAAAAACACCAACAAATTCAACAACTTCAACATTGAAAAACACCAACAAATTCAACTGCAACCTCAACTTTGAAAAATACAAAAAATTTCAAAAAAATCATTGATAACACCAATAATTTCAACAACAACCTCAATATTGAAAATCACCAAAAAATTCAACAACAACCTCAACAATTAAAAACATCAAAAAATTCAACAACAACCTCAACAATGAAAAACACCAAATAATTCAACAACAATCTCAACATTCAAAACACCAACAAATTCAACAACAACCTCAACATTCGAAAAAACCAACAAATTCAACAACAACCTAAACAATGCAAAAAACCAATAAATTCAACAACAACCTCAACATTCAAAAAGACCAACAAATTCAACAACAAATCTCAGGAATGAAACACAGCAAACAATTCAACAACAACGAACTCAACAATGAAAAATACCAAAAAACTCATCAACAACCTCAGCAATGAAAAACAGCAAAAAATTCAACAACAACGACCACAACAATGCAAAATACCAAAAAAATCAACAACAACCTCAACATTGAAAAACTCCAACAATTTCAGCAACAACCTCTACAATGAATATCACCAAAACATTCAACAACAAACTCAACATTGAAAATCACCAACAAATTCAGCAACAACCTCAACAATTAAAAACATCAAAAAATTCAACAACAACCTCAACATTCCAAAACACCAACAAATTCAACAACAACCTCAACATTCGAAAAAACCAACAAATTCAACAACAACCTAAACAATGCAAAAAACCAATAAATTCAACAACAACCTGAACATTCAAAAAGACCAACAAATTCAACAACAAATCTCAGGAATGAAACACAGCAAACAATTCAACAGCAACGAACTCAACAATGAAAAATACCAAAAAACTCATCAACAACCTCAGCAATGAAAAACAGCAAAAAATTCAACAACAACGACCACAACAATGCAAAATACCAAAAAAATCAACAACAACCTCAACATTGAAAAACTCCAACAATTTCAGCAACAACCTCTACAATGAAAAACACCAAAACATTCAACAACAAACTCAACATTGAAAATCACCAACAAATTCAGCAACAACCTCAACAATGAAAAACATCAAAAAATTCAACAACAACCTCAACATTCCAAAACACCAACAAATTCAGCAAAAACCACAACAATGAAAACACCAAAAAATTCAACAACAACCACAACTTTGAAGAACACCAACAAATTCAACCGCCTCAACACTGAAAAATACCAATAAATTCAAGTGCAAACTCAACTTTGAAAAACACAAAAAAGTTTAAAAAAAAACATTGATAACAGCAATAAATACAACAACAACCTCAATCTTGAAAATCAACAACAAATTCATCAACAACCCCAGCAATGAAAAACGGCAAGAAATTCAACAACGACCTCAACAATGAAAAATACCAAAAATTCAACAACAACCTCAACGTTGAAAAACTCCAACAATTTCAACAACAACCTCCACAATGAAAAACACCACAAAATTTAACAACAACCGCAACTTAGAAAAACACAAAAAATTCAACAACCTCAACCTTGAGAAACAGCAACAATTTCAACTGCAACTTCAACTTTGAAAAATACAAAAAGATTCAAAAAAAACATTGAATACACCAATAAATTCAACAAGAACCACAATATTTAAAATCACCAATAAATTCAACAACTACCTCAACAATGAAAAACATCAAAAAATTCAACAACAACAACCTCAACAATGAAAAACACCAAAAAATTCAAAAACCTCAACATGGAAAAACACCAACAAATTCATTACAACCACAAGATTGAAAATCACAAACAAATTCAACAACGACCTCAACAATGAAAAACACCAACAAATTCAACAAAAACCTCAACAATTAAAAACACCAAAAAATTCAACAACAACCTCAACTTTGAAAAACACCAACAAATTCAACAACCTCAACATTGAAAAACACCAACAAATTCAACAACAGCCTCAACATTGAAAAACTCCAACAAATTCAACAGCAACATCAACAATGAAAAGCACGAAAAAATTCAACAACAACCTCAACATTCCAAAACACCAAAAAATTCAACAAAAACCTCAATAATGAAAACACCAAAAAATTCAACAACAATCACAACTTTGAAAAACACCAACAAATTCAACAACATCAACACTGAAAAACACCAACAAATTAAAATGCAAACTCAACATTGAAAAATACAAAATTTTTTTAAAAAAAACATTGATAACACCAATACATTCAACAACAACCTCAATATTGAAAATCACCCGCAAATTCATCAACAACCTCAACAATGAAAAACAGCAAACAATTCAACAACACCGATCTCAACAATGAAAAACACCAAAAAATTCAACAACAAATTCAACATTGAAAATCACCAACAAATTCAACAACAACCTCAACAATGAAAAACATCAAAAAATTCATCAACAACCTCAACTTTGAAAATCACCAAAAGATGCAACAAAAACCTCAACAATGAAAAACTAAACAAATTCATCAACAACCTCAACATTCAAAAACGCCAACAAATTCAACCAAAACCTCAACAATGAAAAACACCAAAAAATTCAACAACATCCTCAGCATTGAAAAACACCAACAAATTCAACCACAACATCAACATTCAAAACACCAACAAATTCAACAAAAACCTCAACACTGAAAAACACCAAAAAGTTCAACAACAACCTCAACTTTGAAAAATACAAAAAAGTTCAAGAAAAATCATCGGTAACACCAATAAATTCAACAAGATCCTTAATATTGAAAATCACCAATAAATTCAACAACAACCTCAACAATGAAAAACATCAAAAAATTCAACAACAACAACCTCAACAATGAAACACACCAAATAATTCAACAACTTTCTCAATATTCAAAACACCAACAAATTCAACAACAACCTCAACATTCCAAAACACCAACAAATTCAACAAAAACCTCAAAAATGGAAACACCAAAAATATCAAAAACAATCACAACTTTGAAAAACACCAAAAAATTCAAAAACAAACTCAACATTGAAAAATAACCAACAAATTCAACAACAACATCAACAATGAAAAACATCAATAAATTCAACAACAACCTCAACATTCAAAAACAACAACAAATTCAACAAAAAACTCAGCAATGAAAAACACCAAAAAATTCAACAACAACCTCAAATTTGAAAAACACCAAAAAATTCAACAACCTCGACATTGAGAAACACCAACAAATTCAACTGCAACCTCAACTTTGAAAAATACAATAAGATTCAAAAAAATAACATTGAACGCACCAATAAATTCTACACAAACCTCAATATTGAAAATCACCAAAAAATCCAAGAACAACCTCAACATTCAAGAAGACCCAAATATACTACAAGAACCTCAACTTTGAAAAATACCAACAAATTCAAAAACCTCAACATGGAAAAACACCAACAAATTCAACTACAACCTCAATATTGAAAATCACCAACAAATACAACAACAACCTCAAGAATGAAAAGGACCAACAAATTCAACAAAAACCTCAACAATGAAAAACACCAAAAAATTCATCAACAACCTCAACATTCAAAAACAGCAACAAATTCAACTAAAACCTCAACATTGAAAAACACCAACAAATTCATCAACAACCTCAACATTCAAAAACACCAACAAATACAACAGAAACCTCCACAATGAAAAGCACCAAATAATTCAACAACAACATCAACATTCGAAAATATCAACAAATTCAACAACAACCTCAACATTCGAAAATATCAACAAATTCAACAACAACCTCAACAATGAAAAACACCAAAAAATTCAACAACAAACTCAACATTGGAAATCACAAACAAATTCATCAACAACCTCAACAATGAAAAACATCAATAAATTCAACAACTACCTCAACATTCAAAAACAACAACAAATTCAGCAAAAAACTCAACAATGAAAAACACCAATAAATTCAGCAACAACCTCAACTTTGAAAAGCACCAAAAAATTCAACAACCTCAACATTGAGAAACACCAACAAATTCAACTGCAACCTCAACTCTGAAAAATACAATAAGATTCAAAAAAAAACATTGAATGCACCAATAAATTCAACAAAAACCTCAATATTGAAAATCACCAAAAAATCCAGAACAACCTCAACATTGAAGAACACCCAAATATTCTAGAAGAACCTCAACTTTGAAAAACACCAACAAATTCAAAAACCTCAACATGGAATAACACCAACAAATTCAACTACAACCTCAATATTGAAAATTACCAACAAATTCAACAACAACCACAAGAATGAAAAGGACCAACAAATTCAACAAAAACCTCAACAATGAAAAACACCAAAAAATTCATCAACAACCTCAACATTCAAAAACAACAACAAAGTCAACAAAAACCTCAACAATGAAAAACACCAAAAAGTTCAACAACAACCTCAACATTGAAAAATACCAACAAATTCAACAACAACCTCAACATTCAAAATCACCAACAAATTCAACAAAAACCTCAACATTGAAAAACATCAGAAAATTCAACAAAAACATCAACTTTGAAAAACACCAACAAATTCAACTGCAACCTCAACTTTGAAAAATACAAAAAAGTTCAAGAAAAATCATTCATAACACCAATAAATTCAACAAGATCCTTAATATTGAAAATCACCATTAAATTCAACAACAACCTCAACAATGAAAAGCACCAAATAATTCAACAACAATCTCAATAATCAAAACACCAACAAGTTCAACAACAACATCAACATTAGAAAATAACAACAAATTCAACAACAACCTCAACAATGAAAAACACCGAAAAATTCAACAACAACCTCAACATTCAAAAACGCCAACAAATTCAACAACAACCTCAGCAATGAAAAACAGCAAACAATTCAACAACAACGACCTCAACAATGGAAAACACCAAAAAATTCATCAACAACCTCAGCAATGAAAAACAGCAAACAATTCAACAACAACGATCTCAGCAATGAAAAATACCAAAAGATTCAACAAAAACCTCAACAATGAAAAACACCAAAAAATTCAACAACAAACTCAACATTGAAAATCACAAACAAATTCAACAACAATCTCAACAATGAAAAACATCAATAAATTCAACAACAACCTCAACATTCAAAAACAACAACAAATTCAACAAAAAACTCAACAATGAAAGACACCAAAAAATTCAACAACAACCTCAACATTGAAAAACACCAAAAAATTCAACAACCTCAACATTGAGAAACACCAACAAATTCAACTGCAACCTCAACTTTGAAAAAAACAATAAGATTCAAAAAAAAACATTGAATACACCAATAAATTCATCAAAAACCTCAATATTGAAAATCACCAAAAAATTCAAGAACAACCTCAACATTCAAAAACAACAACAAATTCAACAAAAAACTCAACAATGAAAGACACCAAAAAATTCAACAAAAACCTCAACTTTGAAAAACAGCATCAAATTCAAAAACCTCAACATGGAAAAACACCAACAAATTCAACTACAACCTCAAGAATGAAAAAGACCAACAAATTCAACAAATACCTCAACAATGAAAAACACCAAAAAATTCATCAATAACCTCAACATTCAAAAACACCAACAAATTCAACAACAACCTTAGCTTTGAAAAATACAAAAAAGTTCAAGAAAAATCATTGATAACACCAATAAATTCAACAAGATCCTTAATATTGAAAATCACCAATAAATTCACCAACAACCTCAACAATGAAAAACATCAAAAAATTCAACAACAACCTCAACAATGAAACAGACAGCAACAAATTCAACAACAAACTCAACATTGAAAATCACCAACAAATTCAACAACAACCTCAACTTTGAAAAACACCAACAAATTCATAAACCTCAACATGGAAAAACACCAACAAATTCAACTACAACCTCAACATTGAAAATCACCAACAAATTCAACAACAACCTCAACAAGGAAAAACACCAACAAATTCAACAAAAACCTCAACAACGAAAAACACCAAAAAATTCAACAACAACCTCAATTTGAAAAACACCAACAGATTTAACAACATCAACATTCAAATACACCAACAAATTCAACAACAAACTCAACATTGAAAATCACCAAAAAATTCAACAACAAACCCAACATTGAAAATCACCAACAAATTCAACAACAACCTCAACTTTGAAAAACACCAACAAATTCAAAAACCTTAACATGGAAAAACACCAACAAATTCAACAAGAACCTCAACAATGAAAAACACCAAAAAATTCTTCAACAACCTCAACATTCAAAAACACCAACAGATTCAACAGAAACCACAACAATGAGAAACACCAAAAAATTCAAAAACAACCTCAACATTGAAAATCACCAACAAATTCAACAAAAACCTCAACAATGAAAAGCACCAAAAAATTCATGAACAACCTCAACATTCAAAAACACCAAAAAATTCAAAAAAAACCTCAACAATGAAGAACACTAAAAAATTGAACAACAACCTCAACTTTGAAAAATACCTACAACTTCGACAACCTCAACATTGAAAAACACCAATAAATTCAACTGCAACCTCAACTTTGAAAAATACAAAAAAGATCAAAAAAAACATTGAATACACCAATAAATTCAACAAGAACCTCAATATTTAAAATCACCAATAAATTCAACAACTACCTCAACAATGAAAAACATCAAATATTCAACAACAACAACCTCAACAATGAAAAACACCAAAAAATTCAAAAACCTCAACATGGAAAAACACCAACAAATTCATTACAACCTCAAGATTGAAAATCACAAACAAATTCAAAAACGACCTCAACATTCAAAAACAACAACAAATTCAACAAAAAACTCAACAATGAAAGACACCAAAAAATTCAACAAAAACCTCAACTTTGAAAAACAGCAACAAATTCAAAAACCTCAACATGGAAAAACACCAACAAATTCAACTACAACCTCAAGAATGAAAAAGACCAACAAATTCAACAAATACCTCAACAATGAAAAACACCAAAAAATTCATCAATAACCTCAACATGCAAAAACACCAACAAATTCAACAACAACCTTAGCTTTGAAAAATACAAAAAAGTTCAAGAAAAATCATTGATAGCACCAATAAATTCAACAAGATCCTTAATATTGAAAATCACCAATAAATTCACCAACAACCTCAACAATGAAAAACATCAAAAAATTCAACAACAACAACCTCAACAATGAAACAGACAGCAACAAATTCAACAACAAACTCAACATTGAAAATCACCAACAAATTCAACAACAACCTCAACTTTGAAAAACACCAACAAATTCATAAACCTCAACATGGAAAAACACCAACAAATTCATAAACCTCAACATGGAAAAGCACCAACAAATTGAACTACAACCTCAACATTGAAAATCACCAACAAATTCAACAACAACCTCAACAAGGAAAAACACCAACAAATTCAACAAAAACCTCAACAACGAAAAACACCAAAAAATTCAACAACAACCTCAATTTGAAAAACACCAACAGATTTAACAACATCAACATTCAAATACACCAACAAATTCAACAACAAACTCAACATTGAAAATCACCAAAAAATTCAACATCATCCTCAACAAGGAAAAACACCAACAAATTCAACAAAAATCTCAACAAGGCAAAGCACCAAAAAATTCAACAACAACCTCAATTTGAAAAACACGAACAGATTTAACAACCTCAACATTCAAATACACCAACAAATTCAACAACAAACTCAGCTTTAAAAAAGACCAACAAATTCACCAACATCAACATTGAAAAACAACGACAAATTCAAGAACAACCTCAACTTTAAAAAATACAAAAAGGTTCAACAAAATAAAAATTGATAACACCAACAAGTTCAACAACAACCTCAATATTGAAAATCACCAACAAATTTAACAACAACATCAACAATGAAAAACATCAAAAATTCAACAACAACCACAACAATGAAAACCACCAAACAATTCAACAACAACCTCAACATTGAAAATCACCAACAAATTCAACAAAAACCTCAACAATGAAAAACAGCAAAAAATTCATCAACAACCTCAACATTCAAAAACACCAAAAAATTCAACAAAAACCTCAACAATGAAAAACATCAAAAAATTCATCAGCAGCCTCAACTTTGAAAAACACCAAAAAATTCAACAACCTCAACATTGAGAAACAGCAACAAATTCAACAACAAACACAGCGTTGAAAATCACCAACAAATTCAACAACAACCTCAACTTTGAAAAACACCAACAAATTCAACAACAAACTCAACATTGAAAATCACCAAAAAATTCAGCAACAACCTCAACATTGAAAAACTCCAACAATTTCAACAACAACCTCAACTTTGAAAAATACCAACAAATTCAAAATCCTCAACATGGAAAAATACCAACAAATTCAACCATAACCTCAATATTGAAAATCACCAACAAATTCAACCATAACCTCAATATTGAAAATCACCAACAAATTCATCAACAAACTCAACATTCAAAAACACCAACAAATTCAACAGAAACCACAGCAATGAGAAATACCAAAAAATTCAAAAACAACCTCAACATTGAAAATCACCATCAAATTCAACAAAAACCTCAACAATGAAAAACACCAAAAAATTCATCTACAACCTCAACATTCAAAAACAACAAAAAATTCAACAAAAACCTCAACAATGAAAAACATCAAAAAGTTCAACAACAACCTCAACTTTGAAAAACACCAAAAACTTCCACAACCTCAACATTGAAAAACACCAACAAATTCAACAGAAACCTCAACTTTGATAAATACAAGAAAGATCAAAATAAAACAGAGATAACACCAATAAATTCAACAACCTCAACATTGAAAATCACCAACAAATTCAACAACAACCTCAGCAATGAAAAACATCAAAAAATTCAACAACAACCTCATCTTTGAATAACACCAAAAAATTCAACAACCTCAACATTGAGTTACAGCAACAAATTCAACTGCAACCTCAACATTGAAAAATACAGAAAGATTCAAAAAAAAACATTGAATACACCAATAAATTCAACAACAACCTCAACATTGAAAATCACAAACAAATTCAACAAAAACCTCAACAATGAATCACACCAAAAAATTCATCAACAACCTCAACATTCAAAAACAACAAAAAATTCAACAAAAACCTCAACAACGAAAAACAGCAAAAAATTCAGCAACAACCTCAACTTTGAAAAACACCAACAACTTCAACAACCTCAACATTGAAAAACACCAAAAAATTCAACAAAAACCTCAACTTTGAACAATACAAAAAAGATCAAAAAAAACCATTGATAACACCAATAAATTCAACAACTTCAACATTGAAAATCACCAACAAATTCAACAAAAACCTCAGCAATGAAAAACATCAAAAATTCTACAACAACCTCAACATTGAAAAACACCAAAAAATTCAACAACCTCAAATTTGAGAAACAGCAACAAATTCAACTGCAACCTCAACTTTGAAAAATACAAAAAGATTCAAAAAAAAACATTGAATACAACAATAAATTCAACAACAACCTCAATATTGAAATTCACCAACAAATTCAACAACAACCTCAACTTTGAAAAACACCAACAAATTCAAAAACCTCAATATGGAGAAACAACAACAAATTCAACTGCAACCTCAATATTGAAAATCACCAACAAATTCAACAGCAACCTCAACAATGAAAAACACCAACAAATTCAACAAAAACCTCAACAAGGAAATGCACCAAAAAATTCAACAATAACCTCAATTTGAAAAACACCAACAGCTTTAACAACCACAACATTCAAATACACCAACAAATTCAACAACAAACTCAGCTTTGAAAAACACCAACAAATTCAACAACCTCAACATTGAAAAACACCAACAAATTCAACAACAACCTCAACTTTTAAAAATACAAAAAGGTTCAACAAAATAAAAATTGATAACACCAACAAATTCAACAACAACCTCAATATTGAAAATCACCAACGAATTTAACAACAACCTCAACAATGTAAAACGTCAAAAACTCAACAACAACCACAACAATGAAAAACACCAAACAATTCAACAACAAGCTCAACATTCAAAAACACCAACAAATTAAACAAAAAACTCAACAATGAAAAACACCAAAAAATTCATCAACAACCTCAACATTCAAAAACACCAACAAATTCAACAAAAACCTCAACAATTAAAAACACCAAAAAATTCAACAACAACGTCAACTTTTGAAAATACCAACAAATTCAACAACCTCAAATTGAAAAACACCAACAAATTCAAGAACAAACTCAACATTGAAAAACACCAAAAAATTCAACAACAACCTCAACATTGAAAACTCCAACAATTTCAGCAACAACCTCAACAATGAAAAACACCAAAAAATTCAACAACAAACTCAACACTGAAAATCCCCAACAAATTCAACAACAACCTCAACTTTAAATAAAAACCAACAAATTCAAAAACCTCAACATGGAAAAAGACCAACAAATTCAACCACAACCACAAAATTGAAAATCACCAACAAATTCAACAACAACCTCAACAATGAAAAAAACCAACAAATTCAACAAAAACCTCAACAATGAATAACACCTAAAATTTCATCAACAACCTCAACATTGAAAAACACCAACAAATTCAACAGAATCCTCAACAATGAAAATCACCAACAAATTCAACAACATCCTCAACAAGGACAAACTCCAACAAATTCATCAAAAACCTCAACAATGAAAAACACCAAAAAATTCAACAACAATCTCAATTTGAAAAACAAGAACAGATTTAACAACCTCAACATTCAAATGCACCAACAATTTCAACAACAACCTCAGCTTTGAAAAAGACGAACAAATTAACCAACCTAAACATTGAAAAACAAAGACAAATTCAACAACATCCTCAACTTTAAAAAATACAAAAAGGTTCAACAAAATAAAAATTGATAACACCAACAAGTTCAACAAAAACCTCAATATTGAAAATCACCAACAAATTTAACAACAACCTCAACAATTAAAAACATCAAAAATTCAACAACAACCACAACAATGAAAAACACCAAACAATTCAACAACAACCTCAACATTCAAAAACAACAACACATTCAACAGAAACCTCAACAATCAAAAACACCAAAAAATTCAACAACAACCTCAACATTGAAAATCACCAACAAATTCAACAAAAACCTCAACAATGAAAAACACCAAAAAATTGATCAACAACCTCAACATTCAAAAACACCAAAAAATTCAACAAAAACCTCAACAATGAAAAACATCAAAAAATTCATCAACAGCCTCAACATTGAAAAACACCAACAAATTCAACAACAAACTCAACATTGAAAATCACCAAAAAATTCAACAACAACCTCAACATTGAAAAACTCCAACAATTTCAACAACAACCTCAACATTGAAAAACACCAACAAATTCAAAAACCTCAACATAGAAAAACACCAACAAATTCAACTACAACCTCAATATTGAAAATCACCAACAAATTCAAATGCAACCTCACCATTGAATAACACAAAAAAGTTTTAAAAAAACATTGATAACACCAATAAATTCAAACACAACCTTAATATTGAAAATCACCAACAAATTCATCAACAACCTCAACAATGAAAAACATCAAAACATTCAACAACAACGACCTCAACAATGAAAAACACCAAAAAATTCAACAACAACCTCATTTTGAAAAACACCAACAGATTTAACAACCTCTACGTTCAAATACACCAACAAATTCAACAACAACCTCAACTTTTAAAAATGCAAAAAGGTTCAACAAAATAAAAATTGATAACACCAACAAAATCAACAACAACCTCAATATTGAAAATCACCAACAAATTCAACAACAACCTGAACAATGAAAAACATCAAAAATTCATCAACAACAACCACAACAATGAAAAACAGCAAACAATTCAAAAACAACCTCAACATTCAAAAACACCAACAAATCCAACAACAATCTCAACAATGAAAAACACCAAAAAATTCATCAACAAACTCAACATTCAAAAACACCAACAAATTCAACAGAAACCTCAACAATCAAAAACACCAAAAAATTCAACAACAACCTCAACATTGAAAATCACCAACAAATTCAACAAAAACCTCAACAATGAATAACACCAAAAAATTGATCAACAACCTCAACATTCAAAAACACCAAAAAATTCAACAAAAACCTCAACAATGAAACACATCAAAAAATTCATCAACAGCCTCAACATTGAAAAACACCAACAAATTCAACAACAAACTCAACATTGAAAATCACCAAAAAATTCAACAACAACTTCAACATTGAAAAACTCCAACAATTTCAACAACAACCTCAACTTTGAAAAACACCAACAAATTCAAAAACCTCAACATAGAAAAACACCAACAAATTCAACTACAACCTCAATATTGAAAATCACCATCAAAATCAAAAGCAACCTCAACAATGAAAAACTCCAACAAATTCAACAAAAACCTCAACAATGAAAAACACCAAAAAATTCAACAACAACCTCATTTTGAAAAACACCAACAGATTTAACAACCTCTACGTTCAAATACACCAACAAATTCAACAACAACCTCAACTTTTAAAAATGCAAAAAGGTTCAACAAAATAAAAATTGATAACACCAACAAAATCAACAACAACCTCAACATTGAAAATCACCAGCAAATTCAACAACAACCTGAACAATGAAAAACATCAAAAATTCATCAACAACAACCACAACAATGAAAAACAGCAAACAATTCAAAAACAACCTCAACATTCAAAAACACCAACAAATCCAACAACAATCTCAACAATGAAAAACACCAAAAAATTCATCAACAAACTCAACATTCAAAAACACCAACAAATTCAACAAAAACCTCAACAATTAAAAACAACAAAAAATTCAACAACAATGTCAACTTTGAAAAATACCAACAAATTCAACAACAAACTCAACATTGAAAATCACCAAAAAATTTCAGCAACAACCTCAACATTGAAAAACTCCATCAATTTCAACAACAACATCAACAATGAAAAACACCAAAAAATTCAACAACAAACTCAACATTGAAAATCACCAACAAATTCAACAACAACCTCGACAATGAAAAACACCAACAAATTCAACAAAAACCTCAACAATAAAAAACACCAAAAAATTTCATCAACAACCTCATCATTCAAAAACACCAACAAATTCAACAGAAACCTCAACAATGAAAAACACCAAAAAATTCAACAACAACCGCAACATTGAAAATCACCAACAAATTCAACAAAAACCTCAACAATGAAAAACACCAAAAAATTTCATCAACAACCTCAACATTCAAAAACACCAACAAATTCAACAGAAACCTCAACAATGAAAAACACCAAAAAATTCCATCAACAATCTCAACTTTGAAAAACACCCACAACTTCAACAACCTCAACATTGAAAAACACCAACAAATTCAACTGCAACCTCAACTTTGAAAAATACAAAAAAGATCAAAAAAAACCATTGATAACACCAATAAATTCAAAAACCTCAACACTGAAAATCGCCAACAAATTGGACAACAACCTCAGAAATGAAAAACATAAAAAAATTCAACAACAACCTCAACTTTGAAAAACACCAAAAAATTCAACAACCTGAACATTGAGAAACAGCAACAAATTCAACTGCAACCTCTACTTTGAAAAATACAAAAAGATTAAAAAAAAAACATTGAATACACCAATAAATTCAACAACCACCTCAATATTGAAAATCACCAACAAATGCAACAACAAAATCAACAATGAAAAACACCAGCAAATTCAACAAAAACCTCAACAAGGAAAAACACCAAAAAATTCAAGAACTACCTCAATTTGAAAAACACCAACAGATTTAACAACCACAACATTCAAATACACCAACAAATTCAACAACAAAATCTGCTTTGAAAAACACCAACAAATTCAACAACCTCAACTTTGAAAAACACTAACAAATTCAACAACAAACTCAACTTTTAAAAATACAGAAAATTTCAACAAAATAAAAATTGATAACACCAACAAATTCAACAAGAACCTCAATATTGAAAATCACCAACAAATTTAACAACAACCTCAACAATGAAAAACATCAATAATTCAACAACAACAACCACAACAATGAAAAACACCAAACAATTCAACAACAACCGCAACATTCAAAAACACCAACAAATTCAACAACACCCTCAACAATGAAAAACACCAAAAAATTCATCAACAACATCAGCATTCAAAAGCACCAACAAATTCAACAAAAACATCAACAATTAAAAACACCATAAAATTCAACAACAACGTCAACTTTGAAAAATACCAACAAATTCAGCAACCTCAACATTGAAAAACAACAACAAATTTAACAACAACCTCAACAATGAAAGACACCAACAAATTCAACAAAAACCTCAACAATGAAAAACACCTAAAAATTCATCAACAACCTCAACATTGAAAATCACCAACAAATTCAACAGAATCCTCAACAATGAAAAACACCAAAACATTCAGCAACAACCTCAACATTGAAAATCACCAACAAATTCAACAAAAAACTCAACAATGAAAAACACCAACAAATTCAAAAACCTCAACATGGAAAAGGACCAACAAATTCAACCACAACCTCAAAATTGAAAATCACCAACAAATTCAACAACAACCTCAACAATGAAAAACACCAACAAATTCAACAAAAACCTCAACAATGAAAAACACCTAAAAATTCATCAACAACCTCAACATTGAAAAACACCAACAAATTCAACAGAATCCTCAACAATGAAAAACGCCAAAAAATTCAACAACAACCTCAACATTGAAAATCATCAACAATTTCAACAAAATCCTCAACAATGAAAAACACCTAAAAATTCAACAACCTCAACATTGAAAATCACCAAAAAATACAACAAAAACTACAACAATGAAAAACACCAAAAAATTCAACAACAACCTCAACTTTGAAAAACAACAAACAATTCAACAAACACAACATTGAGAAACATCAACAAATTCAACTGCAACCTCAACTTTGAAAAATACAAAAAGATTCAAATAAAAACATTGAATACACCAATAAATTCAACAACAACCTCAACATTGAAAATCACCAACAAATTCAACAAAAACCTCAACAATGAAATACACCAAAATATTCATCAACAACCTCAACATTCAAAAACACCAAAAAATTCAACAAAAACCTCATCAATGAAAAACACCAAACAATTCAACAACAACCGCAACATTCAAAAGCACCAACAAATTCTACAACAACCTCAACAATGAAAAACACCGAAAAATTCATCAACAACCTCAACATTCAAAAACACCAACAAATTCAACAAAAACATCAACAATTAAAAGCACCATAAAATTCAACAACAACGTCAACTTTGAAAAATACCAACAAATTCAAGAAACTCAACATTGAAAAACAACAACAAATACAACAACAACCTCAACAATGAAAGACATCAAAAAATTCAACAAAAACCTCAACAATGAAAAACACCTAAAAATTCATCAACAACCTCAACATTCAAAAACACCAACAAATTCAACAACAACCTCAACAATGAAAAACACCAAAAAATTCATCAACAACCTCAACATTCAAAAACACCATCAAATTCAACAAAAACCTCAACAATTAAAAACACCAAAAAATTCAACAACAACGTCAACTTTGAAAAACTCCAACAATTTCAACAACAACATCAACAATGAAAAACACCAAGAAATTCAACAACAAACTCAACATTGAAAATCACCAACAAATTCAACAACAACCTCAACTTTGAAAAACACCAACAATTTCAAAAACCTCAACATGGAAAAAGACCAGCAAATTCAAACACAACCTTAACATTGAAAATCACCAACAAATTCAACAACAACGTCGACAATGAAAAACACCAACAAATTCAACAAACACCTCAACAATGATAAACACCAAAAAATTACATCAACAACCTCAACATTCAAAAACAACAACAAATTCAACAGAAACCTCAACAATGAAAAACACCAAAACATTCAACAACAACTGCAACATTGAAAATCACCAACAAATTCAACAAAAACCTCAACAATGAAAAACACAAAAAAATTCATCAACAACCTCAACATTCCAAAACACCAAAAAATTCAACAAAAACCTGAACAATGAAAAACATCAAAACATTCATCAACAACCTCAACTTTGAATAACACCAAAAAATTCAACAACCTCAACATTGAGAAACAGCAACAAATTCAACTGCAACCTCAATTTTGAAAAATACAAAAAGATTCAAAAAAAAACATTGAATACACCAATAAATTCAACAACAACCTCAATATTGAAAAACACCAACAAATTCAACAACAACCTCAACTTTGAAAAACACCAACAAATTCAAAAACCTCAACATGGAATAACACCAACAAATTCAACAACAACATCAATAATGAAAATCACCAACAAATTCAACAACAACCTCAACAATGAAAAACACCAACAAATTCAACAAAAACCTCAACAATGAAATACACCAAAATATTCATCAACAACCTCAACATTCAAAAACACCAAAAAATACAACAAAAACCTCATCAATGAAAAACACCAAAAAATTCAACAACAACCGCAACATTCAAAAGCACCAACAAATTCAACAACACCCTCAACAATGAAAAACACCGAAAAATTCATCAACAACCTCAACATTCAAAAACACCAACAAATTCAACAAAAACATCAACAATTAAAAGCACCATAAAATTCAAGAACAACGTCAACTTTGAAAAATACCAACAAATTCAACAACCTCAACATTGAAAAACAACAACAAATTCAACAACAACCTCAACAATGAAAGACATCAAAAAATTCAACAAAAACCTCAACAATGAAAAAGACCTAAAAATTCATCAACAACCTCAACATTCAAAAACACCAACAAATTCAACAACAACCTCAACAATGAAAAACACCAAAAAATTCATCAACAACCTCAACATTCAAAAACACCATCAAATTCAACAAAAACCTCAACAATTAAAAACACCACAAAATTCTACAACAAAGTCAACTTTGAAAAACTCCAACAATTTCAACAACAACATCAACAATGAAAAACACCAAGAAATTCAACAACAAACTCAACATTGAAAATCACCAACAAATTCAACAAAAACCTCAACAATGAAAAACACCAACAAATTCAAAAACCTCAACATGGAAAATGACCAACAAATTCAACCACAACCTCAAAATTGAAAATCACCAACAAATTCAACAACAACCTCAACAATGAAAAACACCAACAAATTCAACAGAAACCTCAACTTTGATAAATACAAGAAAGATCAAAATAAAACAGAGATAACACCAATAAATTCAACAACCTCATCTTTGAATAACACCAAAAAATTCAACAACCTCAACATTGAGTTACAGCAACAAATTCAACTGCAACCTCAACATTGAAAAATACAGAAAGATTCAAAAAAAAACATTGAATACACCAATAAATTCAACAACAACCTCAACATTGAAAATCACAAACAAATTCAACAAAAACCTCAACAATGAATCACACCAAAAAATTCATCAACAACCTCAACATTCAAAAACAACAAAAAATTCAACAAAAACCTCAACAACGAAAAACAGCAAAAAATTCAGCAACAACCTCAACTTTGAAAAACACCAACAACTTCAACAACCTCAACATTGAAAAACACCAAAAAATTCAACAAAAACCTCAACTTTGAACAATACAAAAAAGATCAAAAAAAACCATTGATAACACCAATAAATTCAACAACCTCAACATTGAAAATCACCAACAAATTCAACAAAAACCTCAGCAATGAAAAACATCAAAAATTCTACAACAACCTCAACATTGAAAAACACCAAAAAATTCAACAACCTCAAATTTGAGAAACAGCAACAAATTCAACTGCAACCTCAACTTTGAAAAATACAAAAAGATTCAAAAAAAAACATTGAATACAACAATAAATTCAACAACAACCTCAATATTGAAATTCACCAAAAAATTCAACAACAACCTCAACTTTGAAAAACACCAACAAATTCAAAAACCTCAATATGGAGAAACAACAACAAATTCAACTGCAACCTCAATATTGAAAATCACCAACAAATTCAACAGCAACCTCAACAATGAAAAACACCAACAAATTCAACAAAAACCTCAACAAGGAAATACACCAAAAAATTCAACAATAACCTCAATTTGAAAAACACCAACAGCTTTAACAACCACAACATTCAAATACACCAACAAATTCAACAACAAACTCAGCTTTGAAAAACACCAACAAATTCAACAACCTCAACATTGAAAAACACCAACAAATTCAACAACAACCTCAACTTTTAAAAATACAAAAAGGTTCAACAAAATAAAAATTGATAACACCAACAAATTCAACAACAACCTCAATATTGAAAATCACCAACGAATTTAACAACAACCTCAACAATGTAAAACGTCAAAAACTCAACAACAACCACAACAATGAAAAACACCAAACAATTCAACAACAAGCTCAACATTCAAAAACACCAACAAATTAAACAAAAAACTCAACAATGAAAAACACCAAAAAATTCATCAACAACCTCAACATTCAAAAACACCAACAAATTCAACAAAAACCTCAACAATTAAAAACACCAAAAAATTCAACAACAACGTCAACTTTTGAAAATACCAACAAATTCAACAACCTCAAATTGAAATACACCAAAAAATTCAACAATAACCTCAATTTGAAAAACACCAACAGCTTTAACAACCACAACATTCAAATACACCAACAAATTCAACAACAAACTCAGCTTTGAAAAACACCAACAAATTCAACAACCTCAACATTGAAAAACACCAACAAATTCAACAACAACCTCAACTTTTAAAAATACAAAAAGGTTCAACAAAATAAAAATTGATAACACCAACAAATTCAACAACAACCTCAATATTGAAAATCACCAACGAATTTAACAACAACCTCAACAATGTAAAACGTCAAAAACTCAACAACAACCACAACAATGAAAAACACCAAACAATTCAACAACAAGCTCAACATTCAAAAACACCAACAAATTAAACAAAAAACTCAACAATGAAAAACACCAAAAAATTCATCAACAACCTCAACATTCAAAAACACCAACAAATTCAACAAAAACCTCAACAATTAAAAACACCAAAAAATTCAACAACAACGTCAACTTTTGAAAATACCAACAAATTCAACAACCTCAAATTGAAAAACACCAACAAATTCAACAACAAACTCAACATTGAAAAACACCAAAAAATTCAACAACAACCTCAACATTGAAAACTCCAACAATTTCAGCAACAACCTCAACAATGAAAAACACCAAAAAATTCAACAACAAACTCAACACTGAAAATCCCCAACAAATTCAACAACAACCTCAACTTTAAATAAAAACCAACAAATTCAAAAACCTCAACATGGAAAAAGACCAACAAATTCAACCACAACCACAAAATTGAAAATCACCAACAAATTCAACAACAACCTCAACAATGAAAAAAACCAACAAATTCAACAAAAACCTCAACAATGAATAACACCTAAAATTTCATCAACAACCTCAACATTGAAAAACACCAACAAATTCAACAGAATCCTCAACAATGAAATACACCAAAATATTCATCAACAACCTCAACATTCAAAAATACCATCAAATTCAACAGAAACCTCAACAATGAAAATCACCAACAAATTCAACAACATCCTCAACAAGGACAAACTCCAACAAATTCATCAAAAACCTCAACAATGAAAAACACCAAAAAATTCAACAACAATCTCAATTTGAAAAACAAGAACAGATTTAACAACCTCAACATTTAAATGCACCAACAATTTCAACAACAACCTCAGCTTTGAAAAAGACGAACAAATTAACCAACCTAAACATTGAAAAACAAAGACAAATTCAACAACATCCTCAACTTTAAAAAATACAAAAAGGTTCAACAAAATAAAAATTGATAACACCAACAAGTTCAACAAAAACCTCAATATTGAAAATCACCAACAAATTTAACAACAACCTCAACAATTAAAAACATCAAAAATTCAACAACAACCACAACAATGAAAAACACCAAACAATTCAACAACAACCTCAACATTCAAAAACAACAACACATTCAACAGAAACCTCAACAATCAAAAACACCAAAAAATTCAACAACAACCTCAACATTGAAAATCACCAACAAATTCAACAAAAACCTCAACAATGAAAAACACCAAAAAATTGATCAACAACCTCAACATTCAAAAACACCAAAAAATTCAACAAAAACCTCAACAATGAAAAACATCAAAAAATTCATCAACAGCCTCAACATTGAAAAACACCAACAAATTCAACAACAAACTCAACATTGAAAATCACCAAAAAATTCAACAACAACCTCAACATTGAAAAACTCCAACAATTTCAACAACAACCTCAACATTGAAAAACACCAACAAATTCAAAAACCTCAACATAGAAAAACACCAACAAATTCAACTACAACCTCAATATTGAAAATCACCAACAAATTCAAAAGCAACCTCAACAATGAAAAACTCCAACAAATTCAACAAAAACCTCAACAATGAAAAACACCAAAAAATTCAACAACAACCTCATTTTGAAAAACACCAACAGATTTAACAACCTCTACGTTCAAATACACCAACAAATTCAACAACAACCTCAACTTTTAAAAATGCAAAAAGGTTCAACAAAATAAAAATTGATAACACCAACAAAATCAACAACAACCTCAATATTGAAAATCACCAACAAATTCAACAACAACCTGAACAATGAAAAACATCAAAAATTCATCAACAACAACCACAACAATGAAAAACAGCAAACAATTCAAAAACAACCTCAACATTCAAAAACACCAACAAATCCAACAACAATCTCAACAATGAAAAACACCAAAAAATTCATCAACAAACTCAACATTCAAAAACACCAACAAATTCAACAGAAACCTCAACAATCAAAAACACCAAAAAATTCAACAACAACCTCAACATTGAAAATCACCAACAATTTCAACAAAAACCTCAACAATGAAAAACACCAAAAAATTGATCAACAACCTCAACATTCAAAAACACCAAAAAATTCAACAAAAACCTCAACAATGAAAAACATCAAAAAATTCATCAACAGCCTCAACATTGAAAAACACCAACAAATTCAACAACAAACTCAACATTGAAAATCACCAAAAAATTCAACAACAACTTCAACATTGAAAAACTCCAACAATTTCAACAACAACCTCAACTTTGAAAAACACCAACAAATTCAAAAACCTCAACATAGAAAAACACCAACAAATTCAACTACAACCTCAATATTGAAAATCACCATCAAAATCAAAAGCAACCTCAACAATGAAAAACTCCAACAAATTCAACAAAAACCTCAACAATGAAAAACACCAAAAAGTTCAACAACAACCTCATTTTGAAAAACACCAACAGATTTAACAACCTCTACGTTCAAATACACCAACAAATTCAACAACAACCTCAACTTTTAAAAATGCAAAAAGGTTCAACAAAATAAAAATTGATAACACCAACAAAATCAACAACAACCTCAACATTGAAAATAACCAGCAAATTCAACAACAACCTGAACAATGAAAAACATCAAAAATTCATCAACAACAACCACAACAATGAAAAACAGCAAACAATTCAAAAACAACCTCAACATTCAAAAACACCAACAAATCCAACAACAATCTCAACAATGAAAAACACCAAAAAATTCATCAACAAACTCAACATTCAAAAACACCAACAAATTCAACAAAAACCTCAACAATTAAAAACAACAAAAAATTCAACAACAATGTCAACTTTGAAAAATACCAACAAATTCAACAACAAACTCAACATTGAAAATCACCAAAAAATTTCAGCAACAACCTCAACATTGAAAAACTCCATCAATTTCAACAACAACATCAACAATGAAAAACACCAAAAAATTCAACAACAAACTCAACATTGAAAATCACCAACAAATTCAACAACAACCTCGACAATGAAAAACACCAACAAATTCAACAAAAACCTCAACAATAAAAAACACCAAAAAATTTCATCAACAACCTCATCATTCAAAAACACCAACAAATTCAACAGAAACCTCAACAATGAAAAACACCAAAAAATTCAACAACAACCGCAACATTGAAAATCACCAACAAATTCAACAAAAACCTCAACAATGAAAAACACCAAAAAATTTCATCAACAACCTCAACATTCAAAAACACCAACAAATTCAACAGAAACCTCAACAATGAAAAACACCAAAAAATTCCATCAACAATCTCAACTTTGAAAAACACCAACAACTTCAACAACCTCAACATTGAAAAACACCAACAAATTCAACTGCAACCTCAACTTTGAAAAATACAAAAAAGATCAAAAAAAACCATTGATAACACCAATAAATTCAAAAACCTCAACACTGAAAATCGCCAACAAATTGGACAACAACCTCAGAAATGAAAAACATAAAAAAATTCAACAACAACCTCAACTTTGAAAAACACCAAAAAATTCAACAACCTGAACATTGAGAAACAGCAACAAATTCAACTGCAACCTGTACTTTGAAAAATACAAAAAGATTAAAAAAAAAACATTGAATACACCAATAAATTCAACAACCACCTCAATATTGAAAATCACCAACAAATGCAACAACAAAATCAACAATGAAAAACACCAGCAAATTCAACAAAAACCTCAACAAGGAAAAACACCAAAAAATTCAAGAACAACCTCAATTTGAAAAACACCAACAGATTTAACAACCACAACATTCAAATACACCAACAAATTCAACAACAAAATCTGCTTTGAAAAACACCAACAAATTCAACAACCTCAACTTTGAAAAACACTAACAAATTCAACAACAAACTCAACTTTTAAAAATACAGAAAATTTCAACAAAATAAAAATTGATAACACCAACAAATTCAACAAGAACCTCAATATTGAAAATCACCAACAAATTTAACAACAACCTCAACAATGAAAAACATCAATAATTCAACAACAACAACCACAACAATGAAAAACACCAAACAATTCAACAACAACCGCAACATTCAAAAACACCAACAAATTCAACAACACCCTCAACAATGAAAAACACCAAAAAATTCATCAACAACATCAGCATTCAAAAGCACCAACAAATTCAACAAAAACATCAACAATGAAAAACACCTAAAAATTCAACAACCTCAACATTGAAAATCACCAAAAAATACAACAAAAACTTCAACAATGAAAAACACCAAAAAATTCAACAACAACCTCAAATTTGAAAAACAACAAACAATTCAACAACCACAACATTGAGAAACATCAACAAATTCAACTGCAACCTCAACTTTGAAAAATACAAAAAGATTCAAATAAAAACATTGAATACACCAATAAATTCAACAACAACCTCAACATTGAAAATCACCAACAAATTCAACAAAAACCTCAACAATGAAATACACCAAAATATTCATCAACAACCTCAACATTCAAAAACACCAAAAAATTCAACAAAAACCTCATCAATGAAAAACACCAAACAATTCAACAACAACCGCAACATTCAAAAGCACCAACAAATTCTACAACAACCTCAACAATGAAAAACACCGAAAAATTCATCAACAACCTCAACATTCAAAAACACCAACAAATTCAACAAAAACCTCAACAAATAAAAACAACAAAAAATTCAACAACAATGTCAACTTTGAAAAATACCAACAAATTCAACAACAAACTCAACATTGAAAATCACCAAAAAATTTCAGCAACAACCTCAACATTGATAAACTCCATCAATTTCAACAACAACATCAACAATGAAAAACACCAAAAAATTCAACAACAAACTCAACATTGAAAATCACCAACAAATTCAACAACAACCTCGACAATGAAAAACACCAACAAATTCAACAAAAACCTCAACAATAAAAAACACCAAAAAATTTCATCAACAACCTCATCATTCAAAAACACCAACAAATTCAACAGAAACCTCAACAATGAAAAACACCAAAAAATTCAACAACAACCGCAACATTGAAAATCACCAACAAATTCAACAGAAACCTCAACAATGAAAAACACCAAAAAATTCCATCAACAATCTCAACTTTGAAAAACACCAACAACTTCAACAACCTCAACATTGAAAAACACCAACAAATTCAACTGCAACCTCAACTTTGAAAAATACAAAAAAGATCAAAAAAAACCATTGATAACACCAATAAATTCAAAAACCTCAACACTGAAAATCGCCAACAAATTGGACAACAACCTCAGAAATGAAAAACATAAAAAAATTCAACAACAACCTCAACTTTGAAAAACACCAAAAAATTCAACAACCTGAACATTGAGAAACAGCAACAAATTCAACTGCAACCTGTACTTTGAAAAATACAAAAAGATTAAAAAAAAAACATTGAATACACCAATAAATTCAACAACCACCTCAATATTGAAAATCACCAACAAATGCAACAACAAAATCAACAATGAAAAACACCAGCAAATTCAACAAAAACCTCAACAAGGAAAAACACCAAAAAATTCAAGAACAACCTCAATTTGAAAAACACCAACAGATTTAACAACCACAACATTCAAATACACCAACAAATTCAACAACAAAATCTGCTTTGAAAAACACCAACAAATTCAACAACCTCAACTTTGAAAAACACTAACAAATTCAACAACAAACTCAACTTTTAAAAATACAGAAAATTTCAACAAAATAAAAATTGATAACACCAACAAATTCAACAAGAACCTCAATATTGAAAATCACCAACAAATTTAACAACAACCTCAACAATGAAAAACATCAATAATTCAACAACAACAACCACAACAATGAAAAACACCAAACAATTCAACAACAACCGCAACATTCAAAAACACCAACAAATTCAACAACACCCTCAACAATGAAAAACACCAAAAAATTCATCAACAACATCAGCATTCAAAAGCACCAACAAATTCAACAAAAACATCAACAATTAAAAACACCATAAAATTCAACAACAATGTCAACTTTGAAAAATACCAACAAATTCAGCAACCTCAACATTGAAAAACAACAACAAATTTAACAACAACCTCAACAATGAAAGACACCAACAAATTCAACAAAAACCTCAACAATGAAAAACACCTAAAAATTCATCATCAACCTCAACATTGAAAATCACCAACAAATTCAATAGAATCCTCAACAATGAAAAATACCAAAACATTCAGCAACAACCTCAACATTGAAAATCACCAACAAATTCAACAAAAAACTCAACAATGAAAAACACCAACAAATTCAAAAACCTCAACATGGAAAAGGACCAACAAATTCAACCACAACCTCAAAATTGAAAATCACCAACAAATTCAACAACAACCTCAACAATGAAAAACACCAACAAATTCAACAAAAACCTCAACAATGAAAAACACCTAAAAATTCATCAACAACCTCAACATTGAAAAACACCAACAAATTCAACAGAATCCTCAACAATGAATAACACCAAAAACTTCAACAACAACCTCAACATTGAAAATCATCAACAATTTCAACAAAATCCTCAACAATGAAAAACACCTAAAAATTCAACAACCTCAACATTGAAAATCACCAAAAAATACAACAAAAACTTCAACAATGAAAAACACCAAAAAATTCAACAACAACCTCAACTTTGAAAAACAACAAACAATTCAACAACCACAACATTGAGAAACATCAACAAATTCAACTGCAACCTCAACTTTGAAAAATACAAAAAGATTCAAATAAAAACATTGAATACACCAATAAATTCAACAACAACCTCAACATTGAAAATCACCAACAAATTCAACAAAAACCTCAACAATGAAATACACCAAAATATTCATCAACAACCTCAACATTCAAAAACACCAAAAAATTCAACAAAAACCTCATCAATGAAAAACACCAAACAATTCAACAACAACCGCAACATTCAAAAGCACCAACAAATTCTACAACAACCTCAACAATGAAAAACACCGAAAAATTCATCAACAACCTCAACATTCAAAAACACCAACAAATTCAACAAAAACATCAACAATTAAAAGCACCATAAAATTCAACAACAACGTCAACTTTGAAAAATACCAACAAATTCAAGAAACTCAACATTGAAAAACAACAACAAATACAACAACAACCTCAACAATGAAAGACATCAAAAAATTCAACAAAAACCTCAACAATGAAAAACACCTAAAAATTCATCAACAACCTCAACATTCAAAAACACCAACAAATTCAACAACAACCTCAACAATGAAAAACACCAAAAAATTCATCAACAACCTCAACATTCAAAAACACCATCAAATTCAACAAAAACCTCAACAATTAAAAACACCAAAAAATTCAACAACAACGTCAACTTTGAAAAACTCCAACAATTTCAACAACAACATCAACAATGAAAAACACCAAGAAATTCAACAACAAACTCAACATTGAAAATCACCAACAAATTCAACAACAACCTCAACTTTGAAAAACACCAACAATTTCAAAAACCTCAACATGGAAAAAGACCAGCAAATTCAAACACAACCTTAACATTGAAAATCACCAACAAATTCAACAACAACGTCGACAATGAAAAACACCAACAAATTCAACAAACACCTCAACAATGATAAACACCAAAAAATTACATCAACAACCTCAACATTCAAAAACAACAACAAATTCAACAGAAACCTCAACAATGAAAAACACCAAAACATTCAACAACAACTGCAACATTGAAAATCACCAACAAATTCAACAAAAACCTCAACAATGAAAAACACAAAAAAATTCATCAACAACCTCAACATTCAAAAACACCAAAAAATTCAACAAAAACCTGAACAATGAAAAACATCAAAACATTCATCAACAACCTCAACTTTGAATAACACCAAAAAATTCAACAACCTCAACATTGAGAAACAGCAACAAATTCAACTGCAACCTCAATTTTGAAAAATACAAAAAGATTCAAAAAAAAACATTGAATACACCAATAAATTCAACAACAACCTCAATATTGAAAAACACCAACAAATTCAACAGCAATCTCAACTTTGAAAAACACCAACAAATTCAAAAACCTCAACATGGAATAACACCAACAAATTCAACAACAACATCAATAATGAAAATCACCAACAAATTCAACAACAACCTCAACAATGAAAAACACCAACAAATTCAATAAAAACCTCAACAATGAAATACACCAAAATATTCATCAACAACCTCAACATTCAAAAACACCAATAAATACAACAAAAACCTCATCAATGAAAAACACCAAAAAATTCAACAACAAGCGCAACATTCAAAAGCACCAACAAATTCAACAACACCCTCAACAATGAAAAACATCGAAAAATTCATCAACAACCTCAACATTCAAAAACACCAACAAATTCAACAAAAACATCAACAATTAAAAACACCATAAAATTCAAGAACAACGTCAACTTTGAAAAGTACCAACAAATTCAACAACCTCAACATTGAAAAACAACAACAAATTCAACAACAACCTCAACAATGAAAGACATCAAAAAATTCAACAAAAACCTCAACAATGAAAAAGACCTAAAAATTCATCAACAACCTCAACATTCAAAAACACCAAGAAATTCAACAACAACCTCAACAATGAAAAACACCAAAAAATTCATCAACAACCTCAACATTCAAAAACACCAAAAAATTCAACAAAAACCTCATCAATGAAAAACACCAAAAAATTCAACAACCACAACCACAACAATGAAAAACACCAAACAATTCAACAAAAACCGCAACATTCAAAAGCACCAACAAATTCAACAACACCCTCAACAATGAAAAACACCGAAAAATTCATCAACAACCTCAACATTCAAAAACACCAACAAATTTAACAAAAACATCAACAATTAAAAACACCATAAAATTCAACAACAACGTCAACTTTGAAAAATACCAACAAATTCAACAACCTCAACATTGAAAAACAACAACAAATTCAACAACAACCTAAACAATGAAAGACATCAAAAAATTCAACAAAAACCTCAACAATGAAAAACACCTAAAAATTCATCAACAACCTCAACATTCAAAAACACCAACAAATTCAACAACAACCTCAACAATGAAAAACACCAAAAAATTCATCAACAACCTCAACATTCAAAAACACCATCAAATTCAACAAAAACCTCAACAATTAAAAACACCAAAAAATTCAACAACAACGTCAACTTTGAAAAACTCCAACAATTTCAACAACAACATCAACAATGAAAAACACCAAGATATTCAACAACAAACTCAACATTGAAAATCACCAACAAATTTAACAACAACCTCAACTTTGAAAAACACCAACAATTTCAAAAACCTCAACATGGAAAAAGACCAGCAAATTCAAACACAACCTTAACATTGAAAATCACCAACAAATTCAACAACAACGTCGACAATGAAAAACACCAACAAATTCAACAAACACCTCAACAATGATAAACACCAAAAAATTTCATCAACAACCTCAACATTCAAAAACACCAACAAATTCAACAGACACCTCAACAATGAAAAACATCAAAACATTCATCAACAACCTCAACTTTGAATAACACCAAAAAATTCAACAACCTCAACCTTGAGAAACAGCAACAAATTCAACAACAAACTCAACATTGAAAATCACCAACAAATTCAACAACAACCTCAACTTTGAAAAACACCAACAAATTCAAAAATCTCAACATGGAAAAACAACAACAAATTCAACCACAACCTCAACATTGAAAATCACCAACAAATTCAACAACAACCTCAACAATGAAAAACACTAACAAATTCAACAAAAACCTCAACAATGAAATACACCAAAATATTCATCAACAACCTCAACATTCAAAAATACCATCAAATTCAACAGAAACCTCAACAATGAAAATCACCAACAAATTCAACAACATCCTCAACAAGGACAAACTCCAACAAATTCATCAAAAACCTCAACAATGAAAAACACCAAAAAATTCAACAACAATCTCAATTTGAAAAACACGAACAGATTTAACAACCTCAACATTCAAATGCACCAACAAATTCAACAACAACCTCAGCTTTGAAAAAGACGAACAAATTAACCAACCTAAACATTGAAAAACAACGACAAATTCAACAACATCCTCAACTTTAAAAAATACAGAAAGGTTCAACAAAATAAAAATTGATAACACCAACAAGTTCAACAAAAACCTCAATATTGAAAATCACCAACAAATTTAACAACAACCTCAACAATTAAAAACATCAAAAATTCAACAACAACCACAACAATGAAAACCACCAAACAATTCAACAACAACCTCAACATTGAAAATCACCAACAAATTCAACAAAAACCTCAACAATGAAAAACACCAAAAAATTGATCAACAACCTCAACATTCAAAAACACCAAAAAATTCAACAAAAACCTCAACAATGAAAAACATCAAAAAATTCATCAACAGCCTCAACATTGAAAAACACCAACAAATTCAACAACAAACTCAACATTGAAAATCACCAAAAAATTCAACAACAACCTCAACATTGAAATTCATCAACAATTTCAACAAAATCCTCAACAATGAAAAACACCTAAAAATTCAACAACCTCAACATTGAAAATCAGCAAAAAATACAACAAAAACGTCAACAATGAAAAACACCAAAAAATTCAACAACAACCTCAACTTTGAAAAACAACAAACAATTCAACAACCTCAACATTGAGAAACAGTTACAAATTCAACTGCAACCTCAACTTTGAAAAATACAAAAAGATTCAAATAAAAACATTGAATACACCAATAAATTCAACAACAACCTCAACATTGAAAATCACCAACAAATTCAACAAAAACCTCAACAATGAAATACACCAAAATATTCATCAACAACCTCAACATTCAAAAACACCAAAAAATTCAACAAAAACCTCATCAATGAAAAACACCAAAAAATTCAACAACAACAACCACAACAATGAAAAACACCAAACAATTCAACAACAACCGCAACATTCAAAAGCACCAACAAATTCAACAACACCCTCAACAATGAAAAACACCGAAAAATTCATCAACAACCTCAACATTCAAAAACACCAACAAATTTAACAAAAACATCAACAATTAAAAACACCATAAAATTCAACAACAACGTCAACTTTGAAAAATACCAACAAATTCAACAACCTCAACATTGAAAAACAACAATAAATTCAACAACAACCTCAACAATGAAAGACATCAAAAAATTCAACAAAAACCTCAACAATGAAAAACACCGAAAAATTCATCAACAACCTCAACATTCAAAAACACCAACAAATTTAACAAAAACATCAACAATTAAAAACACCATAAAATTCAACAACAACGTCAACTTTGAAAAATACCAACAAATTCAACAACCTCAACATTGAAAAACAACAATAAATTCAACAACAACCTCAACAATGAAAGACATCAAAAAATTCAACAAAAACCTCAACAATGAAAAACACCTAAAAATTCATCAACAACCTCAACATTCAAAAACACCATCAAATTCAACAAAAACCTCAACAATTAAAAACACCAAAAAATTCAACAACAACGTCAACTTTGAAAAACTCCAACAATTTCAACAACAACATCAACAATGAAAAACACCAAGAAATTCAACAACAAACTCAACATTGAAAATCACCAACAAATTCAACAACAACCTCAACTTTGAAAAACACCAACAATTTCAAAAACCTCAACATGGAAAAAGACCAGCAAATTCAAACACAACCTTAACATTGAAAATCACCAACAAATTCAACAACAACGTCGACAATGAAAAACACCAACAAATTCAACAAACACCTCAACAATGATAAACACCAAAAAATTACATCAACAACCTCAACATTCAAAAACAACAACAAATTCAACAGAAACCTCAACAATGAAAAACACCAAAACATTCAACAACAACTGCAACATTGAAAATCACCAACAAATTCAACAAAAACCTCAACAATGAAAAACACAAAAAAATTCATCAACAACCTCAACATTCCAAAACACCAAAAAATTCAACAAAAACCTGAACAATGAAAAACATCAAAACATTCATCAACAACCTCAACTTTGAATAACACCAAAAAATTCAACAACCTCAACATTGAGAAACAGCAACAAATTCAACAACAAACTCAACATTGAAAATCACCAACAAATTCAACAACAACCTCAACTTTGAAAAACACCAACAAATTCAAAAATCGCAACATGGAAAAACAGAAACAAATTCAACCACAACCTCAACATTGAAAATCACCAACAAATTCAACAACAACCTCAACAATGAAAAACACTAACAAATTCAACAACAACCTCAACAATGAAATACACTAAAATATTCATCAACAACCTCAACATTCAAAAATACCATCAAATTCAACAGAAACCTCAACAATGAAAATCACCAACAAATTCAACAACATCCTCAACAAGGACAAACTCCAACAAATTCATCAAAAACCTCAACAATGAAAAACACCAAAAAATTCAACAACAATCTCAATTTGAAAAACACGAACAGATTTAACAACCTCAACATTCAAATGCACCAACAAATTCAACAACAACCTCAGCTTTGAAAAAGACGAACAAATTAACCAACCTAAACATTGAAAAACAACGACAAATTCAACAACATCCTCAACTTTAAAAAATACAGAAAGGTTCAACAAAATAAAAATTGATAACACCAACAAGTTCAACAAAAACCTCAATATTGAAAATCACCAACAAATTTAACAACAACCTCAACAATTAAAAACATCAAAAATTCAACAACAACCACAACAATGAAAACCACCAAACAATTCAACAACAACCTCAACATTGAAAATCACCAACAAATTCAACAAAAACCTCAACAATGAAAAACACCAAAAAATTGATCAACAACCTCAACATTCAAAAACACCAAAAAATTCAACAAAAACCTCAACAATGAAAAACATCAAAAAATTCATCAACAGCCTCAACATTGAAAAACACCAACAAATTCAACAACAAACTCAACATTGAAAATCACCAAAAAATTCAACAACAACCTCAACATTGAAAATCATCAACAATTTCAACAAAATCCTCAACAATGAAAAACACCTAAAAATTCAACAACCTCAACATTGAAAATCACCAAAAAATACAACAAAAACGTCAACAATGAAAAACACCAAAAAATTCAACAACAACCTCAACTTTGAAAAACAACAAACAATTAAACAACCTCAACATTGAGAAACAGCAACAAATTCAACTGCAGCCTCAACTTTGAAAAATACAAAAAGATTCAAATAAAAACATTGAATACACCAATAAATTCAACAACAACCTCAACATTGAAAATCACCAACAAATTCAACAAAAACCTCAACAATGAAATACACCAAAATATTCATCAACAACCTCAACATTCAAAAACACCAAAAAATTCAACAAAAACCTCATCAATGAAAAACACCAAAAAATTCAACAACAACAACCACAACAATGAAAAACACCAAACAATTCAACAACAACCGCAACATTCAAAAGCACCAACAAATTCAACAACACCCTCAACAATGAAAAACACCGAAAAATTCATCAACAACCTCAACATTCAAAAACACCAACAAATTTAACAAAAACATCAACAATTAAAAACACCATAAAATTCAACAACAACGTCAACTTTGAAAAATACCAACAAATTCAACAACCTCAACATTGAAAAACAACAACAAATTCAACAACAACCTCAACAATGAAAGACATCAAAAAATTCAACAAAAACCTCAACAATGAAAAACACCTAAAAATTCATCAACAACCTCAACATTCAAAAACACCAACAAATTCAACAACAACCTCAACAATGAAAAACACCAAAAAATTCATCAACAACCTCAACATTCAAAAACACCATCAAATTCAACAAAAACCTCAACAATTAAAAACACCAAAAAATTCAACAACAACGTCAACTTTGAAAAACTCCAACAATTTCAACAACAACATCAACAATGAAAAACACCAAGAAATTCAACAACAAACTCAACATTGAAAATCACCAACAAATTCAACAACAACCTCAACTTTGAAAAACACCAACAATTTCAAAAACCTCAACATGGAAAAAGACCAGCAAATTCAAACACAACCTTAACATTGAAAATCACCAACAAATTCAACAACAACGTCGACAATGAAAAACACCAACAAATTCAACAAACACCTCAACAATGATAAACACCAAAAAATTACATCAACAACCTCAACATTCAAAAACACCAACAAATTCAACAGAAACCTCAACAATGAAAAACACCAAAACATTCAACAACAACTGCAACATTGAAAATCACCAACAAATTCAACAAAAACCTCAACAATGAAAAACACAAAAAAATTCATCAACAACCTCAACATTCAAAAACACCAAAAAATTCAACAAAAACCTGAACAATGAAAAACATCAAAACATTCATCAACAACCTCAACTTTGAATAACACCAAAAAATTCAACAACCTCAACATTGAGAAACAGCAACAAATTCAACTGCAACCTCAATTTTGAAAAATACAAAAAGATTCAAAAAAAAACATTGAATACACCAATAAATTCAACAACAACCTCAATATTGAAAATCACCAAAAAATTCAACAGCAACCTCAACTTTGAAAAACACCAACAAATTCAAAAACCTCAACATGGAATAACACCAACAAATTCAACAACAACATCAATATTGAAAATCACCAACAAATTCAACAACAACCTCAACAATGAAAAACACCAACAAATTCAACAAAAACCTCAACAATGAAAAACACCAAAAAATTCAACAACGACCTCAATTTGAAAAACACCAACAGATTTAACAACCTCAACATTCAAATACACCAACAAATTCAACAACAAACTCAGCTTTGAAAAACAGCAACAAATTCAACAACCTCAACATGGAAAAACACCAACAAATACAACCACAACCTCAACATTGAAAATCACCAACAAATTCAACAACAACCTCAACAATGAAAAACACTAACAAATTCAACAAAAACCTCAACAATGAAATACACCAAAATATTCATCAACAACCTCAACATTCAAAAATACCATCAAATTCAACAGAAACCTCAACAATGAAAATCACCAACAAATTCAACAACATCCTCAACAAGGACAAACTCCAACAAATTCATCAAAAACCTCAACAATGAAAAACACCAACAAATTCAACAACAAACTCAACATTGAAAATCACCAAAAAATTCAACAACAACCTCAATTTGAAAAACACCAACACATTTAACAACCTCAACATTCAAATACACCAAGAAATTCAACAACAAACTCAGCTTTGAAAAACAGCAACAAATTCAACAACCTCAACATGGAAAAACACCAACAAATTCAACAACAACCTCAACAATGAGAAAGACTAACAAATTCAACAAAAACCTCAACAATGAAATACACCAAAATATTCATCAACAACCTCAACATTCAAAAATACCATCAAATTCAACAGAAACCTCAACAATGAAAATCACCAACAAATTCAACAACACCCTCAACAAGGACAAACTCCAGCAAATTCATCAAAAACCTCAACAATGAAAAACACCAAAAAATTCAACAACAATCTCAATTTGCAAAACACGAACAGATTTAACAACCTCAACATTCAAATGCACCAACAAATTCAACAACAACCTCAGCTTTGAAAAAGACGAACAAATTAACCAACCTAAACATTGAAAAACAACGACAAATTCAACAACATCCTCAACTTAAAAAAATACAAAAAGGTTCAACAAAATAAAAATTGATAACACCAACAAGTTCAACAACAACCTCAATATTGAAAATCACCAACAAATTTAACAACAACCTCAACAATTAAAAACATCAAAAATTCAACAACAACAACCACAACAATGAAAAACACCAAACAATTCAACAACAACTTCAACATTCAAAAACACCAACACATTCAACAGAAACCTCAACAACCAAAAACACCAAAAAATTCAACAACAACCTCAACATTGAAAATCACCAACAAATTCAACAAAAACCTCAACAATGAAAAACATCAAAAAATTCATCAACAGCCTCAACATTCAAAAACACCAACAAATTCAACAAAAACCTGAACAATTAAAAACACCAAAAAATTCAACAACAACGTCAACTTTTAAAAATACCAACAAATTCAACAACCTCAAATTGAAAAACACCAACAAATTCAACAACAAACTCAACATTGAAAAACACCAAAAAATTCAACAACAACCTCAACATTGAAAACTCCAGCAATTTCAGCAACAACCTCAACAATGAAAAACACCAAAAAATTCAACAACAAACTCAACGCTGAAAATCCCCAACAAATTCAACAACAACCTCAACTTTGAAATAAAACCAACGAATTCAAAAACCTCAACATGGAAAAGGACCAACAAATTCAATCACAACCTCAAAATTGAAAATCACCAACAAATTCAACAACAACCTCAACAATGAAAAAAACCAACAAATTCAACAAAAACCTCAACAATGAAAAACACCTAAAAATTCATCAACAACCTCAACATTGAAAAACACCAACAAATTCAATAGAATCCTGAACAATGAAAAACACCAAAAACTTCAACAACAACCTCAACATTGAAAATCATCAACAATTTCAACAAAATCCTCAACAATGAAAAACACCAATAAATTCAACAACCTCAACATTGAAAATCACCAAAAATTACAACAAAAACGTCAACAATGAAAAACACCAAAAAATTCAACAACAACCTCAACTTTGAAAAACAACAAAAAATTCAACAACCTCAACATTGAGAAACAGCAACAAATTCAACTGCAACCTCAACTTTGAAAAATACAAAAAGATTCAAATAAAAACATTGAATACACCAATAAATTCAACAACAACTTCAACATTGAAAATCACCAACAAATTCAACAAAACCTCAACAATGAAATACACCAAAATATTCATCAACAACCTCAATATTCAAAAACACCAAAAAATTCAACAAAACCTCATCAATGAAAAACACCAAAATATTCAACAACAACAACCACAGCAATGAAAAACACCAAACAATTCAACAACAACCGCAACATTCAAAAGCACCAACAAATTCAACAACACCCTCAACAATGAAAAACACCGAAAAATTCATCAACAACCTCAACATTCAAAAACACCAACAAATTCAACAAAAACATCAACAATTAAAAACACCATAAAATTCAACAACAACGTCAACTTTGAAAAATACCAACAAATTCAACAACCTCAACATTCAAAAACACGAACAAATTCAACAACAACCTCAACAATTAAAAACACCAAAAATTTCAACAACAACGTCAACTTTGAAAAAATCCAACAATTTCAACAACAACATCAACAATGAAAAACACCATGAAATTCAACAACAAACTCAACATTGAAATTCACCAACAAATTCAACAACAACCTCAACTTTGAAAAACACCAACAATTTCAAAAACCTCAACATGGAAAAAGACCAACAAATTCAACCACAACCTTAACATTGAAAATCACCAACAAATTCAACAACAACGTCGACAATGAAAAACACCAACACATTCAACAAACACCTCAACAATGATAAACAACAAAAAATTTCATCAACAACCTCAACATTCAAAAACACCTACAAATTCAACAGAAACCTCAACAATGAAAAACACCAAAAATTCAACAACAACTGCAACATTGAACATCACCAACAAATTCAACAAACACCTCAACAATGAAAAACACAAAAAAATTCATCAACAACCTCAACATTCAAAAGCACCAAAATATTCAACAAAAACCTCAACAATGAAAAACATCAAAAAATTCATCAACAACCTCAACTTTGAATAACACCAAAAAATTCAACAACCTCAACCTTGAGAAACAGCAACAAATTCAACAACAAACTCAACATTGAAAATCACCAACAAATTCAACAACAACCTCAACTTTGAAAAACACCAACAAATTCAAAAACCTCAACATGGAAAAACAACAACAAATTCAACCACAACCTCAACATTGAAAATCACCAACAAATTCAACAACAACCTCAACAATGAAAAACACAAACAATTTCTACAAAAACCTCAACAATGAAATACACCAAAATATTCATCAACAACCTCAACATTCAAAAATACCATCAAATTCAACAGAAACCTCAACAATGAAAATCACCAACAAATTCAACAACATCCTCAACAAGGACAAACTCCAACAAATTTATCAAAAACCTCAACAATGAAAAACACCAAAAAATTCAACAACAATCTCAATTTGAAAAACACGAACAGATTTAACAACCTCAACATTCAAATGCACCAACAAATTCAACAACAACCTCAGCTTTGAAAAAGACGAACAAATTAGCCAACCTAAACATTGAAAAACAACGACAAATTCAACAACATCCTCAACTTTAAAAAATACAAAAAGGTTCAACAAAATAAAAATTGATAACACCAACAAGTTCAACAAAAACCTCAATATTGAAAATCACCAACAAATTTAACAACAACCTCAACAATTAAAAACATCAAAAATTCAACAACAAAAACAACAATGAAAAACACCAAACAATTCAACAACAACCTCAACATTCAAAAACACCAACACATTCAACAGAAACCTCAACAATCAAAAACACCGAAAAATTCAACAACAACCTCAACATTGAAAATCACCAACAAATTCAACAAAAACCTCAACAATGAAAAACACCAAAAAATTGATCAACAACCTCAACATTCAAAAACACCAAAAAATTCAACAAAAACCTCAACAATGAAAAACATCAAAAAATTCATCAACAGCCTCAACATTGAAAAACACCAACAAATTCAACAACAAACTCAACATTGAAAATCACCAAAAAATTCAACAACAACCTCAA
This sequence comes from Cetorhinus maximus, assembly GCF_964194155.1. Classification (NCBI taxonomy): domain Eukaryota; kingdom Metazoa; phylum Chordata; class Chondrichthyes; order Lamniformes; family Cetorhinidae; genus Cetorhinus; species Cetorhinus maximus. The sequence continues at coordinate 23,706,599 of NC_135909.1, forward strand.
CATTGAAAATCATCAACAATTTCAACAAAATCCTCAACAATGAAAAACACCTAATAATTCAACAACCTCAACATTGAAAATCACCAAAAAATACAACAAAAACGTCAACAATGAAAAACACCAAGAAATTCAACAACAACGTCAACTTTGAAAAACAACAAACAATTCAACAACCTCAACATTGAGAAACAGCAACAAATTCAACTGCAACCTCAACTTTGAAAAATACAAAAAGATTCAAATAAAAACATTGAATACACCAATAAATTCAACAACAACCTCAACATTGAAAATCACCAACAAATTCAACAAAAACCTCAACAATGAAATACACCGAAAAATTCATCAACAACCTCAACATTCAAAAACACCAACAAATTCAACAAAAACATCAACAATTAAAAACACCATAAAATTCAACAACAACGTCAACTTTGAAAAATACCAACAAATTCAACAACCTCAACATTGAAAAACAACAACAAATTCAACAACAACCTCAACAATGAAAGACATCAAAAAATTCAACAAAAACCTCAACAATGAAAAACACCTAAAAATTCATCAACAACCTCAACATTCAAAAACACCAACAAATTCAACAACAATCTCAACAATGAAAAACACCAAAAAATTCATCAACAACCTCAACATTCAAAAACACCATCAAATTCAACAAAAACCTCAACAATTAAAAACGCCAAAAAATTCAACAACAACGTCAACTTTGAAAAACTCCAACAATTTCAACAACAACATCAACAATGAAAAACACCAAGAAATTCAACAACAAACTCAACATTGAAAATCACCAACAAATTCAACAACAACCTCAACTTTGAAAAACACCAACAATTTCAAAAACCTCAACATGGAAAAAGACCAGCAAATTCAAACACAACCTTAACATTGAAAATCACCAACAAATTCAACAACAACGTCGACAATGAAAAACACCAACAAATTCAACAAACACCTCAACAATGATAAACACCAAAAAATTACATCAACAACCTCAACATTCAAAAACAACAACAAATTCAACAGAAACCTCAACAATGAAAAACACCAAAACATTCAACAACAACTGCAACATTGAAAATCACCAACAAATTCAACAAAAACCTCAACAATGAAAAACACAAAAAAATTCATCAACAACCTCAACATTCAAAAACACCAAAAAATTCAACAAAAACCTGAACAATGAAAAACATCAAAACATTCATCAACAACCTCAACTTTGAATAACACCAAAAAATTCAACAACCTCAACATTGAGAAACAGCAACAAATTCAACTGCAACCTCAATTTTGAAAAATACAAAAAGATTCAAAAAAAAACATTGAATACACCAATAAATTCAACAACAACCTCAATATTGAAAATCACCAAAAAATTCAACAGCAACCTCAACTTTGAAAAACACCAACAAATTCAAAAACCTCAACATGGAATAACACCAACAAATTCAACAACAACATCAATATTGAAAATCACCAACAAATTCAACAACAACCTCAACAATGAAAAACACCAACAAATTCAACAAAAACCTCAACAATGAAAAACACCAAAAAATTCAACAACAACCTCAATTTGAAAAACACCAACAGATTTAACAACCTCAACATTCAAATACACCAACAAATTCAACAACAACCTCAACAATGAGAAACACTAACAAATTCAACAAAAACCTCAACAATGAAATACACCAAAATATTCATCAACAACCTCAACATTCAAAAATACCATCAAATTCAACAGAAACCTCAACAATGAAAATCACCAACAAATTCAACAACACCCTCAACAAGGACAAACTCCAGCAAATTCATCAAAAACCTCAACAATGAAAAACACCAAAAAATTCAACAACAATCTGAATTTGAAAAACACGAACAGATTTAACAACCTCAACATTCAAATACACCAACAAATTCAACAACAACCTCAGCTTTGAAAAAGACGAACAAATTAACCAACCTAGACATTGAAAAACAACGACAAATTCAACAACATCCTCAACTTTAAAAAATACAAAAAGGTTCAACAAAATAAAAATTGATAACACCAACAAGTTCAACAACAACCTCAATATTGAAAATCACCAACAAATTTAACAACAACCTCAACAATTAAAAACATCAAAAATTCAACAACAACAACCACAACAATGAAAAACACCAAACAATTCAACAACAGCCTCAACATTCAAAAACACCAACACATTCAACAAAAACCTCGACAATTAAAAACACCAAAAAATTCAACAGCAACGTCAACTTTTAAAAATACCAACAAATTCAACAACCTCAAATTGAAAAACAACAACAAATTCAACAACAAAATCAACATTGAAAAACACCAAAAAATTCAACAACAACCTCAACATTGAAAACTCCAACAATTTCAGCAACAACCTCGACAATGAAAAACACCAAAAAAATCAACAACAAACTCAACGCTGAAAATCCCCAACAAATTCAACAACAACCTCAACTTTGAAATAAAACCAACAAATTCAAAAACCTCAACATGGAAAAAGACCAACAAATTCAACCACAACCTCAAAATTGAAAATCACCAACAAATTCAACAACAACCTCAACAATGAAAATAACCAACAAATTCAACAAAAACCTCAACAAAGAAAAACACCTAAAAATTCATCAACAACCTCAACATTGAAAAACACCAACAAATTCAATAGAATCCTCAACAATGAAAAACACCAAAAACTTCATCAACAACCTCAACATTGAAAATCATCAACAATTTCAACAAAATCCTCAACAATGAAAAACACCAATAAATTCAACAACCTCAACTTTGAAAAACAACAAAAAATTCAACAACCTCAACATTGAGAAACAGTAACAAATTCAACTGCAACCTCAACTTTGAAAAATACAAAAAGATTCAAATAAAAACATTGAATACACCAATAAATTCAACAACAACCTCAACATTGAAAATCACCAACAAATTCAACAAAAACCTCAACAATGAAATACACCAAAATATTCATCAACAACCTCAACATTCAAAAACACCAAAAAATTCAACAAAAACCTCATCAATGAAAAACACCAAAAAATTCAACAACAACACCCACAGCAATGAAAAACACCAAACAATTCAACAACAACCGCAACATTCAAAAACACCAACAAATTCAACAACAACCTCAACAATGAAAAACACCGAAAAATTCATCAACAACCTCAACATTCAAAAACACCAACAAATTCAACAAAAATATCAACAATTAAAAACACCATAAAATTCAACAACAACGTCAACTTTGAAAAATACCAACAAATTCAACAACCTCAACATTCAAAAACACGAACAAATTCAACAACAACCTCAACAATGAAAAACACCAAAAAATTCATCAACAACCTCAACATTCAAAAACACCATCCAATTCAACAAAAACCTCAACAATTAAAAACACCAAAAAATTCAACAACAACGTCAACTTTGAAAAAATCCAACAATTTCAACAACAACATCAACAATGAAAAACACCAAGAAATTCAACAACAAACTCAACATTGAAAATCACCAACAAATTCAACAACAACCTCAACAATGAAAAACACCAACAAATTCAACAAAAACCTCAACAAAGAAAAACACCTAAAAATTCATCAACAACCTCAACATTGAAAAACACCAACAAATTCAATAGAATCCTCAACAATGAAAAACACCAAAAACTTCATCAACAACCTCAACATTGAAAATCATCAACAATTTCAACAAAATCCTCAACAATGAAAAACACCAATAAATTCAACAACCTCAACTTTGAAAAACAACAAAAAATTCAACAACCTCAACATTGAGAAACAGTAACAAATTCAACTGCAACCTCAACTTTGAAAAATACAAAAAGATTCAAATAAAAACATTGAATACACCAATAAATTCAACAACAACCTCAACATTGAAAATCACCAACAAATTCAACAAAAACCTCAACAATGAAATACACCAAAATATTCATCAACAACCTCAACATTCAAAAACACCAAAAAATTCAACAAAAACCTCATCAATGAAAAACACCAAAAAATTCAACAACAACACCCACAGCAATGAAAAACACCAAACAATTCAACAACAACCGCAACATTCAAAAACACCAACAAATTCAACAACAACCTCAACAATGAAAAACACCGAAAAATTCATCAACAACCTCAACATTCAAAAACACCAACAAATTCAACAAAAATATCAACAATTAAAAACACCATAAAATTCAACAACAACGTCAACTTTGAAAAATACCAACAAATTCAACAACCTCAACATTCAAAAACACGAACAAATTCAACAACAACCTCAACAATGAAAAACACCAAAAAATTCATCAACAACCTCAACATTCAAAAACACCATCCAATTCAACAAAAACCTCAACAATTAAAAACACCAAAAAATTCAACAACAACGTCAACTTTGAAAAAATCCAACAATTTCAACAACAACATCAACAATGAAAAACACCAAGAAATTCAACAACAAACTCAACATTGAAAATCACCAACAAATTCAACAACAACCTCAACTTTGAAAAACACCAACAATTTCAAAAACCTCAACATGGAAAAAGACCAACAAATTCAACCACAACCTTAACACTGAAAATCACCAACAAATTCAACAACAACCTCGACAATGAAAAACACCAACAAATTCAACAAACACCTCAACAATGATAAACACCAAAAAATTTCATCAACAACCTCAACATTCAAAAACACCAACAAATTCAACAGAAACCTCAACAATGAAAAACACCAAAAAATTCAACAACAACCTCGACAATGAAAAACACCAACAAATTCAACAAAAACCTCAACAATGAAAAACACAAAAAAATTCATCAACAACCTCAACATTCAAAAGCACCAAAAAATTCAACAAAAACCTCAACAATGAAAAACATCAAAAAATTCATCAACAACCTCAACTTTGAATAACACCAAAAAATTCAACAACCTCAACCTTGATAAACAGCAACAAATTCAACAACAAACTCAACATTGAAAATCACCAACAAATTCAACAACAACCTCAACTTTGAAAAACACCAACAAATTCAAAAACCTCAACATGGAAAAACACCAACAAATTCAACCACAACCTCAACATTGAAAATCAACAACAAATTCAACAACAACCTCAACAATGAAAAACACTAACAAGTTCAACAAAAACCTCAACAATGAAATACACCAAAATATTCATCAACAACCTCAACATTCAAAAATACCATCAATTTCAACAGAAACCTCAACAATGAAAATCACCAACAAATTCAACAACATCCTCAACAAGGACAAACTCCAACAAATTCATCAAAAACCTCAACAATGAAAAACACCAAAAAATTCAACAAGAATCTCAATTTGAAAAACACGAACAGATTTAACGACCTCAACATTCAAATGCACCAACAAATTCAACAACAACCTCAGCTTTGAAAAAGACGAACAAATTAACCAACCTAAACATTGAAAAACAACGACAAATTCAACAACATCCTCAACTTTAAAAAATACAAAAAGGTTCAACAGAATAAAAATTGATAACACCAACAAGTTCAACAAAAACCTCAATATTGAAAATCACCAACAAATTTAACAACAACCTCAACAATTAAAAACATCAAAACTTCAACAACAACCACAACAATGAAAAACACCAAACAATTCAACAACAACCTCAACATTCAAAAACACCAACACATTCAACAGAAACCTCAACAATCAAAAACACCAAAAAATTCAACAACAACCTCAACATTGAAAATCACCAACAAATTCAACAAAAACCTCAACAATGAAAAACACCAAAAAATTGATCAACAACCTCAACATTCAAAAACACCAAAAAATTCAACAAAAACCTCAACAATGAAAAACATCAAAAAATTCATCAACAGCCTCCACATTGAAAAACACCAACAAATTCAACAACAAACTCAACATTGAAAATCACCAAAAAATTCAACAACAACCTCAACATTGAAAATCATCAACAATTTCAACAAAATCCTCAACAATGAAAAACACCTAAAAATTCAACAACCTCAACATTGAAAATCACCAAAAAATACAACAAAAACGTCAACAATGAAAAACACCAAAAAATTCAACAACAACCTCAACTTTGAAAAACAACAAACAATTCAACAACCTCAACATTGAGAAACAGCAACAAATTCAACTGCAACCTCAACTTTGAAAAATACAAAAAGATTCAAATAAAAACATTGACTACACCAATAAATTCAACAACAACCTCAACATTGAAAATCACCAACAAATTCAACAAAAACCTCAACAATGAAATACACCAAAATATTCATCAACAACCTCAACATTCAAAAACACCAAAAAATTCAACAAAAACCTCATCAATGAAAAACACTAAAAAATTCAACAACAACAACCACAACAATGAAAAACACCAAAAAATTCAACAGCAACCGCAACATTCAAAAGCATCAACAAATTCAACAACACCCTCAACAATGAAAAACACCGAAAAATTCATCAACAACCTCAACATTCAAAAACACCAACAAATACAACAAAAACATCAACAATTATAAACACCATAAAATTCAACAACAACGTCAACTTTGAAAAATACCAACAAATTCAACAACCTCAACATTGAAAAACAACAACAAATTCAACAACAACCTCAACAATGAAAGACATCAAAAAATTCAACAAAAACCTCAACAATGAAAAAGACCTAAAAATTCATCAACAACCTCAACATTCAAAAACAACAACAAATTCAACAACAACCTCAACAATGAAAAACACCAAAAAATTCATCAACAACCTCAACATTCAAAAACACCATCAAATTCAACAAAAACCTCAACAATTAAAAACACCACAAAATTCAACAACAACGTCAACTTTGAAAAACTCCAACAATTTCAACAACAACATCAACAATGAAAAACACCAAGAAATTCAACAACAAACTCAACATTGAAAATCACCAACAAATTCAACAACAACCTCAACTTTGAAAAACACCAACAATTTCAAAAACCTCAACATGGAAAAAGACCAGCAAATTCAAACACAACCTTAACATTGAAAATCACCAACAAATTCAACAACAACGTCGACAATGAAAAACACCAACAAATTCAACAAACACCTCAACAATGATAAACACCAAAAAATTTCATCAACAACCTCAACATTCAAAAACACCAACAAATTCAACAGAAACCTCAACAATGAAAAACACCAAAACATTCAACAACAACTGCAACATTGAAAATCACCAACAAATTCAACAAAAACCTCAACAATGAAAAACACAAAAAAATTCATCAACAACCTCAACATTCAAAAACACCAAAAAATTCAACAAAAACCTGAACAATGAAAAACATCAAAACATTCATCAACAACCTCAACTTTGAATAACACCAAAAAATTCAACAACCTCAACATTGAGAAACAGCAACAAATTCAATTGCAACCTCAATTTTGAAAAATACAAAAAGATTCAAAAAAAACATTGAATACACCAATAAATTCAACAACAACCTCAATATTGAAAATCACCAAAAAATTCAACAGCAACCTCAACTTTGAAAAACACCAACAAATTCAAAAACCTCAACATGGAATAACACCAACAAATTCAACAACAACATCAATATTGAAAATCACCAACAAATTCAACAACAACCTCAACAATGAAAAACACCAACAAATTCAACAAAAACCTCAACAATGAAAAACACCAACAAATTCAACAACATCCTCAACAAGGACAAACTCCAACAAATTCATCAAAAACCTCAACAATGAAAAACACCAACAAATTCAACAACAATCTCAACATTGAAAATCACCAAAATATTCAACAACAACCTCAATTTGAAAAACACCAACAGATTTAACAACCTCAACATTCAAATACACCACCAAATTCAACAACAAACTCAGCTTTGAAAAACAGCAACAAATTCAACAACCTCAACATGGAAAAACACCAACAAATTCAACCACAACCTCAACATTGAAAATCACCAACAAATTCAACAACAACCTCAACAATGAAAAACACTAACAAATTCAACAAAAACCTCAACAATGAAATCTACCAAAATATTCATCAACAACCTCAACATTCAAAAATACCATCAAATTCAACAGAAACCTCAACAATGAAAATCACCAAAAAATTCAACAACAACCTCAATTTGAAAAACACCAGCACATTTAACAACCTCAACATTCAAATACACCAACATATTCAACAACAAACTCAGCTTTGAAAAACAGCAACAAATTCAACAACCTCAACATGGAAAAACACCAACAAATTCAACAACAACCTCAACAATGAGAAACACTAACAAATTCAACAAAAACCTCAACAATGAAATACACCAAAATATTCATCAACAACCTCAACATTCAAAAATACCATCAAATTCAACAGAAACCTCAACAATGAAAATCACCAACAAATTCAACAACACCCTCAACAAGGACAAACTCCAGCAAATTCATCAAAAACCTCAACAATGAAAAACACCAAAAAATTCAACAACAACCTCAACTTTGAAAAACACCAACAAATTCAAAAACCTCAACATGGAAAAACACCAACAAATTCAACCACAACCTCAACATTGAAAATCACCAACAAATTCAACAACAACCTCAACAATGAAAAACACTAACAAGTTCAACAAAAACCTCAACAATGAAATACACCAAAATATTCATCAACAACCTCAACATTCAAAAATACCATCAATTTCAACAGAAACCTCAACAATGAAAATCACCAACAAATTCAACAACATCCTCAACAAGGACAAACTCCAACAAATTCATCAAAAACCTCAACAATGAAAAACACCAAAAAATTCAACAAGAATCTCAATTTGAAAAACACGAACAGATTTAACGACCTCAACATTCAAATGCACCAACAAATTCAACAACAACCTCAGCTTTGAAAAAGACGAACAAATTAACCAACCTAAACATTGAAAAACAACGACAAATTCAACAACATCCTCAACTTTAAAAAATACAAAAAGGTTCAACAAAATAAAAATTGATAACACCAACAAGTTCAACAAAAACCTCAATATTGAAAATCACCAACAAATTTAACAACAACCTCAACAATTAAAAACATCAAAAATTCAACAACAACCACAACAATGAAAAACACCAAACAATTCAACAACAACCTCAACATTCAAAAACACCAACACATTCAACAGAAACCTCAACAATCAAAAACACCAAAAAATTCAACAACAACCTCAACATTGAAAATCACCAACAAATTCAACAAAAACCTCAACAATGAAAAACACCAAAAAATTGATCAACAACCTCAACATTCAAAAACACCAAAAAATTCAACAAAAACCTCAACAATGAAAAACATCAAAAAATTCATCAACAGCCTCCACATTGAAAAACACCAACAAATTCAACAACAAACTCAACATTGAAAATCACCAAAAAATTCAACAACAACCTCAACATTGAAAATCATCAACAATTTCAACAAAATCCTCAACAATGAAAAACACCTAAAAATTCAACAACCTCAACATTGAAAATCACCAAAAAATACAACAAAAACGTCAAGAATGAAAAACACCAAAAAATTCAACAACAACCTCAACTTTGAAAAACAACAAACAATTCAACAACCTCAACATTGAGAAACAGCAACAAATTCAACTGCAACCTCAACTTTGAAAAATACAAAAAGATTCAAATAAAAACATTGACTACACCAATAAATTCAACAACAACCTCAACATTGAAAATCACCAACAAATTCAACAAAAACCTCAACAATGAAATACACCAAAATATTCATCAACAACCTCAACATTCAAAAACACCAAAAAATTCAACAAAAACCTCATCAATGAAAAACACTAAAAAATTCAACAACAACAACCACAACAATGAAAAAGACCTAAAAATTCATCAACAACCTCAACATTCAAAAACAACAACAAATTCAACAACAACCTCAACAATGAAAAACACCAAAAAATTCATCAACAACCTCAACATTCAAAAACACCATCAAATTCAACAAAAACCTCAACAATTAAAAACACCACAAAATTCAACAACAACGTCAACTTTGAAAAACTCCAACAATTTCAACAACAACATCAACAATGAAAAACACCAAGAAATTCAACAACAAACTCAACATTGAAAATCACCAACAAATTCAACAACAACCTCAACTTTGAAAAACACCAACAATTTCAAAAACCTCAACATGGAAAAAGACCAGCAAATTCAAACACAACCTTAACATTGAAAATCACCAACAAATTCAACAACAACGTCGACAATGAAAAACACCAACAAATTCAACAAACACCTCAACAATGATAAACACCAAAAAATTTCATCAACAACCTCAACATTCAAAAACACCAACAAATTCAACAGAAACCTCAACAATGAAAAACACCAAAACATTCAACAACAACTGCAACATTGAAAATCACCAACAAATTCAACAAAAACCTCAACAATGAAAAACACAAAAAAATTCATCAACAACCTCAACATTCAAAAACACCAAAAAATTCAACAAAAACCTGAACAATGAAAAACATCAAAACATTCATCAACAACCTCAACTTTGAATAACACCAAAAAATTCAACAACCTCAACATTGAGAAACAGCAACAAATTCAATTGCAACCTCAATTTTGAAAAATACAAAAAGATTCAAAAAAAACATTGAATACACCAATAAATTCAACAACAACCTCAATATTGAAAATCACCAAAAAATTCAACAGCAACCTCAACTTTGAAAAACACCAACAAATTCAAAAACCTCAACATGGAATAACACCAACAAATTCAACAACAACATCAATATTGAAAATCACCAACAAATTCAACAACAACCTCAACAATGAAAAACACCAACAAATTCAACAAAAACCTCAACAATGAAAAACACCAACAAATTCAACAACATCCTCAACAAGGACAAACTCCAACAAATTCATCAAAAACCTCAACAATGAAAAACACCAACAAATTCAACAACAATCTCAACATTGAAAATCACCAAAATATTCAACAACAACCTCAATTTGAAAAACACCAACAGATTTAACAACCTCAACATTCAAATACACCACCAAATTCAACAACAAACTCAGCTTTGAAAAACAGCAACAAATTCAACAACCTCAACATGGAAAAACACCAACAAATTCAACCACAACCTCAACATTGAAAATCACCAACAAATTCAACAACAACCTCAACAATGAAAAACACTAACAAATTCAACAAAAACCTCAACAATGAAATACACCAAAATATTCATCAACAACCTCAACATTCAAAAATACCATCAAATTCAACAGAAACCTCAACAATGAAAATCACCAACAAATTCAACAACACCCTCAACAAGGACAAACTCCAGCAAATTCATCAAAAAACTCAACAATGAAAAACACCAAAAAATTCAACAACAATCTGAATTTGAAAAACACGAACAGATTTAACAACCTCAACATTCAACTACACCAACAAATTCAACAACAACCTCAGCTTTGAAAAAGACGAACAAATTAACCAACCTAAACATTGAAAAACAACGACAAATTCGACAACATCCTCAACTTTAAAAAATACAAAAAGGTTCAACAAAATAAAAATTGATAACACCAACAAGTTCAACAACAACCTCAATATTGAAAATCACCAACAAATTTAACAACAACCTCAACAATTAAAAACATCAAAAATTCAACAACAACAACCACAACAATGAAAAACACCAAACAATTCAACAACAACCTCAACAATGAAAAACACTAACAAATTCAACAAAAACCTCAACAATGAAATACACCAAAATATTCATCAACAACCTCAACATTCAAAAATACCATCAAATTCAACAGAAACCTCAACAATGAAAATCACCAAAAAATTCAACAACAACCTCAATTTGAAAAACACCAGCACATTTAACAACCTCAACATTCAAATACACCAACATATTCAACAACAAACTCAGCTTTGAAAAACAGCAACAAATTCAACAACCTCAACATGGAAAAACACCAACAAATTCAACAACAACCTCAACAATGAGAAACACTAACAAATTCAACAAAAACCTCAACAATGAAATACACCAAAATATTCATCAACAACCTCAACATTCAAAAATACCATCAAATTCAACAGAAACCTCAACAATGAAAATCACCAACAAATTCAACAACACCCTCAACAAGGACAAACTCCAGCAAATTCATCAAAAACCTCAACAATGAAAAACACCAAAAAATTCAACAACAGTCTCAATTTGAAAAACACGAACAGATTTAACAACCTCAACATTCAAATACACCAACAAATTCAACAACAACCTCAGCTTTGAAAAAGACGAACAAATTAACCAACCTAAACATTGAAAAACAACGACAAATTCAACAACATCCTCAACTTTAAAAAATACAAAAAGGTTCAACAAAATAAAAATTGATAACACCAACAAGTTCAACAACAACCTCAATATTGAAAATCACCAACAAATTTAACAACAACCTCAACAATTAAAAACATCAAAAATTCAACAACAACAACCACAACAATGAAAAACACCAAACAATTCAACAACAACCTCAACATTCAAAAACACCAACACATTCAACAGAAACCTCAACAACCAATAACACCAAAAAATTCAACAACAACCTCAACATTGAAAATCACCAACAAATTCAACAAAAACCTCAACAATGAAAAACATCAAAAAATTCATCAACAGCCTCAACATTCAAAAACACCAACAAATTCAACAAAAACCTCAACAATTAAAAACACCAAAAAATTCAACAACAACGTCAACTTTTAAAAATACCAACAAATTCAACAACCTCAAATTGAAAAACACCAACAAATTCAACAACAAACTCAACATTGAAAAACACCAAAAAATTCAACAACAACCTCAACATTGAAAACTCCAACAATTTCAGCAACAACCTCAACAATGAAAAACACCAAAAAATTCAACAACAAACTCAACGCTGAAAATCCCCAACAAATTCAACAACAACCTCAACTTTGAAATAAAACCAACAAATTCAAAAACCTCAACATGGAAAAAGACCAACAAATTCAACCACAATTTCAAAATTGAAATTCACCAACAAATTCAACAACAACCTCAACAATGAAAAAAACCAACAAATTCAACAAAAACCTCAACAAAGAAAAACACCTAAAAATTCATCAACAACCTCAACATTGAAAAACACCAACAAATTCAATAGAATCCTCAACAACGAAAAACACCAAAAACTTCAACAACAACCTCAACATTGAAAATCATCAACAATTTCAACAAAATCCTCAACAATGAAAAACACCAACAAATTCAACAACCTCAACATTCAAAAACACGAACAAATTCAACAACAACCTCAACAATGAAAAACACCGAAAAATTCATCAACAACCTCAACATTCAAAAACACCATCAAAATCAACAAAAACCTCAACAATTAAAAACACCAAAAAATTCAACAACAACGTCAACTTTGAAAAAATCCAACAATTTCAACAACAACATCAACAATGAAAAACACCAAGAAATTCAACAACAAACTCAACATTGAAAATCACCAACAAATTCAACAACAACCTCAACTTTGAAAAACACCAACAATTTCAAAAACCTCAACATGGAAAAAGACCAACAAATTCAACCACAACCTTAACACTGAAAATCACCAACAAATTCAACAACAACGTCGACAATGAAAAACACCAACAAATTCAACAAACACCTCAACAATGATAAACACCAAAAAATTTCATCAACAACCTCAACATTCAAAAACACCAACAAATTCAACAGAAACCTCAACAATGAATAACACCAAAAAATTCAACAACAACTGCAACATTGAAAATCACCAACAAATTCAACAAACACCTCAACAATGATAAACACAAAAAAAATCATCAACAACCTCAACATTCAAAAGCACCAAAAAATTCAACAAAAACCTCAACAATGAAAAACATCAAAAAATTCATCAACAACCGCAACTTTGAATAACACCAAAAAATTCAACAACCTCAATCTTGAGAAACAGCAACAAATTCAACAACAAACTCAACAATGAAAATCACCAACAAATTCAACAACAACCTCAACTTTGAAAAACACCAACAAATTCAAAAACCTCAACATGGAAAAACACCAACAAATTCAACCACAACCTCAACATTGAAAATCACCAACAAATTCAACAACAACCTCAACAATGAAAAACACTAACAAGTTCAACAAAAACCTCAACAATGAAATACACCAAAATATTCATCAACAACCTCAACATTCAAAAATACCATCAATTTCAACAGAAACCTCAACAATGAAAATCACCAACAAATTCAACAACATCCTCAACAAGGACAAACTCCAACAAATTCATCAAAAACCTCAACAATGAAAAACACCAAAAAATTCAACAAGAATCTCAATTTGAAAAACACGAACAGATTTAACGACCTCAACATTCAAATGCACCAACAAATTCAACAACAACCTCAGCTTTGAAAAAGACGAACAAATTAACCAACCTAAACATTGAAAAACAACGACAAATTCAACAACATCCTCAACTTTAAAAAATACAAAAAGGTTCAACAAAATAAAAATTGATAACACCAACAAGTTCAACAAAAACCTCAATATTGAAAATCACCAACAAATTTAACAACAACCTCAACAATTAAAAACATCAAAAATTCAACAACAACCACAACAATGAAAAACACCAAACAATTCAACAACAACCTCAACATTCAAAAACACCAACACATTCAACAGAAACCTCAACAATCAAAAACACCAAAAAATTCAACAACAACCTCAACATTGAAAATCACCAACAAATTCAACAAAAACCTCAACAATGAAAAACACCAAAAAATTGATCAACAACCTCAACATTCAAAAACACCAAAAAATTCAACAAAAACCTCAACAATGAAAAACATCAAAAAATTCATCAACAGCCTCCACATTGAAAAACACCAACAAATTCAACAACAAACTCAACATTGAAAATCACCAAAAAATTCAACAACAACCTCAACATTGAAAATCATCAACAATTTCAACAAAATCCTCAACAATGAAAAACACCTAAAAATTCAACAACCTCAACATTGAAAATCACCAAAAAATACAACAAAAACGTCAAGAATGAAAAACACCAAAAAATTCAACAACAACCTCAACTTTGAAAAACAACAAACAATTCAACAACCTCAACATTGAGAAACAGCAACAAATTCAACTGCAACCTCAACTTTGAAAAATACAAAAAGATTCAAATAAAAACATTGACTACACCAATAAATTCAACAACAACCTCAACATTGAAAATCACCAACAAATTCAACAAAAACCTCAACAATGAAATACACCAAAATATTCATCAACAACCTCAACATTCAAAAACACCAAAAAATTCAACAAAAACCTCATCAATGAAAAACACTAATAAATTCAACAACAACAACCACAACAATGAAAAACACCAAAAAATTCAACAACAACCGCAACATTCAAAAACAACAACAAATTCAACAACACCCTCAACAATGAAAAACACCGAAAAATTCATCAACAACCTCAACATTCAAAAACACCAACAAATACAACAAAAACATCAACAATTATAAACACCATAAAATTCAACAACAACGTCAACTTTGAAAAATACCAACAAATTCAACAACCTCAACATTGAAAAACAACAACAAATTCAACAACAACCTCAACAATGAAAGACATCAAAAAATTCAACAAAAACCTCAACAATGAAAAAGACCTAAAAATTCATCAACAACCTCAACATTCAAAAACAACAACAAATTCAACAACAACCTCAACAATTAAAAACACCACAAAATTCAACAACAACGTCAACTTTGAAAAACTCCAACAAATTCAACAAAAACCTCAACAATGCAAAACACCAAAAAATTCAATAACAAACTGAATTTGAAAAACACCAACAGATTTAACAACCTCAACATTCAAATACACCAACAAATTCAACAACAAACTCAGCTTTGAAAAACAGCAGCAAATTCAACAACCTCAACATGGAAAAACAACAACAAATTCAACCTCAACCTCAACATTGAAAATCACCAACAAATTCAACAACAACCTCAGCAATGAAAAACATCAAAAATTCAACAACAACAACCACAACAATGAAAAACACCAAACAATTCAACAACAACCTCAACATTCAAAAACACCAACACATTCAACAGAAACCTCAACAATCAAAAACACCAAAAAATTCAACAACAACCCCAACATTGAAAATCACCAACAAATTCAACAAAAACCTCAACAATGAAAAACACCAAAAAATTGATCAACAACCTCAACATTCAAAAACACCAAAAAATTCAACAAAAACCTCAACAATGAAAAACATCAAAAAATTCATCAACAGCCTCAACATTGACAAACACCAACAAATTCAACAACAAACTCAACATTGAAAAACACTAAAAAATTCAACAACAACCTCAACATTGAAAAACTCCAACAATTTCAACAACAACCTCAACTTTGAAAAACACCAACAAATTCAAAAACCTCAACATAGAAAAACAGCAACAAATTCAACTACAACCTCAATATTGAAAATCACCAACTAATTCAAAAGCAACCTCAACAATGAAAAACACCAACAAATTCAACAAAAACCTCAACAATGAAAAACACCAAAAAATTCAACAACAACCTCATTTTGAAAAACACCAACAGATTTAACAACCTCTTCGTTCAAATACACCAACAAATTCAACAACACCCTCAACAATGAAAAACACCAAAAAATTCATCAACAACCTCAACATTCAGAAGCACCAACACATTCAACAGAAACATCAACAATTAAAAACATCAAAAATTCAACAACAACCACAACAATGAAAAACACCAAACAATTCAACAACAACCTCAACATTCAAAAACACAAACACATTCAACAGAAACCTCAACAATCAAAAACACCAAAAAATTGAACAACAACCTCAACATTGAAAATCACCAACAAATTCAACAAAAACCTCAACAATGAAAAACATCAAAAAATTCATCAACAGCCTCAACACTGAAAAACACCAACAAATTCAACAACAAACTCAACATTGAAAATCACCAAAAAATTCAACAACAACCTCAACATTGAAAAACTCCAACAATTTCAACAACAACCTCAACTTTGAAAATCACCAACAAATTCAAAAACCTCAACATAGAAAAACACCAACAAATTCAACTACAAGCTCAATATTGAAAATCACCAACAAATTCAAAAGCAACCTCAACAATGAAAAACACCAACAAATTCAACAAAAACCTCAACAATGAAAAACACCAAAAAATTCAACAACAACCTCATTTTGAAAAACACCAACAGATTTAACAACCTCTACGTTCAAATACACCAACAAATTCAACAACAACCTCAACTTTTAAAAATGCAAAAAGGTTCAACAAAATAAAAATTGATAACACCAACAAAATCAACAACAACCTCAATATTGAAAATCACCAACAAATTCAACAACAACCTGAACAATGAAAAACATCAAAAATTCAACAACAACAACCACAACAATGAAAAACAGCAAACAATTCAAAAACAACCTCAACATTCAAAAACACCAACAAATCCAACAACAATCTCAACAATGAAAAACACCAAAAAATTCATCAACAAACCCAACATTCAAAAACACCAACAAATTCAACAAAAACCTCAACAATTAAAAACACCAAAAAATTCAACAACAATGTCAACTTTGAAAAATAACAACAAATTCAGCAACAAACTCAACATTGAAAATCACCAAAAAATTTCAGCAACAACCTCAACATTGAAAAACACCAACAAATTCAAAATCATCAACATGGAAAAACACCAACAAATTCAACCACAACCTCAACATTGAAAATCACCAACAAATTCAACAACAACCTCCACAATGAAAAACACCAACAAATTCAACGAAAACCTCAACAATGAAAAACACCAAAAAATTTCACCAACAACCTCAACATTCAAAAACACCAACAAATTCAACAGAAACCTCAACAATGAAAAACACCAAAAAATTCAACAACAACCGCAACATTGAAAATCAACAACAAATTCAACAAAAACCTCAACAATGAAAAACACCAAAAAATTTCATCAACACGCTCAACATTAAAAAACACCAACAAATTCAACAGAAACCTCAAAAATGAAAAACACCAAAAAATTCCATCAACAATCTCAACTTTGAAAAACACCAACAACTTCAACAACCTCAACATTGAAAAACACCAACAAATTCAACTGCAACCTCAACTTTTAAAAACACAAAAAAGATCCAAAAAAAACCATTGATAACACCAATAAATTCGACAACCTCAACACTGAAAATCGCCAACAAATTGGACAACAACCTCAGAAATGAAAAACATAAAAAAATTCAACAACAACCTCAACTTTGAAAAACACCAAAAAATTCAACAACCTGAACATTGAGAAACAGCAACAAATTCAACTGCAACCTCTACTTTGAAAAATACAAAAAGATTTAAAAAAAAACATTGAATACACCAATAAATTCAACAACAAAATCTGCTTTGAAAAACACCAACAAATTCAACAACCTCAACATTGAAAAACACTAACAAATTCAACAACAAACTCAACTTTTAAAAATACAAAAAATTTCAACAAAATAAAAATTGATAACACCAACAAACTCAACAACAACCTCAATATTGAAAATCACCAACAATTTTAACAACAACCTCAACAATGAAAAACATCAATAATTCAACAACAACAACCACAACAATGAAAAACACCAAACAATTCAACAACAACCGCAATATTCAAAAACACCAACATATACAACAACACCATCAACAATGAAAAACACCAAAAAATTCATCAACAACCTCAGCATTCAAAAGCACCAACAAATTCAACAAAAACATCAACAATTAAAAACACCATAAAATTCAACAACAACGTCAACTTTGAAAAATACCAACAAATTCAACAACTTCAACATTGAGAAACAGCAACAAATTCAACTGCAACCTCAACTTTGAAAAATACAAAAAGATTCAAATAAAAACATTGAATACACCAATAAATTAAACAACAACTTCAACATTGAAAATCACCAACAAATTCAGCAAAAACCTCAACAATGAAATACACCAAAATATTCAACAACAACCTCAACATTCAAAAACAGCAAAAAATTCAACAAAAGCCTCATCAATGAAAAGCACCAAAAAATTCAACAACAACAACCACAACAATGAAAAACACCAAACAATTCAACAACAACCGCAAGATTCAAAAACACCAACAAATTCAACAGCACCCTCAACAATGAAAAACACCGAAAAATTCATCAACAACCTCAACATTCAAAAACACCAACAAATTCAACAAAAACATCAACAATTAAAAACACCATAAAATTCAACAACAACGTCAACTTTGAAAAATACCAACAAATTCAACAACCTCAACATTGAAAAACAACAACAAATTCAACAACAACCTCAACAATGAAAGACATCAAAAAATTCAACAAAAACCTCAACAGTGAAAAACACCTAAAAATTCATCAACAACCTCAACATTCAAAAACACCAACAAATTCAACAACAACCTCAACAATGAAAAACACCGAAAAATTCATCAACAACCTCAACATTCTAAAACACCAACAAATTCAACTGCAACCTCAACTTTGAAAAATACAAAAAGTTCAAAAAAACATTGATAACACCAATAAATTCAACAACAACCTCATTATTGAAAATCACCAACAAATTCAACAACAACCTCAACATTGCTAAACACCAACAAATTCAACAACAACTACCTCAACAATGAAAAACATCAAAATATTCAACATCAAGCTCAACAATGAAAACACCAAAACAATCAACTACAACGTCAACATTGATAGACTCCAACAATTTCAATAACAACCGCAACAATAAAAAACACTAAAAATGTCAACAACAAAATCATCATTCGAAAACACCAACAGATTCAACAAAAACCTCAGCAATGAAAAAAATCAACAAATTCAACAACCTCAACCTTGTAAAACACCAACAAATTCAACTGCAACCTCAACTTTGAAAAACACAAAAAAAGTTTAAAAAAAACATTGATAACACCAATAAATTCAACAACAACCTCATAGTTGAAAATCACCAACAAATTCAGCAACAACCGCAAAACTGAGAAACATCAAATAATTCAAAAAAACGACCTCAACAATGAAAAACTCCAAAAAATTCAACAACAACCTCAGCATTGAAAAACACCAAAAAATTCGACTACAACCTCAATATTGAAAATCACCAAAAAATTCAACAACAACCTCAACAATGAATAACATCAAAAAATTCAACAACAACATCAACAATGAAAAGCACCAAAAAATTCAATAACATCCTCACTATTGAAAACCTCCAACAATTTCAACAACAGCCGCAACATTGAAAAGTATCAACAAATTCATCTACAACCTCATTATTGAAAAACACCAACAAATTCAACACGAACCTCAACATTCAAAAACATGAATATATTCATCAACAACCTCATCAATGAAAAACACCAACAAATTCAACTGCAATCTCAACTTTGAAAAATACAAAAAAAATTTAAAAAAAACATTGATAACACCAACAAATTCAACAACAACCTCAGCAATGAGAAACATCAAAAAATTCAACAACAACCTCAACAATGAAAAAAAGCATAAAATTCAAACAACAACCTCAACTTTGAAAAACACTTACAAATTCAACAACCTCAACTTTGAAAAACACCAACAAATTCAACTGCAACTACAACTTTGAATAATACAAAAAAGTTCAAAAAAAACATTTATAATATTAAGAAGTTCAACAACAACCTCAATATTGAAAATCACCAACAAAGTCAACAACAATCTCAACATTGCAAAACACCAACAAATTCAAGAAAAAGCACAACAATGAAAAAAAAACATAAATTTCAACAACAACCTCAACTTTGAAAAACACTTACAAATTCAACAACCTCAACATTGAAAAACACCAACAAATTCAACTGCAACCTCAACAATGAAAAACACCAAAAATTCAACAAGAACCCCAAAATTGAAAATTTACGAACAAATTCATCAACAACCTCAATAATGAAAATCAACAACAAATTCAACAACAACCTCAATATTCAAAAATAGAAAAAATTCAAGAACAACCTCAACAATGAAAAACACCAACAAATTCAACAACAACCTCACCATTCAAAAAACACCAACAAATTCAACAAAAACCACAACAATGAAAAACACCAAAAAATTCAACAACAACCTCAACATTGAAAAATACCAATAGATTCAACTACCTCAACATACAAAAACACCAACAAATTCAACAACAACCTCAACATTGAAAAACTCCAACAATTTCGACCTCAACTTCAACAATGAAAAATACCAAAAAATTAAACAACAAACTCAACATTGAAAATCACCAACAAATTCAACAACAACCTCAACAATGAAAAACATCAAATAATTCAACAACACCCTCAACATTCAAATACATCAACAAATTCAACAGCAACCTCTACTTTGAAAAACACCAACAGACTCAACAACCTCAACATTCAAAAACACCAACAAATTCAACAACATCCTAAACTTTGAAAAACACCAACAAATTCAATATTGAAAAATTCCAGGAAATTCAACAACAACCTCCACAATGAAAAACAACAAAAATTCAACTTTGAAAAATTCCAAGAAATTCAACAACATCCTCAATATTGAAAAAAAGCAGCAAATTCAACTTCAACCTCAACTTTGAAAAATACAAATAAGTTCAAAAAACCCACTGATAACACCAGTAAATTCAACAACAACCTCAATATTGATAATCACCAACAAAGTCAACAACAACCTCAACTTTGCAAAACACCAACAAATTCAACAACAACAATAACATTGATAAACTCCAACAAATCCAACAACAACCTCAACAATGAAAAATACCAAAAATTCCACAACCTCAACATTCAAAAACACCAACAAATTCAACAACGTCACCATTGAAAAAGAGCAGCAAATTCAACTGCAACCTCAACTTTGAAAAATACAAAAAAGTTAAATAAAAACCATTGATAATACCAATAAATTCAACAACAACATTCAATATTGAAAATCACCAACAAAGTCAACAACAACCTCAGCATTGCAAACCACCAATAAATTCAACAACAACCTCAACAATGAAAAACACCAACAAATTCCACAACAACCTCAACATTCAAAAACACCAACAAATTCAACAAAAACCTCAACAATGATAAATACCAAATAATTGAACAACAACCTCGAATTTGAAAAACACCAACAAATTCAAAAACCTCAACATTGAAAAACATCAACAAATTCCACTGCAACCTCAACTTTGAAAAATACAAAAAAGTTCAAAAAAAAGCATTGATAACACCAATTAATTCAACAACAACCTCAATATTGAAAATCACCAACAAATTCAACAACAACCTCAGCAATGAAAAACTCCAAAAAATTCAAAAACAACCTCAACATTGAAAAATACCAACTGATTCAACAACCTCAACATTCAAAAACAACAACAAATTCAACAACAACCTCAACAATGAAAAACACCAAAAAATTCAACAACAACCCCAACATTGAAAAACACCAACAAATT
The DNA here is from genome assembly GCF_964194155.1 of Cetorhinus maximus. Taxonomy (NCBI): domain Eukaryota; kingdom Metazoa; phylum Chordata; class Chondrichthyes; order Lamniformes; family Cetorhinidae; genus Cetorhinus; species Cetorhinus maximus. Next base: position 23,729,536 of record NC_135909.1, read on the forward strand.
CAACAACATCATCAATACTGAAAATCACCAACAAATTCAACAACAATCTCAATATTGAAAATCACCAACAAATTCAACAACAACGTCAACAATGAAAAACACCAACAAATTCAACAACCTCAACATCGAAAAAGAGCAGCAAATTCAACTGCAACCACAACTTTGAAAAATACAAAAAAGTTTAAAAAAAAACGATTAATAACACCAGTAATTCAATAACAACCTCAATATTGAAAATCACCATCAAATGCATCAACAATCTCAACATTGCAAAACATCAAAAAATTCAACAACAACCTCAACAATGAAAAACATCAAAAAATTCAAAAACAAGGACATCAACAATGAAAAACACCTAAAAATTCAACAAAAACCTCAACATTGAAAAACTCCAACAATTTCAACAACCTCATCATTGAAAAACAACAACAAATTCACCAACAACCTCAATATTGAAAATCACCAACAAAGTCAAAAACAACCTCAACATTGGAAAACAACAAAAAATTCAACAACAAACTCAACAATGAAAAACACCAGAAAATTCATTAACAACCTCATCAATGAAAAACATCAACAAATTCAAAAACAACGACCTCAATAATGAGAAACACCAAAAAATTCAAAAGCAAACTCAACAATGAAAATCACCAACAAATTCAACAACCTCATCATTGAAAAACAACAACAAATTCAACTAGAACCTCAGTATTGTAAATCACCAACAAAGTCAACAACAACCTCAACATTGCAAAACACCAACAAATTCAAAAACAACCTCAACAATGAAAAACATTAAAAAATTCAACAAAAACCTCAACTTTGAAAAACACCAACAAAATCAACAAAAACCTCAACAATGAAAAACACCAACAAATTCAACAACCTCAACATTGAAAAACACCAATAAATTCAACGGCAATCTCAACTTTGAATAATACAAAATTATTATTAAAAAAACATTGATAACACCAATAAATTCAACAACAACCACAATGTTGAAAATCACCAACAAATTCAACAACAACCTCAGCAATGAGAAACATCAAAAAATTCAACAACAACAACCTCAACAATGAAAAACACCAAAATATTCAACAACAACCTCAACAATGAAAACACCAAAAAAATCAACTACAACCTCAACATTGATAGACTCCAACAATTTCAATAACAACCGCAACAATAAAAAACACTAAAAATGTCGACAACAAACTCAACATTCCAAAACACCAACAGATTCAACAAAAACATCAGCAATGAAAAAAACCAACAAATACAACAACCTCAACATTGAAAAACACCAACAAATTCAACTGCAACCTCAACTTGAAAAACACAAAAAAGTTTTTTTTTTAAAAATTGATAACACCAATCAATTATTATTGGTAATCACCAACAAATTCATCAACAATTCATCAACAACCTCAAAAATGGAAAACATCAAAAAATTCAAAAAAAACGACCTCAACAATGAAAAACTCCAAAAAATTCAACAACAACCTCAACATTGAAAAACTGCAACAATTCCAACAACAACTTCAACATTCAAAAACAACAACAAATTCAACAAAAACCTCAACAATGTAAAACACCAAAAAATTCAAAAACAACCTCAACTTTGAAATACACCAAAAAATTCCACCTCAACATTGAAAAACACCAACAAATTCAACTGCAACCCACACTTTGAAAAATACAAAAAAGTTCAAAAAAAAATTTGATAACACCAATAAATTCAACAACAACCTCAATATTGAAAATCATCAGCAAAACCAACAACAACCTCAATAATGAAAAACATCAAAAAATTCAACAACAACCTCTACTTTGAAAAACACCAACAAATTCAAAAACCTCAACATTCAAAAACACCAACAAATTCAACAAAAACCTCAACAAATAAAAAAACCAAAAAATTCTACAACAACCTCAACTTTGAAAAACACCAACAAATTCAACAACCTCAACATTGACAAACACCAACAAATTCATCAACAACCTCAACATTGCAAAACACCAACAAATTCAAAAACAACCTCAACATTTAAAAACTCCAACCAATTCAACAACAACCTCAACAATGAAAAACACCAACAAATGCAACTGCAGCCCACACTTTGAAAAATACAAAAAAGTTCAAAAAAAAATTTGATAACACCAATAAATTCAACAACAACCTCAATATTGAAAATCATCAGCAAAACCAACAACAACCTCAACAATGAAAAACATCAAAAATTTCAACAACAACCTCTACTTTGAAAAACACCAACAAATTCAAAAACCTCAAAATTGAAAAACACCAACAAATTCAACTACAACCTCAACATTCAAAAACACCAACAAATTCAACAAAAACCTCAACAAATAAAAAAACCGAAAAATTCAACAACAACCTCAACTTTGAAAAACACCAACAAATTCAACAACCTCAACATTGACAAACACCAACAAATTCATCAACAACCTCAACATTGCAAAACACCAACAAATTCAAAAACAACCTCAACATTGAAAAACTCCAACCAATTCAACAACAACCTCAACAATGAAAAACTCCAACAAATGCAACAACCTCAACATTGAAAAAAAGCAACAAATTCAACTTTGAAAAATACAAAAAAGTTTTTAATAAAAGATTGATAACACCAATAAATTCAAAAACAACCTCAGCATTGAAAATCACGAACAAATTCAACAACAACTTCAACATTGAAAAACTCCATCAATTTCAACAACAACCTCAACAATGAAAAACACCAAAAAATTCAACAACAACCTCAATAATGTAAATCACCAACATATTCAACAACAACCTCAACAATGAATAACATCAAAAAATACAACAACAACCTCAACAATGAAAAACACCAAAAAATTCAACAACATCCTCACCATTGAAAAAGTCCAACAATTTCAAAAACAACCTCAACAATGAAAAACACCAAAATATTCTAGAAAAACCTCAACAATGAAAAACATCAACAAATTCAACTGCAACCTCAACATTGAAAAACACCAACAAATTCAACAACAACCTCAACAATGAAAATCACCAACAAATTCAACAACAACCTCAACATTGAAAAACACCAACAAATTCAACAACAACCTCAACAATGAAAAACACCAAAATATTCAACAACAACCACAACAATGAAAACACCAAAAACATCAACTACAACCTCAACATTGATAGACTCCAACAATTTCAATAACAACTGCAAAAATAATAAACACTAAAAGTTTCAACAACAAACTCAACATTCCAAAACACCAACAGATTCAACAAAAACCTCAGCAATGAAAAAAAACCAACAAATTCAACAACCTCAACATTGAAAATCACCAAAAAATTCAATTACATCCTCACCATTGAAAAACTCCAACAATTTCAGCAACAACCTCAACAATGAAAAACAGCAAAAAATTCAACAAGAACCCCAACATTGAAAAATACCAACAAATTCATCTACAACCTCAATATTGAAAATCACCAACAAATTCAACAAGAACTTCAACATTCAAAAACACGAACATATTCAACTACAAGCTCATCAATGAAAAAAACCAACAAATTCAACAACAACCTTAACAATGAAAAACACCAAAATATTCCACAACCTCAACATTGAAAAACACCAACAAATGCAACTGCAACCACAACTTTGAAAAATACCAACAAATTCAAAAACCTCAACATTGAAAAACACCGACAATTTCAACTACAACCTCAACATTCAAAAACATCAAAAAATGCAACAACAACCTCAAAAATGAAAAAAAGCATAAAATTCAAACAACAACCTCAACTTTGAAAAACACTTACAAATTCAACAACCTCAACTTTGAAAAACACCAACAAATTCAACTGCAACTTCAACTTTGAATAATACAAAAAAGTTCAAAAAAACCATTTATAATACTAATAAGTTCAACAACAACCTCAATATTGAAAATCACCAACAAAGTCAACTACAACCTCAACATTGCAAAACACCAACAAATTCAAGAAAAAGCACAACAATGAAAAAAACCAAAAAAAATTCAACAAGAACCCCAAAATTGAAAATTTACGAACAAATTCATCAACAACCTCAACTTTGAAAAACACTTACAAATTCAACAACCTCAACATTCAAAAAACACCAACAAATTCAACAAAAACATCAGCAATGAAAAACACCAAAAATTCAACAAGAACCTCAACATTGAAAAATACCAATACATTCAACAACCTCAACATTCAAAAACACCAACAAATTCAACAACAACCTCAACAATGAAAAACACAAATAAATTGAACAACAACTTCAACATTGAAAAACTCCAACAATTTCGACCACAACTTCAACAATGAAAAATACCAAAAAATTTAACATCAAACTCAACATTGAAAATCACCAAAAAATTCAACAACAACCTCAACAATGAAAAACATCAAATAATTCAACCACAACCTCAACATTCAAATACATCAACAAATTCAACAACTACCTCAACTTTGAAAAACACCAACAGACTCAACAACCTCAACATTCAAAAACACCAACAAATTCAACAACATCCTAAACTTTGAAAAACACCAAAAAATTCAACATTGAAAAATTCCATGAAATTCAACAACAACCTCCACAATGAAAAACAACAAAAATTCAACTTTGAAAAATTCCAAGAAATTCAACAACATCCTCAATATTGAAAAAAAGCAGCAAATTCAACTTCAACCTCAACTTTGAAAAATACAAATAAGTTCAAAAAAACCCACTGATAACACCAGTAATTTCAACAACAACCTCAATATTGATAATCACCAACAAAGTCAACAACAACCTCAACTTTGCAAAACACCAACAAATTCAACAACAACAATAACATTGATAAACTCCAACAAATCCAACAACAACCTCAACAATGAAAAATACCAAAAATTCCACAACCTCAACATTCAAAAACAACAACAAATTCAACAACGTCAACATTGAAAAAGAGCAGCAAATTCAACTGCAACCTCAACTTTGCAAAATACAAAAAAGTTAAATAAAAACCATTGATAATACCAATAAATTCAACAAAAACATTCAAAATTGAAAATCACCAACAAAGCCAACAACAACCTCAGCATTGCAAACCACCAATATATTCAACAACAACCTCAACAATGAAAAACACCAAAAAATTCCACAACAACCTCAACATTCAAAAACACCAACAAATTCAACAAAAACCTCAACAATGATAAATAGCAAATAATTGAACAACAACCTCAAATTTGAAAAACACCAACACATTCAAAAACCTCAACATTGAAAAACATCAACAAATTCCACTGCAACCTCAACTTTGAAAAATACAAAAAAGTTCAAAAAAAAGCATTGATAACACCAATTAATTCAACAACAACCTCAATATTGAAAATCACCAACAAATTCAACAACAAATTCAGCAATGAAAAACACCAAAAAATTCAACAACAACCTCTACATTGAAAAATACCAACAGATTCAACAACCTCAACATTCAAAAACAACAACAAATTCAACAACAACCTCAACAATGAAAAACACCAAAAAATTCAACAACAACCCCAACATTGAAAAACACCAACAAATTCAACAACATCCTCAATACTGAAAATCACCAACAAATTCAAAAACAACCTCAACATTCAAAAACACCAACAAATTCAACAACAATCTCAATATTGAAAATCACCAACAAATTCAACTACAACGTCAACAATGAAAAACACCAACAAATTCAACAACCTCAACATCGAAAAAGAGCAGCAAATTCAACTGCAACCACAACTTTCAAAAATACAAAACAGTTCAAGAAAATCGATTAATAACACCAGTAATTCAACAACAACCTCAATATTGAAAATCACCAACAAAGGCATCAACAATCTCAACATTGCAAAACATCAAAAAATTCAACAACAACCTCAACAATGAAAAACATCAAAAAATTCAAAAACAACGACCTCAACAATGAAAAACACCTAAAAATTCAACAACAACCTCATCATTGAAAAACAACAAATTCACCTACAACCTCAATATTGAAAATCACCAACAAAGTCAAAAACAACCTCAACATTGGAAAACACCAAAAAAATTCAACAACAAACTCAACAATGAAAAACACCAGAAAATTCATCAACAACCTCAACAATGAAGAACACCGAAAAATTCAAAGGCAAACTCAACAATGAAAATCACCAACAAATTCAACAACCTCATCATTGAAAAACAACAACAAATTCAACTAGAACCTCAATATTGTAAATTACCAACAAAGTCAACAAAAACCTCAACATTGCAAAACACCAACAAATTCAAAAACAACCTCAACAATGAAAAACATTAAAAAATTCAACAAAAACCTCAACTTTGAAAAACACCAACAAAATCAACAAAAACCTCAACAATGAAAAACACCAACAAATTCAACAAGCTCAACATTGAAAAACACCAACAAATTCAACTGCAATCTCAACTTTGAAAAATACAAAAAAATTTTTTTTTAAAAATTGATAACACCATTAAATTCAACAACAAACTCATTATTGAAAATCACCAACAAATTCAACAACAACCTCAGCAATGAGAAACATCAAAAAATTCAACAACAACAACCTCAACAATGAAAAACACCAAAATATTCAACAACAACCTCAACAATGAAAACACCAAAAAAGTCAACTACAAACTCAACATTGATAGACTCCAACAATTTCAATAACAACCGCAACAATAAAAAGCACTAAAAATGTCGACAACAAACTCAACATTCCAAAACACCAACAGATTCAACAAAAACATCAGCAATGAAAAAAACCAACAAATACAACAACCTCAACATTGAAAAACACCAACAAATTCAACCGCAACCTCAACTTGAAAAACACAAAAAAGTTTTTAAAAAAACATTGATAACACCAATAAATTCAACAACAACCTCATTATTGAAAATCACCAACAAATTCATCAACAACCTCAAAAATGAAAAACATCAAAAAATTCAAAAAAAACGACCTCAACAATGAAAAACTCCAAAAAATTCAACAACAACCTCAACATTGAAAAACTCCAACAATTCCAACAACAACCTCAAAATTCAAAAACAACAACAAATTCAACAAAAACCTCAACAATGAAAAACACCAAAAAATTCAAAAACAACCTCAACTTTGAAATAAACCAAAAAATTCCACAACCTCAACATTGAAAAATACCAACAAATTCAACTGTAGCTTACACTTTGAAAAATACCAAAAAGTTCAAAAAAAAATTTGATAACACCAATAAATTCAACAACAACCTCAATATTGAAAATCATCAGCAAAACCAACAACAACCTCAACAATGAAAAACATCAAAAAATTCAACAACAACCTCTACTTTGAAAAACACCAACAAATTCAACAACCTCAACATTGACAAACACCAACAAATTCATCAACAACCTCAACATTGCAAAACACCAACAAATTCAACAACAACCTAAACATTGAAAAACTCCAACCAATTCAACAACAACTCAACAATGAAAAACACCAACAAATGCAACAACCTCAGCATTGAAAAACAGCAACAAATTCAACTACTACCTCAACTTTGAAAAATACAAAAAAGTTTTTAATAAAAGATTGATAACACCAATAAATTCAAAAACAACCTCAACATTGGAAATCACGAACAAATTCAACAACAACTTCAACATTGAAAAACTCCATCAATTTCAACAACAACCTCAACAATGAAATACACCGAAAAATTCAACAACCTCTACATTGAAATAAACCACCAAATTCAACTGCTACCTCAACTTTGAAAAATACAAGAAATTTAAAAAAAACCATTGATAACACCAATAAATTCAAGAAAACCTCAATATTGAAAATCAACAACAATTTCAACAACAACCTCAATAATGAAAATCACCAAAAAATTCAACAACAACCCAACATTGAAAAACACTAAAATATTCAACAACAAACTGAACTTTGAAAAACACCAACAAATTCAACAACCTCAAAATTGAAAATCAACAACAAATTCGACAACAATCTCAACGTTGAAAAACACCAAAAAATTCAACAACCTCAACATTGAAAATCAAAAACAAATTCAACAACAAGCTCAACATTCAAAAACACCAACAAATTCAACAACTACCTCAAGCAAGAAAAACACCAAAAAATTCAACAACAACTTCAACTTTGAAAAACAGCAATAAATTCAACAAGCTCAACATTGAAAATCACCAACAAATTCAACAACAACCTCAACAATGTAAAACATCAAAAAATTCAACAAGAACCTCAAACTTGAAAAACACCAACAAATTCAACCACCTCAACATGGAAAAACACCAACAAATTCAACGGCAGCCTCAACGTTGAAAAATACAAAAAAGTTTAAAAAAACCAATTGATAACATCAATAAATTCAACAACAAACTCAATATTAAATATCACTAACAAATTCAACAATAGCGACAACTTTGAAAAGCACCAACAAATTCCACAACCTCAACGTTGAAAAACACCAAAAAATTCAACAACCTCAACATTGAAAAAGAGCAGCAAGTTCAACAACAACCTCAACAATGGAAAACATCAAAGAATTCAACAACAACCTCAACTTTGAAAAATACCAACAAATTCAACAGCAACCTCAACTTTGAAATATACAAAAAAGTTCAAAAAAAACCATTGATAACAAAAATAAATTCAACAAGAACCTCAATATTGAAAATTACCAACAAAGTAAACAAGAACCTCAAAATTGCAAAACACCAACAAATTCAACTGCAACCTCAACAATGAAAAGCACCCAAAAATTCAAAAACCTCAACATTCAAAAACACAAAACAATTCAACAAAAACCTCAACAATGAAAAACACCAAAAAGTTCAACAAAAACCTCAACTTTGAAAAACACCAACAAATTCAATAAGTTCAAAATTGAAAAACACCAACATATTCAACTGCAACCTCAACTTTCTAAAATACGAAAAAGTTCAAAAAAAACAGTGATAACACCAACAAATTCAACAACAACGTCAATATTGAAAATCACCAACAAATTCAACAACAAGCTCAACATTGAATAACATCAAAAAATTCAACAACAACAACCTCAATAATGAAGAACACAAAAAAATTCAACAACAACCTCAACTTTGAAAAACACCGACAGATTCAAAAACCTCAACATTCAAAAACACCAACGAATTCAACAAAAATCTCAACAATGAAAAACACCAACAAATTCAGCAACCTCAACATTGAAAAACTCCAAGACATTCAACAACAACCTCCATATTGAAAATCACCTACAATTTCAACAACAACCTCAACAATCAAAAACACCAACAAATTCAACAACAACCTCAACAATGAAAAACACTAAAAAATTCAACAACAACCTCAACATTGAAAATCACCATCAAATTCAACAAAATCCTCAACATTGAAAAACATCAAAAAACTCAACAACAACCTCAACATTCAAAAATACCAACAAATTCAACCAAAACCTCAACAATGAAAAATACCAACAAATTCAACAACAACCTCAACTTTGAAAAACACCAACAAATTCAGCAACCTCAACATTGAAAAACACCAACAAATTCAACTGCAACCTCAACTTTGATAAATACAAAAAGTTATAAAAAAAACATTGATAACACCAATAAATTCAACAACAACTTCAATATTGAAAATCATCAACAAATTAATCCACAACCTCAACAATGAAGCACATCAAAAAATTCAACAACAGCGACCGCAAAAATGAACAACACCAAAAAATGCAACAACAACCACAACATTGAAAAACTCCAAAAATTTCAATAACAACCTCAACAATGAAAATCACCACCAAATTCAACAACAACCTCAGCAATGAAAAACATCAAAAAAATTCAACAACAACCTCAACAATGAAAAACACCCAATAAATTCAACAACAACCTCAACAATGAAAAACATCAAAAAAATCAACAACAACCTCAAAATTGAAAAACTCCCAAAATTTCAACAACAACCGCAGCAATGAAAACACCAAAAAATTCAACAACAAACTCATCATTGAAAATCACCATCAAATTCAACAAAATCCTCAACATTGAAAAACATCAAGAAACTCAACAACAACCTCAACATTCAAAATTACCAAAAAATTCAACCAAAACCTCAACAATGAAAAATACCAAAAAATTCAACAACAACCTCAACTTTGAAAAACACCAACAAATTCAGCAACCTCAACATTGAAAAACACCAACAAATTCAACTGCAACCTCAACTTTGATAAATACAAAAAAGTTTTGAAAAAAAACATAACACCAATAAATTCAACAACAACCTCAATATTGAAAATCATCAACGAATTAATCAACAAACTCAACAATGAAGCACATCAAAAAATTCAACAACAACGACCGCAACAATGAACAACACCAAAAAATGCAACAACAACCACAACATTGAAAAACACCAACAATTTCAACAACAACCTCAACAATGAAAAACACCAAAAAATTCAACAGCAAACTCAACATTGAAAATCACCAACAAATTCAAAAACAACCTCAACAATGAAAAACATCAAAAAATTCAACAACAACCTCAACAATGAAAAACACCAGAAAATTGAACAACAACTCAACATTGAAAAACACCAAAATATTCAACGACAAAGTCAACTTAGAAAATCACCAACAAATTCATCTACAACCACAATATTGATAAGCACCAACAATGAAAAAATGAAAAACATCAACAAATTCAACAACAATCTCAACTTTCAAAAACATCAATACATTCAACAACCTCAACATTGAAAATCGACAACAAATTCAACGACAACCTCAACATTCAAAAACACAAACAAATTCAACAACAACCTGAACTTTGGAAAACGCAAACAAATATAAACACCCTGACCATTGGAAAATACCAACAAATTCAACAACAACCTCAACATTGAAAAACTCCAACAAATTCAACAACAACATCAACATTGAAAAACACCAAAATATTCAACAACAACCTCAACATTGAAAAACACCAACAAATTCAACTGCAACCTCAACTTTGAAAAACACAAAACAGTTTTAAAAAAATCATTGATAACGCCAAAAAATTCAACAACAACCTCAATATTGAAAATCAGCAACATATTCATCAACAACCTCAACAATGGAAAACACCAGCAAATTCAACTACAACCTCAATATTAAAAATCACCAACAAATTCAAAAAGAACCACAACAATCAAAAACACCAAAAAATTCAACCGCAATCTCAACATTCAAAAAGAACAACAAAATCAACAAAAACCTCAACAATGAAAATCACCAAAAAAATTCAACTGCAACCTCAACTTTGAAAAATACAAAAAAAGTTAAAAAAAAAACATTGATACCAACAGTAAATTCAACAATAACCTCAATATTGAAAATCACCAAGAAATTCAACAACAACCTCAACAATGAAAATTATCAAAAAATTCAACAACAACCCCAACGTTGAAAAACTCCAACAATTGCAACAACATCCTCAACAATAAAAAACACCAAAAAATTCAACAACAAACTCAACATTGAAAAACACCAACAAATTCAACAAAAACCTCAACAATGAAAAACACCATATAATTCAACAACAACCTCAAATTTGAAAAACAGCAACAGATTCAACAACCTCAACATTCAAAAACACCAACAAATTCAACAACAACCTCAACAATGAAAAAAACCAATAAATATAAACTGCAGCCTCAACATTGAAAAACACCAAAATATTCAACAACAGCCTCAACTTTGAAAAACACCAAAATATTCAACAACAGCCTCAACTTTGAAAAACACCGACAAATTGAAAAATTTCAACATTGAAAAACAGCAACCAATTCAACAACCTCAACAATGAAAAAAACCCAAAAATTCAACAACAACCTCAACAATGAAAAACACCAAAAAAATTAAAAAACAACCTCAACATTGAAAAACTCCAACAAATTCAACAACAATCTCAACAATGAAAAACATCAAAAAATTCAACAACAACCTCAACATTCAAAAACACCAACAAATTCAACAAAAACCTCAAAAATGAAAAAAGTCAAATAATTAAACAACAGCCTCAACTTTGAAAAACACCGACAAATTGAAAAAGTTCAACAATGAAGAACATCAACAAATTCAACAACAACCTCAACAATGAAAAACACCAAAAAAATTAACAACAACCTCAACATTGAAAAACTCCATCAATTTCAACAAAAACCGCATCAATGAAAAACAGCAAAATATTCAACAACAACCCCAACATTCAAAAACACCAAAAAATTCAACAACAAGCTCAACTTTGAAAAATACCATCAAATTCAACAGCCTCAACATTGTAAAACACCAAAAAATTCAACAACAAACTCAACATTTAAAAATACAAAAAAGTACAACAAAATAAAAATTGATAGCACCAACAAATTCAACAACAACCTCAATATTGAATATCACCAACACATTCACCAACAACCTTAACTTTGAAAAACACCAACAGGTGCAACAACCTCAACATTGAAAAGGAGCAGCAAATTCAACAACAACCTCAACAATGAAAAACATCATAAAATTCAACAACAACCTCAACTTTGAAGAAAAGCACCAAGTTCAACTGCAACCTCAACTTTGAAAAATACAAAAAACTTCAAAAAACCATTGATAACACCAATAAATTCAACAACATCATCAACATTGCAAATCACAAACAAATTCAACAACAACCTCAACACTACAATGCACCAACAAATTCAACTGCAACCTCAACTTTGAAAAATGCAAAAAAGTTTAAAACAAACATTACTAACACCTATAAATTCAACAACAACCTCAACATAGAAAATCACCACCAAATTCAACAACAACCTCAACAATGAAAAACACCCAAAAATTCAACAACAACCTCAACAATGAAAAACAAAAAAAAATCAACAACAACATCAACACTGAAAAACTCCAACAATTTCAACAAGAACCGCAACAACGAAAAACACCAAAGAATTCAACAACAAACTCAACATTGAAAATGACCATCAAATTCTACAAAAACCTCAACAATGTAAAACAGCAAAAAATTCAACAACAACCTCAACAGTCCAAAACACCAACAAATTCAGCAACAACCTCAACAATGGAAAACACCAAAAAATTCAACAACAACCTCAACTTTAAAAAACAGCATCAAATTCAACAACCTCAACATTGAAAAACACCAACAAATTCAACTGCAAACTCAACTTTGAAAAACACAAAAAATTTAAAAAAAAACATTGATAACACCCATAAATTCAACATCAACGTCAATATTGAAAAATATTGAAAATCACCAACAATTTAAAAAACAACCTCAACAAAGAAAAACATCAAATAATTCAACAACAACCTCAACAATGAAAAACACCAACAAATTCAACAACAACCTCAACAATGAAAAACAGCAACAAATTCAACAAAAACCTCAACAATGAAAAGCACCAAAAAATTCAACAAAAATATCAACTTTGAAAAACAACAACAAATTCAACAAGCTCGACATTGAAAAACACCAACAAAATCAACAACAACTTCAACATTCAAAAACAGCAACAAATTCAACAAAAACCTCAGCAATGAAAAACACCAAAAAATTCAACAACAACCTTTACTTTATAAAACAGCATCAAATTCAACAACCTCAACATTGAAAAACACCAACAAATTCAACTGCAAACTCAACTTTGAAAAACACAAAAAATTTTAAAAGAAACATTGATAACACCCATAAATTCAACATCAACGTCAATATTGAAAAATATTGAAATCACCAACAATTTAAAAAACAACCTCAACAAAGAAAAACATCAAATAATTCAACAACAACCTCAACAATGAAAAACACCAACAAATTCAACAACAACCTCAACAATGAAAAACAGCAACAAATTCAACAAAAACCTCAACAATGAAAAACACCAAAAAATTCAACAAAAATATCAACTTTGAAAAACAACAACAAATTCAACAAGCTCGACATTGAAAAACAACAACAAAATCAACAACAACTTCAACATTCAAAAACAGCAACAAATTCAACAAAAACCTCAGCAATGAAAAACACCAAAAAATTCAACAACAACCTCAACTTTGAAAAACAACTACAAATTCAACAAGCTCGACATTGAAAAACAATAACAAATTCAACAACAACTTCAACATTCAAAAACAGCAACAAATTCAACAAAAACCTCAGCAATGAAAAACAATAAAAAATTCAACAACAATCTCAACATTGAAAAACACCAACAAATTCAACAAGCTCGACATTGAAAAACAACAACAAATTCAACTGCAACCTCAACTATGAAAAACACAAAAAAACTTTAAAAAAGACATATATAACACCAATAAATTCAACAGCAACCTCAACATTGAAAAACACCAGCAAATTCAAAAACATCAACATTGGAAAACACCAACGAATTAAACAACAACTTCAACTTTGGAAAACTCCAACAAATTCAACAACAAACTCAACAATAAAAAACACGAAAAAATTCAACAGCAACCTCATCATTCAAAAACACCAACAAATTGAACAAAGTCCAAAACAATGAAAAACACCAAAAAATTCAACAACAAAATCAACTTTAAAAAACAGCATCAAATTCAACAATCTCAACATTGAAAAACACCAACAAATTCAACTGCAAACTCAACTTTGAAAAATACAATGATTTTTAAAAGAAACTTTGATAACACCCATAAATTCAACAACAACCTCAATGTTGAAAATCACCAAAAAATTCAACAACAACTTCAACATTGCAAAACACCAACAAATTCAACAAAAACCTCATCAATGAAAAGCACCAAAAAATTCAACAACATCCTCAACTTGGAAAAACACTAACAAATACAACAACCTCAATATTGAAAAACACCAACAAATTCAACAACCCCAACATTGAAAAAAGCAACAAATTCAACGACAACCTCAATATTGAAAATCACCAACAAATTCAACAACAATCTCAACTTTGAAAAACAGCAATAAATTCAACAACCTCAACATTGAAAATCACCAACAAATTCAACAACAATCTCAACATTCAAAAACACCAACAAATTCATCAATTACCTCAACAATGAAAAACGCCAAAAAATTCAACATCAACCTGAACTTTGGAAAACACAGACAAATGTAATAACCTGAGCATTGGAAAACACCAACAAATTCAACAACAACGTCAACATTGAAAAACTCCAACAAATGCAACAACAACCTCAACATTGAAAAACACCAACATATTCAACAACAACCTCAACTTTGAAAAACAACAAAAAAATCAAAAATCTCATCATTGGAAACAACCAACAAATTCAACAACCTCAACATTGAAAAACTCCAACAAATTCAACAACAACCTCAACAATGAAAAACACCAAAAAATTCAGCAGCAACCTCAACTTTCAAATACACCAACAAATTCAACAAAAACCTAAGCAATGAAAAACACCAACAAATTCAACAACAACGTCAACAATGAATAACATCAAAAAATTCATCAACAAGAACCTCAACAATGAAAAACACCGACAAATACAGGCAAAACATCAACAATGAAAAGCACCAAAAAATTCAACAACAACCTCAACTTTGAAAACCACCAATAAAGTCAAAAACCTCAACGTTGAAAAACACCAACAAATTCAAATGCAACCTCAACTTTGAAAAATACAAAAAAGTTCAAAAAAAACCTTTGATAACACCAATAAATTCAACAACAACCTCAATATTGAAAATCTCCAACAAATTCAACAACAACTTCAACATTGCAAAACACCAACAATTTCAACAAAAACTTCAACAATGAAAAGCACCACAAAATTCAACAGCATCCTCAACTTTGAAAAACACTAACAAATTCAAGAACCTCAGTATTGAAAAACACCAACAAATTCAACTGCAACCTGAACTTTGAAAAATACCAAAAAGTTTTTAAAAAAATCATTGATAAAACCAATAAATTCAACAACAACCTCAATATAGAAAAGCACAACCAAATTCAACATCAACCTCAGAAATGAAAAGCAACAAAATATTCAACAACATCAACCTCAACAATGAAAAACACCCAAAAATTCAACAACAACCTCAACAATGAAAAACTCCAACAATTTCAACAAGAACCGCAACAACGAAAAACACCAAAGAATTCAACAACAAACTCAACATTGAAAATCACAATCAATTTCTACACAAACCTCAACAATGTAAAACACCAAAACATTCAACAACAGCCTCAACATTCCAAAACACCAACAAATTCAACAACAACCTCAACAATGAAAAACACCAAAAAATTCAACAACAACCTCAACTTTAAAAAACAGCATCAAATTCAACAACCTCAAGATTGAAAAACAACAACAAATTCAACTGCAAACTCAACTTTGAAAAATACAAAAAATTTTAAAAGAAAATTTGATAGCACCCATAAATTCAACAACAACCTCAATATTGAAAATCACCAACAATTTCAACAACAACCTCAACAATGAAAAACATCAAATAATTCAACAACAACATCAACAATGAAAAATAACAACAAAGTCAACAACAACATCAACATTGCAAAACACCAACAAATTCAACAACAACGTCAACAATGAAAAACACCAACAAATTCAACAACAACGTCAACAATGAATAACATCAAAAAATTCATCAACAAGAACCTCAACAATGAAAAACACCGACAAATACAAGAAAAACATCAACAATGAAAAGCACCAAAAAATTCAACAACAACCTCAACTTTGAAAACCACCAACAAAGTCAACAACATCAACGTTGAAAAACACCAACAAATTGAACTGCAACCTCAACTTTGAAAAATACAATAAAGTTCAAAAAAAACCACTCATAACACCAATAAATTCAACAACAACCTCAATATTGAAAATCTCCAACAAATTCAACAACAACTTCAACATTGCAAAACACCAACAAATTCAACAATAAACATCAACAATGAAAAGCACAAAAAAATTCAACAACATCCTCAACTTGGAAAAACATTAACAAATTCAAGAACCTCAATATTGAAAAACACCAACAAATTCAACTGCAACCTGAGATTTGAAAAATACAAAAAAGTTTTTTAAAAAATCATTGATAACACCAATAAATTCAACAACAACCTCAATATAGAAAAGCACAACCAAATTCATCATCAACCTCAGCAATGAAAAGCATCAAAATATTCAACAACATCAACATCAACAATGAAAAACACCCAAAAATTAAACAACAACCTCAACAATGAAAATCAAGAAAAAAATCAACAACAACCTCAACACTGAAAAACACCAACAAATTCAACTGCAACCTGAACTTTGAAAAATACAAATAAGTTTTTTAAAAAATCATTGATAACACCAATAAATTCAACAACAACTACAATATAGAAAAGCACAACCAAATTCAACGTCAACCTCAGCAATGAAAAGCATCAAAATATTCAACAACATCAACCTCAACAACGAAAAACACCAAAGAATTCAACAACAAACTCAACATTGAAAATCACCATCAAATTCTACAAAAACCTCAACAATGTAAAACAGCAAAAAATTCAACAACAGCCTCAACATTCCAAAACACCAACAAATTCAACAACAACCTCAACAATGAAAAACACCAAAAAATTTAACAACAACCTCAACTTTAAAAAACAGCATCAAATTCAACAACCACAAGATTGAAAAACACCAACAAATTCAACTGCAAACTCAACTTTGAAAAATACAAAAAATTTTAAAAGAAAATTTGATAACACCCATAAATTCAACAATAACCTCAATATTGAAAATCACCAACAATTTCAACAACAACCTCAACAATGAAAAACATCAAATAATTCAACAACAACCTCAACAATGAATAACACCAAAAAATTCAACAACAAACTCAATATTGGAAATCACCAACAAATTCAACAATAACCTCCACAATGAATAACATCAAAAAATTCAACAACAAGAAACTAATAAATGAAAAACAGCAAAAAATTCAACAACAATCTCAACATTGAAAAACTCCAACAATTTCAACAACAACCTCAACAATGAAAAACACCAACAAATTCAACAACAACCTCAACAATGAAAAACACCAAAAAATTCAACAATAACCTCTACATTCAAAAAAACCAACAAATTCAACGAAAACCTCAACAATGAAAAACACCAAAAAATTCAACAACAACCTCAACTTTGAAAAACACCAACAAATTCAACAACCTCGACATTGAAAAACACCAACAAATTCAACTGCAACCTCAACTTTTAAAACTACAAAAAAGATCATAAAAAACCATTAATAACACCAAAAAATTCAACAACAATCTCAACGTTGAAAAACTCCAACAATTTCAACAACAACCTCAACAATGAAAAACACCAACAAATTCAACAAAAACCTCAACAATGAAAAGCACCAAAAAATTCAACAACATCCTCAACTTGGAAAAACACTAACAAGTTCGAAAACCTCAATATTGAAAAACACCAACAAATTCAACAACCGCGACATTGAAAAAAGCAACAAATTCAACGACAACCTCAATATTGAAAATCACCAACAAATTCAACAACAATCTCAACTTTGAAAAACAGCAATAAGTTCAACAACCTCAACATTGAAAATCACCAACAAATTCAACAACAACCTCAACATTCAAAATCACCAACAAATTCAACAATTACCTCAACAATGAAAAACACCAAAAAATTCAACATCAGCCTGAACTTTGGAAAACAGAAACAAATGTAACAACCTGAGCATTGGAAAACACCAACAAATTCAACAACAACCTCAACATTGAAAAACTCCAACAAATTCAACAACAACCTCAACATTGAAAAACACCAACATATTCAACAACAACCTCAACTTTGAAAAACAACAAAAAATTCAAAAATCTCACCATTGGAAACAACCAACAAATTCAACAACCTCAACATTGAAAAAATCCAACAAATTCAACAAAAACCTCAACAATGAAAAACACCAATAAATTCAACAGCAACCTCAACTTTCAAATACACCAACAAATTCAACAAAAACCTAAGCAATGAAAAACACCAAAAAATTCAACAACAACCTCAACATTGAAAAACACCAACAAATTTAACTGCAACATCAACTTTGAAAAATACAAAAAAGATAAAAATAAAACCATTGATAACACCAATAAATTCGACAACAACCTCAATATAGAAAAGCACAACCAAATTCAACATCAACCTCAGCAATGAAAAGCATCAAAATATTCAACAACATCAACCTCAACAATGAAAAAAACCCAAAAATTCAACAACAACCTCAACAATGAAAAACAAGAAAAAAATCAAGAACAACCTCAACATTGAAAAACTCCTACAATTTCAAGAAGAACCGCAACAACGAAAAACACCAACGAATTCAACAACAAACTCAACATTGAAAATCACCATCAAATTCTACAAAAAGCTCAACAATGTAAAACAGCAAAAAATTCAACAACAGCCTCAACATTCCAAAACACCAACAAATTCAACAATAACCTCAACAATGAATAACACCAAAAAATTCAACAACAACCTCAACTTTAAAAAACAGCATCAAATTCAACAACCTCAAGATTGAAAAACACCAACAAATTCAACTGCAAACTCAACTTTGAAAAATACAAAAAATTTTAAAAGAAACTTTGATAACACCCATAAATTCAACAACACCCACAATATTGAAAATCACCAACAATTTCAACAACAACCTCAACAATGAAAAACATCAAATAATTCAACAACAACCTCAACAATGAAAAACACCAAAAAATTCAACAACAAACTCAATATTGGAAATCACCACCAAATTCAACAATAACCTTCACAATGAATAACATCAAAAAATTCAACAACAAGAAACTAATAAATGAAAAACACCAAAAAATTCAACAACAACCTCAACATTGAAAAACTCCAACAATTTCAACAACAACGTCAACAATGAAAAACACCAACAAATTCAACAACAACCTCAACAATGAAAAACACCAAAATATTCAACAACAACCTCAACATTCAAAAATACCAACAAATTCAACGAAAACCTCAACAATGAAAAACAGCAAAAAATTCAACAACAACCTCAACTTTGAAAAACACCAACAAATTCAACAACCTCGACATTGAAAAACACCAACAATTTCAACAGCAACAACAACTTTGAAAACTACAAAAAGGTTCATAAAAAACCATTGATAACACCAATAAATTCAACAACATCCTCAATATTGAAAATCACCAACAAATTCAACAACAACTTCAACATTGCAAAACACCAACAAATTCAACAAAAACCTCAACAATGAAAAACACCAAAAAATTCAACAACAACCCAACATTGAAAAACAACAAAATATTCAACAATATACTCACTATGAAAGACGATAACACCAATAAATTCAACATCAACCTCAATATCAAAAATCACCAACAAATTCAACAACAACCTCAACAATGAAAAGCATCAAAAAATTCAACAACAACAACCTCAACAATGAAAAACACCACAAAATTCAACAACAACCTGAATATTGAAAATCACCAACAAATTCAACAACAACATCAACAATGAAGAAGACCAACAAAGTCAAAAACAACCTCAACATTGCAAAATACAAACAAATTCAACAACAACTTCAACGTTGAAAAACGCCAACAAATTCAACAACAACCTCAATATTGCAAGACACCAACGAATTCAACCAAAACCTCAACAATGAAAATCACCAAAAAAGTCAACAACAACCTCAACTTTGAAAAACACTAACAAATTCAACAACCTCAACAGTGAAAAACAACAACAAATTTAATAGCTACATCAACTTTGAAAAATACAAAAAAATTTAAAAGAAACATTGATAACACCAATAAATTCAACAACAACCTCAATATTGAAAATCACCAACAAATTCAACAACAACCTCAACAATGAAAAACATCAAAAAATTCAACAACAACCTCAACAATGAAAAACACCAAAAAATTCAACAATAAATTCAACATTGAAAAATTCCAACAATTTCAACGACAACATCAACAATGAAAATCACCAACAAATTCAACAACAACCTCAATATTGAAAATCACCAACAATTTCAACAACAACCTCAACATTCAAAAACACCAACAAATTTAACAACAACCTCAACGTTGATAAACACCAACAAATTCAACAACCTCAACATTGAAAAACACCAACAAATTCAACACCATCTTCAACTTTTAAAAATACAAAAAAGTTCAACAAAATTAAAATTGATAACACGAACAAATTCAACAACAACCTCAATATTGAATATCACCAACAATTTCAACAACAACCTCAACTTTGAAAAACACCAACAAATTCAACAACCTTAACACTGAAAAAGAGCAGCAAATTCAACAACAACCTCAACAATGAAAAACATCAAAAAATTCAACAACAACCTCAACTTTGAATAATAAGAAGAAATTCAACTTCAACCTTAACTTTGAAAAATACAAAAAAGTTCAAAATAAACAATTGATAACACCAATAAATTCAACAACAACTGCAACATTGAAAAACATAAACAATTGCAGCAACCTCAACATTGAAAAGCAGCCACAAATTCAACTACAACTTCAAATTTGAAAAACACAAAAAGAGTTTTAAAAAAACATTGAATACATCAATATATTCAACAACAACCTCAATACTGAAAATCACCAACAAATTTAACAACAACCTCAACATTGAAAATCACCAACAAATTCAACAACAACCTCAGCAATGATAAACATCAAAAAATTTAACAACAACAACCTCAACAATGAAAAACACCAAAAAATTCAACAACAACCTCAACAATAAAAAACACCAAAAAAATCAACAACAACCTCAACATTGAAAAACTCCAACAACAACCGCAACAATGAAATACACCAAAAAATTCAACAACAAACTCAACATTCCTAAACAGCAACACATTCAACAAAAACTTCAAAAATGAAAAACACCAAAAAATTGAACAATAACCTCAACTTTGAAAAACACAAAAAAGTTTTAAAAAAAACATTGATAACGCCAATAAATTCAACAACAACCTCAACATTGAAAATCACCATCAAATTCAACAAAAACCTCAACAATGAAAAACATCAAAAAATTAAACAACATCCTCAACATTCCAAAACAGCAACAAATTCAACAAAAACTACAAAAATGAAAAACACCAAAAAATTGAACAATAACATCAATAAATTCAACAACAACCTCAACTTTGAAAAACTCCTACAATTTCAACAACAACCTCAACAATGAAAAACATCAAAAAAATCAACAACAACCTCAACTTTGGAAAAACTCCAACAATTTCAACAACAACCTCAACGATGAAAAACACCAAAAAATTCAACAACAAACTCAACATTGATAATCTCCTGCAAATTCAACAAGAACTTCAACAATGAAAAACATCAAACAATTCAACAACAGCCTCAACATTCAAAAACAACAACAAATTCAACAACCTCAACATTGAAAAATAACAGCAAATTCAACTGAAACTTCAACTTTGAAAAATACAAATAAATTAAACAAATCCATTGATAACACCAATAAATTCAACATCAACCACAATATCAAAAATCACCAACAAATTCAACAACAACCTCAACAAT
This sequence comes from Cetorhinus maximus, assembly GCF_964194155.1. Classification (NCBI taxonomy): domain Eukaryota; kingdom Metazoa; phylum Chordata; class Chondrichthyes; order Lamniformes; family Cetorhinidae; genus Cetorhinus; species Cetorhinus maximus. Next base: position 23,752,357 of record NC_135909.1, read on the forward strand.
GAAAAGCATCAAAAAATTCAACAACAACAACCTCAACAATGAAAAACACCACAAAATTCAACAACAACCTGAATATTGAAAATCACCAACAAATTCAACAACAACATCAACAATGAAGAAGACCAACAAAGTCAAAAACAACCTCAACATTGCAAAATACAAACAAATTCAACAACAACTTCAACGTTGAAAAACGCCAACAAATTCAACAACAACCTCAATATTGCAAGACACCAACAAATTCAACCAAAACCTCAACAATGAAAATCACCAAAAAAGTCAACAACAACCTCAACTTTGAAAAACACTAACAAATTCAACAACCTCAACAGTGAAAAACAACAACAAATTTAATAGCTACATCAACTTTGAAAAATACAAAAAATTTTAATAGAAACATTGATAACACCAATAAATTCAACAACAACCTCAATATTGAAAATCACCAACAAATTCAACAACAACCTCAACAATGAAAAACATCAAAAAATTCAACAACAACCTCAACAATGAAAAACACCAAACAATTCAACAATAAATTCAACATTGAAAAATTCCAACAATTTCAACGACAACCTCAACAATGAAAATCACCAACAAATTCAACAACAACCTCAATATTGAAAATCACCAACAATTTCAACAACAACCTCAACATTCAAAAACACCAACAAATTCAACAACAACCTCAACTTTGATAAACACCAACAAATTCAACAACCTCAACATTGAAAAACACCAACAAATTCAACACCATCTTCAACTTTTAAAAATACAAAAAAGTTCAACAAAATTAAAATTGATAACACGAACAAATTCAACAACAACCTCAATATTGAATATCACCAACAATTTCAACAACAACCACAACTTTGTAAAACACCAACAAATTCAACAACCTTAACACTGAAAAAGAGCAGCAAATTCAACAACAACCTCAACAATGAAAAACATCAAAAAATTCAACAACAACCTCAACTTTGAATGATAAGAAGAAATTCAACTTCAACCTTAACTTTGAAAAATACAAAAAAGTTCAAAATAAACAATTGATAACACCAATAAATTCAACAACAACTACAACATTGAAAAACATAAACAATTGCAGCAACCTCAACATTGAAAAGCAGCCACAAATTCAACTACAACTTCAAATTTGAAAAACACAAAAAGAGTTTTAAAAAAACATTGAATACATCAATATATTCAACAACAACCTCAATACTGAAAATCACCAACAAATTTAACAACAACCTCAACATTGAAAATCATCAACAAATTCAACAACAACCTCAGCAATGATAAACATCAAAAAATTTAACAACAACAACCTCAACAATGAAAAACACCAAAAAATTCAACAACAACCTCAACAATAAAAAACACCAAAAAAATCAACAACAACCTCAACATTGAAAAACTCCAACGACAACCGCAACAATGAAATACACCAAAAAATTCAACAACAAACTCAACATTCCTAAACAGCAACAAATTCAACAAAAACTTCAAAAATGAAAAACACCAAAAAATTGAACAATAACCTCAACTTTGAAAAACACAAAAAAGTTTTAAAAAAAACATTGATAACACCAATAAATTCAACAACAACCTCAACATTGAAAATCACCATCAAATTCAACAAAAACCTCAACAATGAAAAACATCAAAAAAATTAAACAACATCCACAACATTCCAAAACAGCAACAAATTCAACAAAAACTTCAAAAATGAAAAACATCAAAAAATTCAACAACAACATCCTCAACAATGAATAACACCAAAAAATTCAACAATAACCTCAACATTGAAAAATTCCAACAAAATGATTGATAAAACTAATAAATTCAACAACAACCTCAATATTGAAAATCACCAACAAATTCAACAACAACTTCAACTTTGAAAAACTCCAACAAATTCAACAACAACCTCAATATTGCAAAACACCAACAAATTCAACAAAAACCTCAACAATGAAAAGCACCAAAAAAGTCAACAACAACCTCAACTTTGAAAAACACTAACAAATTCAACAACCTCAACAGTGAAAAACAACAACAAATTTAGTACCTACCTCAACTTTGAAAAATACAAAAATTTTTAAAAGAAACAAATTCAACATAAACCTCAAAAATGAATAACACCAAAAAATCCAACAACAACCTCAACTTTGAAAAACACCAACAAATTCAAAAACCTCAACAAGGAAAAGCACCAACAAATTCAACTATAACCACAATATTGAAAATCAACAACAAATTCAACAAAAACCGCAACAATGATAACACCAAAATATTCATCAACAACCTCAACATTCAAAAACACCAACAAATTCAACAACAACCTCAACAATGAAAAACATCAAAAAATTCAACAACAACCTCAACTTTGAATAACACTTAGAAATTCAACTTCAACCTCGACTTTGAAAAATACAAAAAAGTACAAAATAAACAATTGATAACACCAATAAATTCAACAACAACTGCAACATTGAAAAACATAAACAATTGCAGCAACCTCAACATTGAAAAGCAGCCACAAATTCAACTACAACTTCAAATTTGAAAAACACAAAAAGAGTTTTAAAAAAACATTGAATACATCAATATATTCAACAACAACCTCAATACTGAAAATCACCAACAAATTTAACAACAACCTCAACATTGAAAATCATCAACAAATTCAACAACAACCTCAGCAATGATAAACATCAAAAAAATTAACAACAACAACCTCAACAATGAAAAACACCAAAAAATTCAACAACAACCTCAACAATAAAAAACACCAAAAAAATCAACAACAACCTCAACATTGAAAAACTCCAACAACAACCGCAACAATGAAATACACCAAAAAATTCAACAACAAACTCAACATTCCTAAACAGCAACAAATTCAACAAAAACTTCAAAAATGAAAAACACCAAAAAATTGAACAATAACCTCAACTTTGAAAAACACAAAAAAGTTTTAAAAAAAACATTGATAACACCAATAAATTCAACAACAACCTCAACAATAAATAGCATCAAAAAATTCAACAACAACAACCTCAACAATGAAAAACACCACAAAATTCAACAACAACCTGAATATTGAAAATCACCAACAAATTCAAGAACAACATCAACAATGAAGAAGACCAACAAAGTCAAAAACAACCTCAACATTGCAAAATACAAACAAATTCAACAACAACTTCAACGTTGAAAAACGCCAACAAATTCAACAACAACCTCAATATTGCAAGACACCAACAAATTCAACCAAAACCTCAACAATGAAAATCACCAAAAAAGTCAACAACAACCTCAACTTTGAAAAACACTAACAAATTCAACAACCTCAACAGTGAAAAACAACAACAAATTTAATAGCTACATCAACTTTGAAAAATACAAAAAATTTTAAAAGAAACATTGATAACACCAATAAATTCAACAACAACCTCAATATTGAAAATCACCAACAAATTCAACAACAACCTCAACAATGAAAAACATCAAAAAATTCAACAACAACCTCAACAATGAAAAACACCAAAAAATTCAACAATAAATTCAACATTGAAAAATTCCAACAATTTCAATGACAACCTCAACAATGAAAATCACCAACAAATTCAACAACAACCTCAACATTCAAATACACCAACAAATTCAACAACAACCTCAACTTTGATAAACACCAACAAATTCATCAACCTCAACATTGAAAAACACCAACAAATTCAACACCATCTTCAACTTTTAAAAATACAAAAAAGTTCAACAAAATTAAAATTGATAACACGAACAAATTCAACAACAACCTCAATATTGAATATCACCAACAATTTCAACAACAACCACAACTTTGAAAAACACCAACAAATTCAACAACCTTAACACTGAAAAAGAGCAGCAAATTCAACAACAACCTCAACAATGAAAAACATCAAAAAATTCAACAACAACCTCAACTTTGAATAATAAGAAGAAATTCAACTTCAACCTTAACTTTGAAAAATACAAAAAAGTTCAAAATAAACAATTGATAACACCAATAAATTCAACAACAACTGCAACATTGAAAAACATAAACAATTGCAGCAACCTCAACATTGAAAAGCAGCCACAAATTCAACTACAACTTCAAATTTGAAAAACACAAAAAGAGTTTTAAAAAAACATTGAATACATCAATATATTCAACAACAACCTCAATACTGAAAATCACCAACAAATTTAACAACAACCTCAACATTGAAAATCATCAACAAATTCAACAACAACCTCAGCAATGATAAACATCAAAAAATTTAACAACAACAACCTCAACAATGAAAAACACCAAAAAATTCAACAACAACCTCAACAATAAAAAACACCAAAAAAATCAACAACAACCTCAACATTGAAAAACTCCAACAACAACCGCAACAATGAAATACACCAAAAAATTCAACAACAAACTCAACATTCCTAAACAGCAACAAATTCAACAAAAACTTCAAAAATGAAAAACACCAAAAAATTGAACAATAACCTCAACTTTGAAAAACACAAAAAAGTTTTAAAAAAAACATTGATAACACCAATAAATTCAACAACAACCTCAACATTGAAAATCACCATCAAATTCAACAAAAACCTCAACAATGAAAAACATCAAAAAAATTAAACAACATCCACAACATTCCAAAACAGCAACAAATTCAACAAAAACTTCAAAAATGAAAAACATCAAAAAATTCAACAACAACATCCTCAACAATGAATAACACCAAAAAATTCAACAATAACCTCAACATTGAAAAATTCCAACAAAATGATTGATAAAACTAATAAATTCAACAACAACCTCAATATTGAAAATCACCAACAAATTCAACAACAACTTCAACTTTGAAAAACTCCAACAAATTCAACAACAACCTCAATATTGCAAAACACCAACAAATTCAACAAAAACCTCAACAATGAAAAGCACCAAAAAAGTCAACAACAACCTCAACTTTGAAAAACACTAACAAATTCAACAACCTCAACAGTGAAAAACAACAACAAATTTAGTACCTACCTCAACTTTGAAAAATACAAAAATTTTTAAAAGAAACAAATTCAACATAAACCTCAAAAATGAATAACACCAAAAAATCCAACAACAACCTCAACTTTGAAAAACACCAACAAATTCAAAAACCTCAACAAGGAAAAGCACCAACAAATTCAACTATAACCACAATATTGAAAATCAACAACAAATTCAACAAAAACCGCAACAATGATAACACCAAAATATTCATCAACAACCTCAACATTCAAAAACACCAACAAATTCAACAAAAACCTCAACAATGAAAAACAACAAAAAAATTCAACAACAACCTCAACATTGAAAAACACCAGCAGATTCCACAACCTCAACATTCCAAACAACCAACAAATTGAACACTTACCTCAACAATGAAAAACACCAAAAAATTGAACAACATCCTCAATTTTCAAAAACACCAACAAATTCAACAACCTCAACATTGAAAAACTCCAACAAATTCAACAAGAAACGCAACAATGATAAACACCAACAAATTCAACAACAACTTAAACATTCAAAAACACCAACAATTTCAACAAAAACCTCAACAATGAAAAACACCAAAAAATTCAACAACAACTTCAGCTTTGAAAAACACCAACAAATTCAACTGCAACCTCAACTTTGAAAACTACAAAAAAGTTCAAAAAAACCCAATGACAACACCAATGAATTCAAGAACATCCTCAATATTGAAAATCACCAACAAAGTCAACAACAAGCTCAACATTGAAAAACTCCAACTAATTCAACAACAACCTCAACAATGAAAAACACCAATAAATTCAACAACAACTTAAACATTCAAAAACACCAACAAATTCAACAAAAACCTCAACAATGAAAAACACCAAAAAATTCAACAACAACCTCAACTTTGAAAAACACCAACAAATTCAACAACCTCAACATTGAAAAACACCAACAAATTCAACTGCAACCTCAACTTTGAAAAATACAAAAAAGATCAAAACAAACACTGATAACACCAGTAAATTCAACAACAACTTCAATATTGAAAATCATCAATAAGTTCAACAACAAACTCAACAATGAAAAACACCGAAAAATTCAATAACAACCTCAACATTCGAAAGCACCAACAAATTCAACAACAACCTCAGCAATGAAATACACCAAGAAATTCAACAACAACACCAAAATTCAAAAACACCAACAAATTCAACCAAAACCTCAACAATTAAAAGCACCAAAAAATTCAACAACAACCTCATCTTTGAAAAAAACCAACAAATTCAACAATCTCAACATTAAAAACCACCAACAAATTCAACAACAACCTCAACAATGAAAAACACCAAAAAATTCAACAACAACCGCAACATTCAAAATCACCAACAAATTCAACAACAACCTCAACCCTGAAAAACACCAAAAAATTCAACAACATCCTCAACTTTGAATAATAGCATAAAATTCAACAACATCCTCAACATTGAAAAACACCAACAAATTCAACAACAACAACCTCAACAATGAAAAACACCAAAACACTCAACAAAAACTTCAACTTTGAAAAACACCAACAGTTTCAAAAACCTCAAAATTGAAAAACATCAACTAATTCAACTACAACCTCAATACTGAAAATCATCAACAAATTCAACAACAACCTCAACAATGAAAAACACCAAAAAATTCAACAACATTCTCAAAAATTCAAAAACACCAACAAATTCAACAAAACCCTCAACAATGAAAAACACCAAAATATTCAACAACATCCTCAACTTTGAATAACAACAACAAATTCAACAACCTCAACATTGAAAAATTCCAAGAAATTCAACAACAACCTCAACAATGAAAAACACTAAAAAAATTCAACAACAGCCACAACATTGAAAAACACCAACAAATTCAACAAAAACCTCAACATTGCAAAACAACAACAAATTCAACTGCAACCTGAACTTTGAAAAATACAAAAACGTTTAAAAAAACATTGATAACACCAAAAAATTCAAAAACAAACCCAACATTGAAAATCACCAACAAATGTAACAAAAACCTCAACAATGAAAAACATCAAAAAAATTTCAACAACAACAACCTCAACAATGAAAAACAGCAAAAAATTCAACAACAACCCAACATTGAAAAACACCAAAATATTCAACAACAAACTCAACTTTGAAAAACACCAACAAATTCAACAACCTCAACATTGAAAAAGAGCAACAAATTCAACAACAACATCAACTTTGAAAAAGACCAACAAGTTCAACTGCAACCTCAATATTGAAAATCACCAACAATTTCAACAACAACCTCAGCATTGAAAAACACCAAAAAATTCAACAACACTCTCAACTTTGAAAAACAGCAAAAAATTCAACAAAATCCTCAACTTTGAAAAACACCAACAAATTCAACAACCTCAAGACTGAAAAACAGCAAGAAATTCAACAACTACCTCAATATTGAATATCACCAACAAATTCAACAACAACCTCAACTTTGAAAAACATCATCAATTTCAACAACCTCAACATTAAAAAAGAGCAGCAAATTTAACAACAACCTCAACAATGACAAACATCAAAAAATTCAACAACAACCTCAACATTGCAAAACACCAACAAATTCAACAAAAACCTCAACAATTAAAAACACCAAATAATTACACAGCAACCTCAATTTTGAAAAACACCAACAAATTCAGCAACCTCAATATTAAAAAAGAGCAGCAAATTCAACAACAACCTCAAAAATGAAACACATCAAAATATTCAACAACTTCAACATTAAAAAACACCGACAAATTCAACAAAAATCTCAACAAAGAAAAACACCGAAAAATTCAAAAAAAAACTCAACATTCAAAAACACCAACAAATTCAACAACTTCAAAATTGAAAAAGAATAGCAAATTCAACAGTAACCTCAACAATGAAAAACATCAAAAAATTCAACAACATCCTCTACATTCAAAAACACCATCAAATTCAACAAAAATCTCAAGATGGAAGAAAACCAACAAATTCAACTAGAACCTCAACTTTGAAAAATATAAAAAAGTTCAAAAACACCATTGATAACACCAATAAATTCAACAACAACCTCAATATTGAAAATCACCAACAAATTCAACAACAACCTCAACATTGCAAAACACCAACAAATGGAACAACAAACTCAACATTGAAAATCACCAACAAATTCAACAGCAACCTCAGCAATGAAAAACATCAAAAAATTCAACAACAACATCAACAATGAAAAACACCCAAAAAATCAATAACTCAGTCAACAGTGAAAAACTGCAACAATTTCAACAAAAACCGCAACAATGAAAAACACTAAAAAATTCAACAACAAATTCAACATTGAAAATCACGAACAAATTCAACAAACTCAACATTGAAAAACACCAACAAATTCAACTGTAACCTCAACTTTGAAAAACACAAAACAGTTTTAAACAATATACTGATAACACCAATAAATTCAACAACAACCTCAATATTGAAAATCACCATCAAGTTCATCAACAAACTCAACAATGAAAAACACCAAAAAATTCAACAACAAACTCAACATTGAAAATAAACAACAAATTCAACAACAACCTCAACATTCAAAAACACCAACAAATTCAACAACAACCTCAACATTCAGAAACACCAACAAATTCGACAACAACTTTACTTTGAAAAACACCAACAAATTCAACAACCTCAACATTGCAAAACAGCAACAAATTCAACAACAACCTCAATATTGAAAATCACCTACAAAACCAACAAAAATCTCAACATTGCAAAACACCAACAAATTCAACAACAACCTCAACAATGAAAAACATCAAAAAATTCAACAACAACAAGAACCTCAACAATGAAAAAGACCAAAAAATTCAACAACAACTTCAACAATGAAAAACACCCAAAAAATCAATAATAACGTCAACATTGAAAAAGTGCAACAATTTCAACAAAAACTGCACAATGAATAACACTAAAAAATTCAACAACAAATTCAACATTGAAAATCACCAACAAATTCAACAACCTCAACATTGAAAAACACCAACAAATTCAACTGCAACCTCAACTTTCAAAAACACAAAAAAGCTTTCAACAATATATTGATTACACCAATAAATTCAACAACAGCCTCAATATTGAAAAACACCAACAAATTCATCAACAAACTCAACAATGAAATAAATCAGAAAATTCACCAACAACGACCTCAACAGTGAAAAACATCAAAAATTCAACAAGAACCTCAACATTCAAAAACACCAACAAATTCAACAAAAGCCTCAACAATGAAAAACACCAAAAATTTGAACAACAACCACAACTTTGAAAAACACCAAAAAATGCAACTGCAACCTCAACTTTGAAAAATGCAAAAAAGTTAAAAAAAAACCATTCATAACACCAAAAAATTCAACAACCACCTCAATATTGAAAATCTCCAACAAATTCAACAATAACCTCAACTTAGAATAACACCAACAACTTAAAAAACATCAACATTGAAAAAGAGCAGCAAATACAACAACAACGTTAAGAATGAAAAACATCAAAAAATTCAACAACAACCTCTACTTTGAAAACACCAACAAATTAATCTGCAACCTTTACTTTGAAAAATACAAAAAAGTTTTTTAAAAAACATTGATAACACCAATAAATTCAACAACAACCTCAATATTGAAAATCACCAACAAATTCAACAACAACCTCAACAATGAAAAACATCAAAAAATTCAACAACAACAACAAAAACCTCAACAATAAAAAACACCAAAAAATTCATCAACAAACCAACTTTGAAAAACACCAAGATATTCAACAACAAACTCAACTTTGAAAAACACCAACAAATTCAATATCCTCAGCTTTGAATAACATCTACAAATTCAACATCAACCTCAACTTTTAAACGTACAAAACAGTTCAACAAAATAAAAATTGATAACACCAACAATTTCAACAACAACGTCAATATTGAATATCACCAACAAATTCAACAACAACCTCAACATTGAATAACACCAACAACTTAAAAAACATCAACATTGAAAAAGAGCAGCAAATACAACAACAACGTTAAGAATCAAAAACATCAAATAATTCAACAACAACCTCTACTTTGAAAACACCAACAAATTCATCTGCAACCTTTACTTTGAAAAATACAAAAAAGTTTTTTAAAAAACATTGATAACACCAATAAATTCAACAACAACCTCAATATTGAAAATCACCAATAAATTCAACAACAGCCTCAATATTGAAAATCACCAACAAATTCATCAACAAACTCAACAATGAAATAAATCAGAAAATTCACCAACAACGACCTCAACAATGAAAAACATCAAAAATTCAACCAGAACCTCAACATTCAAAAACACCAACAAATTCAACATAAACCTCAACAATGAAAAACATCAAAAAATTGAACAACAACGTCAACTTTGAAAAGTACCGAAAAATGCAACTGCAACCTCAACTTTGAAAAATGCAAAAAAGTTAAAAAAAAACCATTCATAACACCAAAAAATTCAACAACCACCTCAATATTGAAAAACACCATCAAATTCAACAACAACCTCAACAATGAAAATCATCAAAAAATTCAACAACAACAACAACAAAAACCTCAACAATAAAAAACACCCAAGAATTCATCAACAAACCAACCTTGAAAAACACCAAGATATTCAACAACAAACTCAACTTTGAAAAACACCCACAAATTCAATATCCTCAGCTTTGAATAACATCAACAAATTCAACTTCATACTCAACTTTTAAACATACAAAAAAGTTCAACAAATTAAAAACTGATAACACCAACAAATTCAACATCAACCTCAATATTGAATATCACCAACAAATTCAACAACAACCTCAACTTTGAATAACACCAACAACTTAAAAAACCTCAGCATTGAAAAAGAGCAGCAAATTCAACAACAACTTCAAGAATGAAAAACATCAAAAAATTCAACAACAACCTCTACTTTGATAAACACTTACAAATTCATCTGCAACCTTTACTTTGAAAAATACAAAAAAGTTTTTGAAAAAAAATTGATAACACCAATAAATACAACAACAACCTCAATATTGAAAATCAAAAACAAATTCAACAACAACCTCAACAATGAAAAACACCAAAAAATTCAACAACAACCTCAACTTTAAAAACACTAAAAAATTCAACAACCTCAACATTCAAAAACACTAACAAATTCAACTGCAACCTCAACTTTGAAAAACAAAAAAAGTTTTTTACAAAAAACCATTGATAATACCAATAAATTCAACAACAACCTCAATGTTGAAAATCACCCAAAATTTCATCAACAACCTCAACAAAGAAAAACATCAAAAAATTTAACAACGAAGACCTGAACAATGAAAAACACGTAAAAATTCAACAACAGCCTCAACATTTAAAAACTCCAACAATTTCAACAACAACCTTAACAATGAAAGACGCCCAAAAATTCAACAACAAACTCAACATTGAAAATCACCAAGAAATTCAACAACAACCTCGATAATGAAAAACATCAAAAAATTCAACAAGAACCTCAACATTCAAAAACACCAACAAATTCAACACAAACCTCAACAATGAAAAACATCAAGAAATTGAACAACAACGCCAACTTTGAAAAGTACCAAAAAATGCAACTGCAACCTCAACTTTGAAAAATGCAAAAAAGTTAAAAAAAAACCATTCATAACACCAAAAAATTCAACAACCACCTCAATATTGAAAATCACCAACAAATTCAACAACAACCTCAACAATGAAATTCATCAAAAAATTCAACAACAACCTCTACTTTGAAAAACACCAACAAATTAATCTGCAACCTTTACTTTGAAAAATACAAAAAAGTTTTCAAAAAAAAATTGATAACACCAATAAATTCAACAAGAACCTCAATATTGAAAATCAACAACAAATTCAACAACAACCTCAACAATGAAAAACACCAAAAAGTTCAACAACAACCTCAACTTTAAAAACACCAACAAATTCAACAACCTCAACATTGAAAAACACCAACAAATTCAACTGCAACCTCAACTTTCAAAAACACAAAAAAGCTTTCAACAATATATTGATTACACCAATAAATTCAACAACAGCCTCAATATTGAAAATCACCAACAAATTCATCAACAAACTCAACAATGAAATAAATCAGAAAATTCACCAACAACGACCTCAACAATGAAAAACATCAAAAATTCAACAAGAACCTCAACATTCAAAAACACCAACAATTTCAACAAAAGCCTCAACAATGAAAAACACCAAAAAATTGTACAACAACCACAACTTTGAAAAACACGAAAAAGTGCAACTGCAACCTCAACTTTGAAAAAAACAAAAAAGTTAAAAGAAAACCAATCATAACACCAAAAAACTCAACAAACACCTCAATATTGAAAATCTTCAACAAATTCAACAACAACCTCAACAATGAAATTCATCAAAAAATTCAGGAACAACAACAAAAACCTCAACAATAAAAAACACCAAAAAATTCATCAACAAACCAACATTGAAAAACACCAAGATTTTCAACAACAAACTCAACTTTGAAAAACACCAACAAATTCAATATCCTCAGCTTTGAATAACATCAACAAATTCAACATCAACCTCAACTTTTAAACATACAAAAAAAGTTCAACAAATTAAAAATTGATAACACCAACAAATTCAACAACAACTTCAATATTGAATATCACCAACAAATTCAACAACAACCTCAACTTTGAATAACACCAACAACTTAAAAAACCTCAACATTGAAAAAGAGCAGCAAATTCAACAACTTCAAGAATGAAAAACATCAAAAAATTCAACAACAACCTCTATTTTGAAAAACACCATCAAATTCATCTGCAACCTTTACTTTGAAAAATACAAAAAAGTTTTTAAAAAAACATTGATAACACCAATAAATTCAACAACAACCTCAATATTGAAAAACACCAGCAAATTCAACAATCTCAACATTCAAAAACACCAACAAATTCAACAGCAACCTCAACTTTGAAGAACACAAAAAGTTTTTTAAAAAAACCATTGATAATAACAATAAATTCAACAACAACCTCAATATTGAAAATCACCCACAATTTCATCAACAACCTCAACAAAGAAAAACATCAAAAAATTAAACAACAACGACCTCAACAATGAAAAACACGTAAAAATTCAACAACAACCTCAACATTTAAAAACTCCAACAATTTCAACAACAACCTCAACAATGAAAGACGCCCAAAAATTCAACAACAAACTCAACATTGAAAATCACCAACAAATTCAACAACAACCTCGACAATGAAAAACACCAAAACATTCAACAACAACCTCAACTTTGAAAAACACCAAAAAATTATACAACCTCAACATTGAAAAACACTAATAATTTCAACTGCAACCTCAACTTTGAAAAATACAAAAAAGTTAAAAAAAAACCATTGATAACACTAATAAATTCAACAACAACCTCAGCAATGAAAAACATCAAAAAATTCAACAACAACCTCAACGATGAAAAAGACCAAAAAATTCAACAACAACCTCAGCAATGAAAAACACCCAAAAAATCAATAACAACGTCAACATTGAAAAAGTGCAACAATTTCAACAAAAACCGCACAATGAATAACACTAAAAAATTCAACAACAAATTCAACATTGAAAATCACCAACAAATTCAACAACCTCAACATTGAAAAACACCAACAAATTCAACTGCAACCTCAACTTTCAAAAGCACAAAAAAGTTTTAAACAATATATTGATTACACCAGTAAATTCAACAACAGCCTCAATATTCAAAATCACCAACAAATTCATCAACAAACTCAACAATGAAATAAATCAGAAAATTCACCAACAACGACCTCAACAATGAAAAACATCAAAAATACAACCAGAACCTCAACATTCAAAAACACCAACAAATTCAACAAAAACCTCAACAATGAAAAATATCAAAAAATTGAACAACAACATCAACTTTGAAAAGTACCAAAAAATATGCAACTGCAACCTCAACTTTGAAAAATGCAAAAAAGTTAAAAAAAAACCATTCATAACACCAAAAAATTCAACAACCACCTCAATATTGAAAATCACCAACAAATTTAACAACAACCTCAACAATGAAAATCATCAAAAAATTCAACAACAACAACAACAAAAACCTCAACAGTAAAAAACACCGAAGAATTCATCAACAAACCAACCTTGAAAAACACCAAGATATTCAACAACAAACTCAACTTTGAAAAACACCCACAAATTCAATATCCTCAGCTTTGAATAACATCAACAAATTCAACTTCATACTCAACTTTTAAACATACAAAAAAGTTCAACAAATTAAAAACTGATAACACCAACAAATTCAACATCAACCTCAATATTGAATATCAACAACAACCTCAACTTTGAATAACACCAACAACTTAAAAAACCTCAGCATTGAAAAAGAGCAGCAAATTCAACAACAACTTCAAGAATGAAAAACATCAAAATATTCAACAACAACCTCAACTTTGAAAAACACCAACAAATTCAAAAACCTCAACATTGAAAAAGACCAACAAATTCAACTATAACCTCAATATTGAAAATCACCAACAAATTCAACAACAACCTCAACAATGAAAAATACCAAAAAATTCAACAAAAATCTCAACATTCAAAAACACCAACAAATTCAACAAAAACCTCAACAATGAAAAAAACCAGAAAGTTCAACAACCATCCCAACATTGAAAAAAACCAACAAATGCAACAACTTCAACATTGAAAATGAGCGACAAATTCAACTACAACCTCAACTTTGAAAAAAAAAAGATACAAAAAAATACATTGAATACACCAATAAATTCAACAACAACCTCAATATTTAAAATCACCCACAATTTCAACAACAACCTCAACATTGAAAAACACCAAAATATTCAACAACAACTGCAACTTTGAAAAACACCAACAAATTCAAAAGCCTGAACATTGAAAAACACCAACAAATTCAACTACAACCTCAATAGTGAAAATCACCAACAATTTCAACAACTACCTCAACGATGAAAAACACCAAAAAATTCATCAACAACCTCAACAGTCAAAAATACGAACAAATTCAAAAAAACGTCATCAATGAAAAACACCAAAATATTCAACAACAACCTCAACTTTGAAAAACACCAACCGTTTCAACAACCTCAACATTCAAATAAACCAACAGATTCAAGAAAAACCTCAACAATGAATATAACCAAAAAATTCAACAACATCCTCAACTTTGAAAAACACCAACAAATTCATCAACAACATCAACATTCAAAAACACCAACAAATTCAACAAAAATATCAACAATGGAAAATACCAAAAAATTTAACAGCAACATCAACTTTGAAAAACACCAACAGATTCAACAACCTCAACATTCAAAAACACCAACAAATTCAATAAAAACCTCAACAATGAAAAACACCAAAATATTCAACAACATCCTCAACTTTGAAAAACACCAACAAATAGAACAACCTCAACATTGAAAACCTCCAAGAAATTCAATAACAACCTCAACATTGAAGAACACCAACAAAGTCAACTGCAACCTCAACTTTGAAAAATACAAAACAGTTCCAAAAAAACCATTGATACCACAATAAATTCAGCAACAACCTCAATATTGAAAATCACCAACAAATCAACAACAAGCTCAACATTGCAAAACACCAACAAATTCAACAAGACACTCAACAATGAAAAACACCAAAATATTTAACAACAACCTCAACATTGAAAAACACCAACAAATTCAACAACTACCTCAACAATGAAAAACATCAAAAAATTCAGCAACAACCTCAACATTCAAAAACACCAACAAATTCAACAAAAACCTCAACAATGAAAAACATCCAAAAATTGAACAACAACGTCAACTTTGAAAAGTACCAAAAAAATGCAACTGCAACCTCAACTTTGAAAAATGCAAAAAAGTTAAAAAAAAACCATTCATAACACGAAAAAATTCAACAACCACCTCAATATTGAAAATCACCAACAAATTCAACAACAACCTCAACAATGAAAATCATCAAAAAATTCAACAACAACAACAACAAAAACCTCAACAGTAAAAAACACCGAAGAATTCATCAACAAACCAACCTTGAAAAACACCAAGATATTCAACAACAAACTCAACTTTGAAAAACACCAACAAATTCAATATCCTCAGTTTTGAATAACATCAACAAATTCAACTTCATACTCAACTTTTAAACATACAAAAAAGTTCAACAAATTAAAAACTGATAACACCAACAAATTCAACATCAACCTCAATATTGAATATCACCAACAAATTCAACAACAACCTCAACTTTGAATAACACCAACAACTTAAAAAACCTCAGCATTGAAAAAGAGCAGCAAATTCAACAACAACTTCAAGAATGAAAAACATCAAAATATTCAACAACAACCTCAACTTTGAAAAACACCAACAAATTCAAAAACCTCAACATTGAAAAAGACCAACAAATTCAACTATAACCTCAATATTGAAAATCACCAACAAATTCAACAACAACCTCAACAATGAAAAATACCAAAAAATTCAACAACAATCTCAACATTCAAAAACACCAACAAATTCAACAAAAACCTCAACAATGAAAAAAACCAGAAAGTTCAACAACCATCCCAAAATTGAAAAAAACCAACAAATGCAACAACTTCAACATTGAAAATGAGCGACAAATTCAACTACAACCTCAACTTTGAAAAATAAAAAAAGATACAAAAAAATACATTGAATACACCAATAAATTCAACAACAACCTCAATATTTAAAATCACCAACAATTTCAACAACAACCTCAACATTGAAAAACACCAAAATATTCAACAACAACTGCAACTTTGAAAAACACCAACAAATTCAAAAGCCTGAACATTGAAAAACACCAACAAATTCAACTACAACCTCAATAGTGAAAATCACCAACAATTTCAACAACTACCTCAACGATGAAAAACACCAAAAAATTCATCAACAACCTCAACAGTCAAAAATACGAACAAATTCAACAAAAACGTCATCAATGAAAAACACCAAAATATTCAACAACAACCTCAACTTTGAAAAACACCAACCGTTTCAACAACCTCAACATTCAAATAAACCAACAGATTCAAGAACAACCTCAACAATGAAAATCACCAACAAATTCAACAACAACCTCAACATTCAAAAACACCATCAAATTCAACAACCTCAACATTGAATAAAAGCAGCAAATTCAACAACGACCACAACATTGAAAAACATCAAAAAGTTCAACCACAACCTCAAAATTCAAAAACACCAACAAATTCAACAAAAACCTCAACAATGAAAAACACCAAAATATTCAACAACATCCTCAACTTTGAAAAACACGAACAAATACAACTACCTCAAAATTGAAAAACTCCAATAAATTCAACAACAACCTCAACAATGAAAAACACCAAAAAATTCAACAAAAACCCCAACATTGAAAAACACCAACAAATTCAAGAACCTCAACATTGAAAAACACCAACAAATTCAACTGCAACCTCAACTTTCAACAAAATACAAAAAGGTTCCAAAAACACCATTGATAACACCAATAAATTCAGCTACAACGTCAGTATTGAAAATCACCAACAAATCAACAACAACCTCAACATTGCAAAACACCAACAAAAACCTCAACAATGAAAAACACCAAAACATTGAACAACAGCCTCAACATTGAAAAACTTTAACAATTTGAACAACAGCCTCAACAATGAAAAACAACAAAAAATTCAACAACAAACTCAACATTGAAAATCACCAACAAATTCAACAACAACCTCAACAATGAAAAACATGAATAAATTCAACAACAACCTCATCATTCAAAAAAACCAACAAATTGAACAAAAACGTCACCAATGAAAATCATCAACAAATTCAACAACAAACTCAAGTTTCAAAAACAACAACAAACTTAACAACATCCTCAACAATGAAAAACGCTTTAAAATTCAACAACAACCTCAACTTTGAAAAACACCAACAAATGCAACAACCTCAACATTTGAAAACAGCAACAAATTCAACTACAACCTCAAATTTGAAAAATACAAAAAGGTTCAAATCATACATTGAATGCACCAATAAATGCAACAACAACCTCAATATTGAAAATCACCAACAAATTCAAAAACAACCTCAACTTTGAAAAACACCAACAGATTCAATAAACTCAACATTCAAAAACACTAACAAATTCAACAAAAACCTCAACAACGAAAAACATCAAAAAATGCATCAACAACCTCAACATTTAAAAACACCAACAACTTCAACAAAAACCTCAACAATGACAAACACTTAAAAATTCATCAACAACCTCAACATTCAAAAACACCAACAACTTCAACAATTACCTCAACAATGAAAAACACCAAAAGATTCAACAACAACCTCAAAATTGAAAAACACCAACAAATTCAACAGCAACCTCCACTTTGAAAAATACAAAAAAGTTCAAAAAAAACCATTGATAACACCAATATCATTGAAAAACAGCAGCAAATTCAACTACAACATCAACTTTGAAAAATGCAAAAAGATTCAATAAAAACATTGAAGACAATACAAAATTCAAAAAAACCCTCAATATTGAAATTCACCAACAAATTCAAAAACAACTTCAACATGGAGCAACACCAAAATATTCAACTACAACCTCAACTTTGAAAAACACCAACATATTCAAAAACCTCAACATTGAAAAACACCAACAAATTCAACTACAACCTCCATATTGAAAATCACAGACAAATTCAACAACAACCTCAACAATCAAAAGCACCAAAAAATGCAACAACAATATCAAGATGCAAAAACACCAAAACATTCAACAAAAACCTCAACAATGAAAAACATCAAAAAATTCATCAACAACCTCGACATTCAAAAACACCAACAAATTCAACAAAAACCCCAGCATTGAAAAATACCAAAAAATTCAACAACAACCTCAACTTTGAAAAAAAACAGATTCAATAACCTCAACTTTGAAAAACACCAACAAATTCACAAACGTCAACATTGAAAAACACCAACAAATTCAATTACAACCTCAATATTAAAAATCATCAACAAATTCAACAACAACCTCACCAATTAAAAACACATAAAAATGCAACAACAATATCAAGATGCAAAAACACCAAAAAATTCAACAAAAACCTCAACAATGAAAAACACCAAAAAATTCATCAACAACCTCGACATTCAAAAACACCAACAGATTCAGTAACCTCATCATTCAAAAACACCAAAAAATACAACAAAAACCTCAACAATGAAAAACACCAAAATATTCTACAACAAACCCAAAATTGAAAAACACCAACAAATTCAACAACAACTTCAATATTGAAAATCACCAACAAATTCAACAACAACCTCAACATTCAAAAACACCAACAAATTCAACAACAACCTCAACAATGAAAATCACCAACAAATTCAACAACAACCTCAACATTCAAAAACACCATCAAATTCAACAACCTCAACATTGAATAAAAGCAGCAAATTCAACAACGACCACAACATTGAAAAACATCAAAAAATTCAACCACAACCTCAAAATTCAAAAACACCAACAAATTCAACAAAAACCTCAACAATGAAAAACACCAAAATATTCAACAACATCCTCAACTTTGAAAAACACGAACAAATACAACTACCTCAAATTTGAAAAACTCCAATAAATTCAACAACAACTTCAACAATGAAAAACACCAAAAAATTCAACAAAAACCCCAACATTGAAAAACACCAACAAATTCAAGAACCTCAACATTGAAAAACACCAACAAATTCAACTGCAACCTCAACTTTCAAAAAAATACAAAAAAGTTCCAAAAACACCATTGATAACACCAATAAATTCAGCTACAACGTCAGTATTGAAAATCACCAACAAATCAACAACAACCTCAACATTGCAAAACACCAACAAAAACCTCAACAATGAAAAACACCAAAACATTGAACAACAGCCTCAACATTGAAAAACTTTAACAATTTGAACAACAGCCTCAACAATGAAAAACAACAAAAAATTCAACAACAAACTCAACATTGAAAATCACCAACAAATTCAACAACAACCTCAACAATGAAAAACATGAATAAATTCAACAACAACCTCATCATTCAAAAAAACCAACAAATTGAACAAAAACGTCACCAATGAAAATCATCAACAAATTCAACAACAAACTCAAGTTTCAAAAACAACAACAAACTTAACAATATAAAAACAAAAAGCTAAAAGCTACTGCGGATGCTGGAAATCCAAAACAAAATAAAAACAGAATTACCTGGAAAAACTCAGCAAGTCTGGCAGCATCGGCGGAGAAGAAATCAGTCAACGTTTCGAGCCCTCGAAGGGCCATGAGGGCTCGAAACGTTGACTGATTTCTTCTCCGCCGATGCTGCCAGACTTGCTGAGTTTTTCCAACAAACTTAACAACATCCTCAACAATGAAAAACGCTTTAAAATTCAACAACAACCTCAACATTGAAAAACACCAACAAATGCAACAACCTCAACATTTAAAAATAGCAACAAATTCAACTACAACCTCAACTTTGAAAAATACAAAAAGATTTTAAAAAAAACATTGAATACACCGATAAATTCAACAATAATGTCAATATTGAAAATCACCAACAAATTCAACAACAACCACAACATTGAAAAACAACAAAATATTCAACAACAACCTCAACATTGAAAAATAAAAAAAGATACAAAAAAATACATTGAATACACCAATAAATTCAACAACAACCTCAATATTTAAAATCACCAACAATTTCAACAACAACCTCAACTTTGAAAAACACCAACAAATTCAAAAGCCTGAACATTGAAAAACACCAACAAATTCAACTACAACCTCAATAGTGAAAATCGCCAACAATTTCAACAACTACCTCAACGATGAAAAACACCAAAAAATTCATCAACAACCTCAACTTTGAAAAACACCAACCGTTTCAACAACCTCAACATTCAAATAAACCAACAAATTCAAGAAAAACCTCAACAATGAATAAAACCAAAAAATTCAACAACATCCTGAACTTTGAAAAACACCAACAAATTCATCAACAACATCAACATTCAAAAACACCAACAAATTCAACAAAAATATCAACAATGAAAAATACCAAAAAATTCAACAGCAACATCAACTTTGAAAAACACCAACAGATTCAACAACCTCAACATTCAAAAACACCAACAAATTCAACAAAAACCTCAACAATGAAAAACACCAAAATATTCAACAACATCCTCAACTTTGAAAAACACCAACAAATAGAACAACCTCAACATTGAAAACCTCCAAGAAATTCAACAACAACCTCAACATTGAAGAACACCAACAAAGTCAACTGCAACCTCAACTTTGAAAAATACAAAACAGTTCCAAAAAAACCATTGATACCACAATAAATTCAGCAACAACCTCAATATTGAAAATCACCAACAAATCAACAACAAGCTCAACATTGCAAAACACCAACAAATTCAACAAGACCCTCAACAATGAAAAACACCAAAATATTTAACAACAACCTCAACATTGAAAAACACCAACAAATTCAACAACTACCTCAACAATGAAAAACATCAAAAAATTCAGCAACAACCTCAACATTCAAAAACACCAACAAATTGAACAAAAACGTCAACAATGAAAATCACCAACAAATTCAACAACAACCTCAACTTTCAAAAACACCAACAAATTTAACAACCTCAACAATGAAAAACGCCAAAAAATTCAACAACAACCTCAACATTGAAAAACACCAACAAATGCAACAACCTCAACATTTAAAAATAGCAACAAATTCAACTACAACCTCAACTTTGAAAAATACAAAAAGATTTTAAAAAAAACATTGAATACACCAATAAATTCAACAATAACGTCAATATTGAAAATCACCAACAAATTCAAGAACCTCAACATTGAAAAAGACCAACAAATTCAACTATAACCTCAATATTGAAAATCACCAACAAATACAACAACAACCTCAACAATGAAAAACGCCAGAAAATTCAACAACAATATCAACATTCAAAAACACCAGCAAATTCAACAAAAACCTCAACAATGAAAAACAGCAAAATATTCAACATCATCCACAACTTTGAAAAACACCAACTAATTCAACAACCTCAACATTGAAAAACACCAAAATATTCAACAACAACCTCAACTTTGAAAAACACCTACAAATTCTTCAACAACATCAACATTCAAAAACACCAACAAATTCAACAACAACCTCAACTTTGAAAAACACCAACAGATTCAACAACCTCAACATTCAAAAACACTAACATATTCAACTAAAACCTCAACAATGAAAAACAGCAAAATATTCAACATCATCCTCCACTTTGAAAAACACCAACAAATTCAAAAACCTCAACATTGAAAAACACCAACAAATTCAACTGCAACCTCAACTTTCAAAAAAATACAAAAAAGTTCCAAAAACACCATTGATAACACCAATAAATTCAGCTACAACGTCAGTATTGAAAATCACCAACAAATCAACAACAACCTCAACATTGCAAAACACCAACAAAAACCTCAACAATGAAAAACACCAAAACATTGAACAACAGCCTCAACATTGAAAAACTTTAACAATTTGAACAACAGCCTCAACAATGAAAAACAACAAAAAATTCAACAACAAACTCAACATTGAAAATCACCAACAAATTCAACAACAACCTCAACAATGAAAAACATGAATAAATTCAACAACAACCTCATCATTCAAAAAAACCAACAAATTGAACAAAAACGTCACCAATGAAAATCATCAACAAATTCAACAACAAACTCAAGTTTCAAAAACAACAACAAACTTAACAATATAAAAACAAAAAGCTAAAAGCTACTGCGGATGCTGGAAATCCAAAACAAAATAAAAACAGAATTACCTGGAAAAACTCAGCAAGTCTGGCAGCATCGGCGGAGAAGAAATCAGTCAACGTTTCGAGCCCTCGAAGGGCCATGAGGGCTCGAAACGTTGACTGATTTCTTCTCCGCCGATGCTGCCAGACTTGCTGAGTTTTTCCAACAAACTTAACAACATCCTCAACAATGAAAAACGCTTTAAAATTCAACAACAACCTCAACATTGAAAAACACCAACAAATGCAACAACCTCAACATTTAAAAATAGCAACAAATTCAACTACAACCTCAACTTTGAAAAATACAAAAAGATTTTAAAAAAAACATTGAATACACCGATAAATTCAACAATAATGTCAATATTGAAAATCACCAACAAATTCAACAACAACCACAACATTGAAAAACAACAAAATATTCAACAACAACCTCAACATTGAAAAATAAAAAAAGATACAAAAAAATACATTGAATACACCAATAAATTCAACAACAACCTCAATATTTAAAATCACCAACAATTTCAACAACAACCTCAACTTTGAAAAACACCAACAAATTCAAAAGCCTGAACATTGAAAAACACCAACAAATTCAACTACAACCTCAATAGTGAAAATCGCCAACAATTTCAACAACTACCTCAACGATGAAAAACACCAAAAAATTCATCAACAACCTCAACTTTGAAAAACACCAACCGTTTCAACAACCTCAACATTCAAATAAACCAACAAATTCAAGAAAAACCTCAACAATGAATAAAACCAAAAAATTCAACAACATCCTGAACTTTGAAAAACACCAACAAATTCATCAACAACATCAACATTCAAAAACACCAACAAATTCAACAAAAATATCAACAATGAAAAATACCAAAAAATTCAACAGCAACATCAACTTTGAAAAACACCAACAGATTCAACAACCTCAACATTCAAAAACACCAACAAATTCAACAAAAACCTCAACAATGAAAAACACCAAAATATTCAACAACATCCTCAACTTTGAAAAACACCAACAAATAGAACAACCTCAACATTGAAAACCTCCAAGAAATTCAACAACAACCTCAACATTGAAGAACACCAACAAAGTCAACTGCAACCTCAACTTTGAAAAATACAAAACAGTTCCAAAAAAACCATTGATACCACAATAAATTCAGCAACAACCTCAATATTGAAAATCACCAACAAATCAACAACAAGCTCAACATTGCAAAACACCAACAAATTCAACAAGACCCTCAACAATGAAAAACACCAAAATATTTAACAACAACCTCAACATTGAAAAACACCAACAAATTCAACAACTACCTCAACAATGAAAAACATCAAAAAATTCAGCAACAACCTCAACATTCAAAAACACCAACAAATTGAACAAAAACGTCAACAATGAAAATCACCAACAAATTCAACAACAACCTCAACTTTCAAAAACACCAACAAATTTAACAACCTCAACAATGAAAAACGCCAAAAAATTCAACAACAACCTCAACATTGAAAAACACCAACAAATGCAACAACCTCAACATTTAAAAATAGCAACAAATTCAACTACAACCTCAACTTTGAAAAATACAAAAAGATTTTAAAAAAAACATTGAATACACCAATAAATTCAACAATAACGTCAATATTGAAAATCACCAACAAATTCAAGAACCTCAACATTGAAAAAGACCAACAAATTCAACTATAACCTCAATATTGAAAATCACCAACAAATACAACAACAACCTCAACAATGAAAAACGCCAGAAAATTCAACAACAATATCAACATTCAAAAACACCAGCAAATTCAACAAAAACCTCAACAATGAAAAACAGCAAAATATTCAACATCATCCACAACTTTGAAAAACACCAACTAATTCAACAACCTCAACATTGAAAAACTCCAAGAAATTCAACAACAACCACAACAATGAAAAACACCAAAAAATTCAACAACAACCCCAACATTGAAAAAGACCAACAAATTCAACAACAAGCTCAATATTGAAAATCACCAACAAATTCAACAACAAATTCAACATTGAAAAACACCATACAATTCAACAACAGCCTCAACTTTGAAAAACACCAACAAATGCAACAACCTCAACATTGAAAAACAGCAAAAAATTCAACTACAAACTCAACTTTGAAAAATACAGAAAGATTCAAATAGAAACATTGAATAGAACAATAATTTCAACTACAACCTCAATATTGAAAATC
Source organism: Cetorhinus maximus (assembly GCF_964194155.1). Lineage (NCBI taxonomy): Eukaryota > Metazoa > Chordata > Chondrichthyes > Lamniformes > Cetorhinidae > Cetorhinus > Cetorhinus maximus. Next base: position 23,777,806 of record NC_135909.1, read on the forward strand.
ACCAACAAATTCAAAGCAACCTCAACATTGAGAAACACCAAAATATTCAACGACAACCTCAACTTGGAAAAACACCAACAAATTCAAAAACTTCAACATTGAAAAACATCAACAAATTCAACTAGAACCACAATATAGAAAATCACCAACAAATTCAACAACATCCTCATCTTTGAAAAACACCAACAAACACAACAACCTCAACATTGAAAAACTCCAAAAAATTCAATAACAACCTCAACAATGAAAAACACCAAAAGATTCAACAACAACCCCAACATAGAAAAACACCAACAAATTCTACAACCTCAACATTGCAAAACACCAACAAATTCAACTGCAACCTCAACAATGAAAAACACCAAAAAATTCAACAACAACCTCAACATTGAAAATTTCTAACAACTTCAACAACAGCCTCAACAATGAAAAACACCCAAAAATTCAACAACAAACTCAACATTGAAAATCACCAACAAATTCAACAACAACCTCAACAACGAAAAACATCAAAAAATTCAACAATAACCTCAACATTGAAAAACACCAACAAATGCAACAACCTCAACATTTTAAGACAACAACAAATTCAACTACAGCCTCAACTTTGAAAAATACAAAAGGATTTAAAAGAAAAAGATTGAATACACCAATAAATTCAACAACAACCTCAATATTGTAAATCTCCAACAAATTCAACAACAACCTCAACAATGAAAAACACAAAAAATTCAACAGCAATCTCAACATTCAAATATAACAACAAATTCAACAAAAACCTCAACAATGAAAAACAACAAAAAATTCAACAACAACCTCAACTTTGAAAAACACCAACAGATTCAACAACCTCAACATTCAAAACCACCAGCATTTTCAACAAAAACCTCAACAATGAAAAACACCAGAAAGTTCAACAACAATCCCAACATTGAAAAACAACAACAAATGCAACAACCTCAACATTGAAAAAGACCAACAAATTCAACAATAACCTCAATATTGAAAAACACCAAAAGATTCAACAACAACCCCAACATAGAAAAACACCAACAAATTCTACAACCTCAACATTGCAAAACACCAACAAATTCAACTGCAACCTCAACAATGAAAAACACCAAATAATTCAACAACAACCTCAACATTGAAAATTTCTAACAACTTCAACAACAGCCTCAACAATGAAAAACACCCAAAAATTCAACAACAAACTCAACATTGAAAATCACCAACAAATTCAACAACAACCTCAACAACGAAAAACATCAAAAAATTCAACAATAACCTCAACATTGAAAAACACCAACAAATGCAACAACCTCAACATTTTAAGACAACAACAAATTCAACTACAGCCTCAACTTTGAAAAATACAAAAGGATTTAAAAGAAAAAGATTGAATACACCAATAAATTCAACAACAACCTCAATATTGTAAATCTCCAACAAATTCAACAACAACCTCAACAATGAAAAACACAAAAAATTCAACAGCAATCTCAACATTCAAATATAACAACAAATTCAACAAAAACCTCAACAATGAAAAACAACAAAAAATTCAACAACAACCTCAACTTTGAAAAACACCAACAGATTCAACAACCTCAACATTCAAAACCACCAGCATTTTCAACAAAAACCTCAACAATGAAAAACACCAGAAAGTTCAACAACAATCCCAACATTGAAAAACAACAACAAATGCAACAACCTCAACATTGAAAAACAGCAACAAATTCAACTACAACCTCATCTTTGAAAAATACAAAAAGATACAAAAAAAAACATTGAATACAACAATAAATTCAACAACAACCTCAATATTTAAAATCACCAACAAATTCAACAACAACCTCAACATTGAAAAACACCAAAATATTCAACAACAACCGCAACTTTGAAAAACACCAACAAATTCAAAAACCTGAACATTGAAAAACACCAATAAATTCAACTACAACCTCAATATTGAAAATCACCAACAAATTCAACAACAACCACAACATTGAAAATCACCAAAATATTCAACAACAACCTCAACATTGAAAAACACCAACAAATTCAAGAACCTCAACATTGAAAAAGACCAACAAATTCAACAATAACCTCAATATTGAAAATCACCAACAAATACAACAACAACCTCAACAATGAAAAACGCCAGAAAATTCAACAACAATATCAACATTCAAAAACACCAGCAAATTCAACAAAAACCTCAACAATGAAAAACAGCAAAATATTCAACATCATCCACAACTTTGAAAAACACCAACTAATTCAACAACCTCAACATTGAAAAACTCCAAGAAATTCAACAACAACCACAACAATGAAAAACACCAAAAAATTCAACAACAACCTCAACTTTGAAAAACACCAACAGATTCAACAACCTCAACATTCAAAACCACCAGCATTATCAACAAAAACCTCAACAATGAAAAACACCAGAAAGTTCAACAACAATCCCAACATTGAAAAACAACAACAAATGCAACAACCTCAACATTGAAAAACAGCAACAAATTCAACTACAACCTCATCTTTGAACAATACAAAAAGATACAAAAAAAAACATTGAATACAACAATAAATTCAACAACAACCTCAATATTTAAAATCACCAACAAATTCAACAACAACCTCAACATTGAAAAACACCAAAATATTCAACAACAACCTCAACTTTGAAAAACACCTACAAATTCTTCAACAACATCAACATTCAAAAACACCAACAAATTCAACAACAACCTCAACTTTGAAAAACACCAACAGATTCAACAACCTCAACATTCAAAAACACTAACATATTCAACTAAAACCTCAACAATGAAAAACAGCAAAATATTCAACATCATCCTCCACTTTGAAAAACACCAACAAATTCAAAAACCTCAACATTGAAAAACACCAACAAATTCAACTGCAACCTCAACTTTCAAAAAAATACAAAAAAGTTCCAAAAACACCATTGATAACACCAATAAATTCAGCTACAACGTCAGTATTGAAAATCACCAACAAATCAACAACAACCTCAACATTGCAAAACACCAACAAAAACCTCAACAATGAAAAACACCAAAACATTGAACAACAGCCTCAACATTGAAAAACTTTAACAATTTGAACAACAGCCTCAACAATGAAAAACAACAAAAAATTCAACAACAAACTCAACATTGAAAATCACCAACAAATTCAACAACAACCTCAACAATGAAAAACATGAATAAATTCAACAACAACCTCATCATTCAAAAAAACCAACAAATTGAACAAAAACGTCACCAATGAAAATCATCAACAAATTCAACAACAAACTCAAGTTTCAAAAACAACAACAAACTTAACAATATAAAAACAAAAAGCTAAAAGCTACTGCGGATGCTGGAAATCCAAAACAAAATAAAAACAGAATTACCTGGAAAAACTCAGCAAGTCTGGCAGCATCGGCGGAGAAGAAATCAGTCAACGTTTCGAGCCCTCGAAGGGCCATGAGGGCTCGAAACGTTGACTGATTTCTTCTCCGCCGATGCTGCCAGACTTGCTGAGTTTTTCCAACAAACTTAACAACATCCTCAACAATGAAAAACGCTTTAAAATTCAACAACAACCTCAACTTTGAAAAACACCAACAAATGCAACAACCTCAACATTTGAATTCAGCAACAAATTCAACTACAACCTCAAATTTGAAAAATACAAATAGATTCAAAAAAAACATTGAATACACCAATAAATTCAACAACGACATCAATATTGAAAAACACCAACAAATTCAACAACAACCTCAACATTGAAAAGCACGAAAATATTCAACAACTACCACAACTTTGAAAAATACAAAAAGATTCAAAAGAAACATTGAATACACCAATAAATTCAACAACAATCTCAATAATGAAAACCTGCAACAAATTCTACAACGACCTCAACATTGAAAAACACCAAAATATTCAACAACAACCTCAACTTTGAAAAACACCAACAAATTCAAAAACCTCAACATTGAAAAAGACCAACAAATTCAACTATAACCTCAATATTGAAAATCACCAACAAATTCAACAACAACCTCAACAATGAAAAAAACCAGAAAGTTCAACAACCATCCCAACATTGAAAAAAACCAACAAATGCAACAACTTCAACATTGAAAAAGAGAGACAAATTCAACTACAACCTCAACTTTGAAAAATAAAAAAAGATACAAAAAAATACATTGAATACACCAATAAATTCAACAACAACCTCAATATTTAAAATCACCAACAATTTCAACAACAACCTCAACTTTGAAAAACACCAACAAATTCAAAAGCCTGAACATTGAAAAACACCAACAAATTCAACTACAACCTCAATAGTGAAAATCGCCAACAATTTCAACAACTACCTCAACGATGAAAAACACCAAAAAATTCATCAACAACCTCAACTTTGAAAAACACCAACCGTTTCAACAACCTCAACATTCAAATAAACCAACAAATTCAAGAAAAACCTCAACAATGAATAAAACCAAAAAATTCAACAACATCCTGAACTTTGAAAAACACCAACAAATTCATCAACAACATCAACATTCAAAAACACCAACAAATTCAACAAAAATATCATCAATGAAAAATACCAAAAAATTCAACAGCAACATCAACTTTGAAAAACACCAACAGATTCAACAACCTCAACATTCAAAAACACCAACAAATTCAACAAAAACCTCAACAATGAAAAACACCAAAATATTCAACAACATCCTCAACTTTGAAAAACACCAACAAATAGAACAACCTCAACATTGAAAACCTCCAAGAAATTCAACAACAACCTCAACATTGAAGAACACCAACAAAGTCAACTGCAACCTCAACTTTGAAAAATACAAAACAGTTCCAAAAAAACCATTGATACCACAATAAATTCAGCAACAACCTCAATATTGAAAATCACCAACAAATCAACAACAAGCTCAACATTGCAAAACACCAACAAATTCAACAAGACCCTCAACAATGAAAAACACCAAAATATTTAACAACAACCTCAACATTGAAAAACACCAACAAATTCAACAACTACCTCAACAATGAAAAACATCAAAAAATTCAGCAACAACCTCAACATTCAAAAACACCAACAAATTGAACAAAAACGTCAACAATGAAAATCACCAACAAATTCAACAACAACCTCAACTTTCAAAAACACCAACAAATTTAACAACCTCAACAATGAAAAACGCCAAAAAATTCAACAACAACCTCAACATTGAAAAACACCAACAAATGCAACAACCTCAACATTTAAAAATAGCAACAAATTCAACTACAACCTCAACTTTGAAAAATACAAAAAGATTTTAAAAAAAACATTGAATACACCAATAAATTCAACAATAACGTCAATATTGAAAATCACCAACAAATTCAAGAACCTCAACATTGAAAAAGACCAACAAATTCAACTATAACCTCAATATTGAAAATCACCAACAAATACAACAACAACCTCAACAATGAAAAACGCCAGAAAATTCAACAACAATATCAACATTCAAAAACACCAGCAAATTCAACAAAAACCTCAACAATGAAAAACAGCAAAATATTCAACATCATCCACAACTTTGAAAAACACCAACTAATTCAACAACCTCAACATTGAAAAACTCCAAGAAATTCAACAACAACCACAACAATGAAAAACACCAAAAAATTCAACAACAACCCCAACATTGAAAAAGACCAACAAATTCAACAACAAGCTCAATATTGAAAATCACCAACAAATTCAACAACAAATTCAACATTGAAAAACACCATACAATTCAACAACAGCCTCAACTTTGAAAAACACCAACAAATGCAACAACCTCAACATTGAAAAACAGCAAAAAATTCAACTACAAACTCAACTTTGAAAAATACAGAAAGATTCAAATAGAAACATTGAATAGAACAATAATTTCAACTACAACCTCAATATTGAAAATCACCAACAAATTCAAAGCAACCTCAACATTGAGAAACACCAAAATATTCAACGACAACCTCAACTTGGAAAAACACCAACAAATTCAAAAACTTCAACATTGAAAAACATCAACAAATTCAACTAGAACCACAATATAGAAAATCACCAACAAATTCAACAACATCCTCATCTTTGAAAAACACCAACAAACACAACAACCTCAACATTGAAAAACTCCAAAAAATTCAATAACAACCTCAACAATGAAAAACACCAAAAGATTCAACAACAACCCCAACATAGAAAAACACCAACAAATTCTACAACCTCAACATTGCAAAACACCAACAAATTCAACTGCAACCTCAACAATGAAAAACACCAAAAAATTCAACAACAACCTCAACATTGAAAATTTCTAACAACTTCAACAACAGCCTCAACAATGAAAAACACCCAAAAATTCAACAACAAACTCAACATTGAAAATCACCAACAAATTCAACAACAACCTCAACAACGAAAAACATCAAAAAATTCAACAATAACCTCAACATTGAAAAACACCAACAAATGCAACAACCTCAACATTTTAAGACAACAACAAATTCAACTACAGCCTCAACTTTGAAAAATACAAAAGGATTTAAAAGAAAAAGATTGAATACACCAATAAATTCAACAACAACCTCAATATTGTAAATCTCCAACAAATTCAACAACAACCTCAACAATGAAAAACACAAAAAATTCAACAGCAATCTCAACATTCAAATATAACAACAAATTCAACAAAAACCTCAACAATGAAAAACAACAAAAAATTCAACAACAACCTCAACTTTGAAAAACACCAACAGATTCAACAACCTCAACATTCAAAACCACCAGCATTTTCAACAAAAACCTCAACAATGAAAAACACCAGAAAGTTCAACAACAATCCCAACATTGAAAAACAACAACAAATGCAACAACCTCAACATTGAAAAACAGCAACAAATTCAACTACAACCTCATCTTTGAAAAATACAAAAAGATACAAAAAAAAACATTGAATACAACAATAAATTCAACAACAACCTCAATATTTAAAATCACCAACAAATTCAACAACAACCTCAACATTGAAAAACACCAAAATATTCAACAACAACCGCAACTTTGAAAAACACCAACAAATTCAAAAACCTGAACATTGAAAAACACCAATAAATTCAACTACAACCTCAATATTGAAAATCACCAACAAATTCAACAACAACCACAACATTGAAAATCACCAAAATATTCAACAACAACCTCAACATTGAAAAACACCAACAAATTCAAGAACCTCAACATTGAAAAAGACCAACAAATTCAACAATAACCTCAATATTGAAAATCACCAACAAATACAACAACAACCTCAACAATGAAAAACGCCAGAAAATTCAACAACAATATCAACATTCAAAAACACCAGCAAATTCAACAAAAACCTCAACAATGAAAAACAGCAAAATATTCAACATCATCCACAACTTTGAAAAACACCAACTAATTCAACAACCTCAACATTGAAAAACTCCAAGAAATTCAACAACAACCACAACAATGAAAAACACCAAAAAATTCAACAACAACCTCAACTTTGAAAAACACCAACAGATTCAACAACCTCAACATTCAAAACCACCAGCATTATCAACAAAAACCTCAACAATGAAAAACACCAGAAAGTTCAACAACAATCCCAACATTGAAAAACAACAACAAATGCAACAACCTCAACATTGAAAAACAGCAACAAATTCAACTACAACCTCATCTTTGAACAATACAAAAAGATACAAAAAAAAACATTGAATACAACAATAAATTCAACAACAACCTCAATATTTAAAATCACCAACAAATTCAACAACAACCTCAACATTGAAAAACACCAAAATATTCAACAACAACCTCAACTTTGAAAAACACCTACAAATTCTTCAACAACATCAACATTCAAAAACACCAACAAATTCAACAACAACCTCAACTTTGAAAAACACCAACAGATTCAACAACCTCAACATTCAAAAACACTAACATATTCAACTAAAACCTCAACAATGAAAAACAGCAAAATATTCAACATCATCCTCCACTTTGAAAAACACCAACAAATTCAAAAACCTCAACATTGATAAACACAAACAAATTCAACTATAACCTCAGTATTGAAAATCTCCAACAAATTCAACAACAACCTCAACAATGAAAAACAGCACAAATTCAACAGCAATCTCAACATTCAAAAACAACAACAAATTCAACAAAAAACTCAACAATGAAAAACACCAAAAAATTCAACAACAACATCAACTTTGAAAAACACCAACAGATTCAACAACCTCAACATTCAAAAACACCAGCAAATTCAAAAACAACCTCAACAATGAAAAACACCAAAAAATTCAACAACAACCTCAACTTTAAAAAACACCAACAAATTCAAGAACCTCAACATTGAAAAACACCAACATATTCAACTGCAACCTCAATTTTGAAAAACACAAAAAAGTTTTTAAAAAAACCTTGATATCACCAATAAATTCAACAAAAACCTCAATATTGAAAAACACCAAAAAATTCAACAACAACCACCTCAACAATGAAAAACAGCAAAAAATTCAACAACAAATTCAACATTTAAAATCAGCAACAAATTTAACAACAACATTAACATGGAAAAACACCACAAAATGCAACAACAACCTCAACTTTGAAAAACACCAACAGATTCAACAACCTCAACATTCAAAAACACCAACAAATTCAACAACAACCCCAACATTGAAAAACACCAACAAGTTCAACAACAACCTCAATATTGACAATCACCATCAAATTCAACAACAACATCAACATTCGAAAACACCAACAATTTCAACAACAACCTGAAGTTTGAAAGACACGAAGAAGTTTTTAAAAAATCCTTGATAACACTAATAAATTCAACAAAAAGCTCAGTATTGAAAATCACCATCAACTTCATCGACAACCTCAACAATGAAAAATATCTAAAAATTCAACAAAAACGACCATAACAATGAAAAACACCAACAAATTCAACAAAAACCTGAACAATGAAAAACACCAGCAAATTCAACAGCAAGCTCAACTTTGAAAAATACAAAAAAGTTAAACTAAAAGCATTGATAACACCAATAAATACAGCAACAACCTCAATATTGAAAATCACCAACAAATTCAACAACAACCTCAACAATGATGAGCATCAAAAAATTCAACAAAAACAACGTCAACAATGAAAAACACTAAAAAATTCAACAACCACCTCAACATTGAAATACTCCAACAATTTCAACAACAACCTCAACATTCAAAAACACCAACAAATTCAACAAAAACCTCAACAATGAAAAACACCAAAAAATTCAACAACAACCTCAACTTTGAAAAACACCAACAAATTCAACAACCTCAACATTGAAAAACAGCAACAAATTCAACTGCAACCTCAAATTTGAAAAACAAAAAAAAGTATTAAAAAAAAATTGATAACACCAATAAATTCAGCAACAACCTCAATATTGAAAATCACCAACACATTCTACAATAACCTCAACAATGAAAAACATCAAAAAATTCAACAAAACCTCAACATTCAAAAACACCAACAAATTCAACAAAAACCTCAACAATGAAAAACACCAATAAATAAACAACAACCTCAACTTTGAAAAACAGTAACAAATTCAAGAACCTCAACATTGAAAAACACCAACAAATTCAACTGCCACCTCAACATTGAAAAACACCCAAAAATTCAACAACAAACTCAACATTGAAAATCACCAACAAATTCAACAGCAACCTCAACAACGAAAAACATCAAAAAATTCAACAATAACCTCAACATTGAAAAAACACCAACAAATGCAACAACCTCAACATTTTAAGACAACAACAAATTCAACTACAGCCTCAACTTTGAAAAATACAAAAGGATTTAAAAGAAAAAGATTGAATACACCAATAAATTCAACAACAACCTCAATATTGTAAATCTCCAACAAATTCAACAACAACCTCAACAATGAAAAACACTAAAAATTCAACAGCAATCTCAACATTCAAATATAACAACAAATTCAACAAAAACCTCAACAATGAAAAACAACAAAAAATTCAACAACAACCTCAACTTTGAAAAACACCAACAGATTCAACAACCTCAATATTCAAAACCACCAGCATTTTCAACAAAAACCTCAACAATGAAAAACACCAGAAAGTTCAACAACAATCCCAACATTGAAAAACACCAACAAATGCAACAACCTCAACATTGAAAAACAGCAACAAATTCAACTACAACCTCATCTTTGAAAAATACAAAAAGATACAAAAAAAAACATTGAATACAACAATAAATTCAACAACAACCTCAATATTTAAAATCACCAACAAATTCAACAACAACCTCAACATTGAAAAACACCAAAATATTCAACAACAACCGCAACTTTGAAAAACACCAACAAATTCAAAAACCTGAACATTGAAAAACACCAATAAATTCAACTACAACCTCAATATTGAAAATCACCAACAAATTCAACAACAACCACAACATTGAAAATCACCAAAATATTCAACAACAACCTCAACATTGAAAAACACCAACAAATTCAAGAACCTCAACATTGAAAAAGACCAACAAATTCAACAATAACCTCAATATTGAAAATCACCAACAAATACAACAACAACCTCAACAATGAAAAACGCCAGAAAATTCAACAACAATATCAACATTCAAAAACACCAGCAAATTCAACAAAAACCTCAACAATGAAAAACAGCAAAATATTCAACATCATCCACAACTTTGAAAAACACCAACTAATTCAACAACCTCAACATTGAAAAACTCCAAGAAATTCAACAACAACCACAACAATGAAAAACACCAAAAAATTCAACAACAACCTCAACTTTGAAAAACACCAACAGATTCAACAACCTCAACATTCAAAACCACCAGCATTATCAACAAAAACCTCAACAATGAAAAACACCAGAAAGTTCAACAACAATCCCAACATTGAAAAACAACAACAAATGCAACAACCTCAACATTGAAAAACAGCAACAAATTCAACTACAACCTCATCTTTGAACAATACAAAAAGATACAAAAAAAAACATTGAATACAACAATAAATTCAACAACAACCTCAATATTTAAAATCACCAACAAATTCAACAACAACCTCAACATTGAAAAACACCAAAATATTCAACAACAACCTCAACTTTGAAAAACACCTACAAATTCTTCAACAACATCAACATTCAAAAACACCAACAGATTCAACAACCTCAACATTCAAAAACACTAACATATTCAACTAAAACCTCAACAATGAAAAACAGCAAAATATTCAACATCATCCTCAACTTTGAAAAACACCAACAAATTCAAAAACCTCAACATTGATAAACACAAACAAATTCAACTATAACCTCAGTTTTGAAAATCTCCAACAAATTCAACAACAACCTCAACAATGAAAAACAGCACAAATTCAACAGCAATCTCAACATTCAAAAACAACAACAAATTCAACAAAAAACTCAACAATGAAAAACACCAAAAAATTCAACAACAACATCAACTTTGAAAAACACCAACAGATTCAACAACCTCAACATTCAAAAACACCAGCAAATTCAAAAACAACCTCAACAATGAAAAACACCAAAAAATTCAACAACAACCTCAACTTTAAAAAACACCAACAAATTCAAGAACCTCAACATTGAAAAACACCAACATATTCAACTGCAACCTCAATTTTGAAAAACACAAAAAAGTTTTAAAAAAAAACCTTGATAACACCAATAAATTCAACAAAAACCTCAATATTGAAAAACACCAAAAAATTCAACAACAACCACCTCAACAATGAAAAACAGCAAAAAATTCAACAACAAATTCAACATTTAAAATCAGCAACAAATTTAACAACAACATTAACATGGAAAAGCACCACAAAATGCAACAACAACCTCAACTTTGAAAAACACCAACAGATTCAACAACCTCAACATTCAAAAACACCAACAAATTCAACAACAACCCCAACATTGAAAAACACCAACAAGTTCAACAACAACCTCAATATTGACAATCACCATCAAATTCAACAACAACATCAACATTTGAAAACACCAACAATTTCAACAACAACCTGAAGTTTGAAAGACACGAAGAAGTTTTTAAAAAATCCTTGATAACACTAATAAATTCAACAAAAAGCTCAGTATTGAAAATCACCATCAACTTCATCGACAAACTCAACAATGAAAAATATCTAAAAATTCAACAAAAACGACCATAACAATGAAAAACACCAACAAATTCAACAGCAAGCTCAACTTTGAAAAATACAAAAAAGTTAAACTAAAAGCATTGATAACACCAATAAATACAACAACAACCTCAATATTGAAAATCACCAACAAATTCAACAACAACCTCAACAATGATGAACATCAAAAAATTCAACAAAAACAACGTCAACAATGAAAAACACTAAAAAATTCAACAACCACCTCAACATTGAAATACTCCAACAATTTCAACAACAACCTCAACATTCAAAAACACCAACAAATTCAACAAAAACCTCAACAATGAATAACACCAAAAAATTCAACAACAACCTCAACTTTGAAAAACACCAACAAATTCAACAACCTCAACATTGAAAAACAGCAACAAATTCAACTACAACCTCAAATTTGAAAAACAAAAAAAAGTATTAAAAAAAAATTGATAACACCAATAAATTCAACAACAACCTCAATATTGAAAATCACCAACACATTCTACAATAACCTCAACAATGAAAAACATCAAAAAATTCAACAAAACCTCAACATTCAAAAACACCAACAAATTCAACAAAAACCTCAACAATGAAAAACACCAATAAATAAACAACAACCTCAACTTTGAAAAACACTAACAAATTCAAGAACCTCAACATTGAAAAACACCAACAAATTCAACTGCCACCTCAACTTTGAAAAACACAAAAAAGTTTAAAAGAAACCTTGATAACACCAATAACACCAACAAAAACCTCAATATTGGAAATCACCAACAAATTCAACAACAACCTCAACATTGCAAAACACCAAGTAATTCAACAAAAATGTCAACAATGAAAAATACCAAAAAATTCAACAACTACCTTAACTTTGAAAAATACTAACAAATTCAACAACCTCAACATTGAAAAACACAAACAAATTCAACTACAACCTCAACTTTGTAAAATACAAAAAAGGTTAAAAAAAACATTGACAACATCAATCAATTCAACAACAACATCAATACTGAAAATCACCAACACATTCAACAACATCCTCAACAATGAAAAAGATCAAAAGAATTGACAACACAACCTCAACAATGAAAAACACCAAAAAATTCAACAACAAACTCAACATTCAAAATCTCCAACAAATTCAACAACAACCTCAACAACGAAAATCATCAAAAAATTCAACAACATCCTCAATATTCAAAAACAACAACAAATTCAACAACAATCTCAACAATGAAAAACACCAAAAAATTCAACAACAACATCAACTTTAAAAAACACCAACAAATTCAAGAACCTCAACATTGAAAAACACCAACATATTCAACTGCAACATCAACTTTGAAAAACACAAAAAAGTTTTTAAAAAAAACTTGATAACACCAATAAATTCAACAAAAACCTAAATATTGAAAATCAACAACAAATTCATCAAGAACAAAAACAATGAAAAACATCAAAAAATTCAACAAAAACAACCTCAACATTGAAAAACACCAACAAATTCAACTGCAACCTCAACTTTGAAAAACACAAAAAAGTTTTAAAAAAAAACTTGATGACACCAATAAATTCAACTACAACCTCAACAATGAAAAACATCAAAAAATTCAACAACAACCTCAACAATGAAAAACAGCAAATAATTCAACATCAACCTCAACATTGAAAAACTCCCACAATTTCAACAACAACCTCAACAATGAGAAACACCAAAAAATTCAACAACAAATTCAACATTTAAAATCACCAACAAATTTAACAATTACATTAACATTGAAAAACACCACAAAATTCAACAACAACCTCAACTTTGAAAAACATCAACAGATGTAACAACCTCAACATTCAAAAACACCAACAAATTCAAGAAAAACCTCAACAATGAATAAAACCAAAAAATTCAACAACATCCTCAACTTTGAAAAACACCAACAAATTCATCAACAACATCAACATTCAAAAACACCAACAAATTCAACAAAAATATCAACAATGAAAAATACCAAAAAATTCAACAGCAACATCAACTTTGAAAAACACCAACAGATTCAACAACCTCAACATTCAAAAACACCAACAAATTCAACAAAAACCTCAACAATGAAAAACACCAAAATATTCAACAACATCCTCAACTTTGAAAAACACCAACAAATAGAACAACCTCAACATTGAAAACCTCCAAGAAATTCAATAACAACCTCAACATTGAAGAACACCAACAAAGTCAACTGCAACCTCAACTTTGAAAAATACAAAACAGTTCCAAAAAAACCATTGATACCACAATAAATTCAGCAACAACCTCAATATTGAAAATCACCAACAAATCAACAACAAGCTCAACATTGCAAAACACCAACAAATTCAACAAGACCCTCAACAATGAAAAACACCAAAATATTTAACAACAACCACAACAATGAAAAAGACCAACAAATTCAACAACAAGCTCAATATTGAAAATCACCAACAAATTCAACAACAAATTCAACATTGAAAAACACCATACAATTCAACAACAGCCTCAACTTTGAAAAACACCAACAAATGCAACAACCTCAACATTGAAAAACAGCAAAAAATTCAACTACAAACTCAACTTTGAAAAATACAAAAAGATTCAAATAGAAACATTGAATAGAACAATAATTTCAACTACAACCTCAATATTGAAAATCACCAACAAATTCAAAGCAACCTCAACATTGAGAAACACCAAAATATTCAACGACAACCTCAACTTGGAAAAACACCATCAAATTCAAAAACTTCAACATTGAAAAACATCAACAAATTCAACTAGAACCTCAATATAGAAAATCACCAACAAATTCAACAACATCCTCTTCTTTGAAAAACACCAACAAACACAACAACCTCAACATTGAAAAACTCCAAAAAATTCAATAACAACCTCAACAATGAAAAACACCAAAAGAATCAACAACAACCCCAACATAGAAAAACACCAACAAATTCTACAACCTCAACATTGCAAAACACCAACAAATTCAACTGCAACCTCAACAATGAAAAACACCAAAAAATTCAACAACAACCTCAACATTGAAAATTTCTAACAACTTCAACAACAGCCTCAACAATGAAAAACACCGAAAAATTCAACAACAAACTCAACATTGAAAATCACCAACAAATTCAACAACAACCTCAACAACGAAAAACATCAAAAAATTCAACAATAACCTCAACATTGAAAAACACCAACAAATGCAACAACCTCAACATTTTAAGACAACAACAAATTCAACTACAGCCTCAACTTTGAAAAATACAAAAGGATTTAAAAGAAAAAGATTGAATACACCAATAAATTCAACAACAACCTCAATATTGTAAATCTCCAACAAATTCAACAACAACCTCAACAATGAAAAACACTAAAAATTCAACAGCAATCTCAACATTCAAATATAACAACAAATTCAACAAAAACCTCAACAATGAAAAACAACAAAAAATTCAACAACAACCTCAACTTTGAAAAACACCAACAGATTCAACAACCTCAATATTCAAAACCACCAGCATTTTCAACAAAAACCTCAACAATGAAAAACACCAGAAAGTTCAACAACAATCCCAACATTGAAAAACACCAACAAATGCAACAACCTCAACATTGAAAAACAGCAACAAATTCAACTACAACCTCATCTTTGAAAAATACAAAAAGATACAAAAAAAAACATTGAATACAACAATAAATTCAACAACAACCTCAATATTTAAAATCACCAACAAATTCAACAACAACCTCAACATTGAAAAACACCAAAATATTCAACAACAACCGCAACTTTGAAAAACACCAACAAATTCAAAAACCTGAACATTGAAAAACACCAATAAATTCAACTACAACCTCAATATTGAAAATCACCAACAAATTCAACAACAACCACAACATTGAAAATCACCAAAATATTCAACAACAACCTCAACATTGAAAAACACCAACAAATTCAAGAACCTCAACATTGAAAAAGACCAACAAATTCAACAATAACCTCAATATTGAAAATCACCAACAAATACAACAACAACCTCAACAATGAAAAACGCCAGAAAATTCAACAACAATATCAACATTCAAAAACACCAGCAAATTCAACAAAAACCTCAACAATGAAAAACAGCAAAATATTCAACATCATCCACAACTTTGAAAAACACCAACTAATTCAACAACCTCAACATTGAAAAACTCCAAGAAATTCAACAACAACCACAACAATGAAAAACACCAAAAAATTCAACAACAACCTCAACTTTGAAAAACACCAACAGATTCAACAACCTCAACATTCAAAACCACCAGCATTATCAACAAAAACCTCAACAATGAAAAACACCAGAAAGTTCAACAACAATCCCAACATTGAAAAACAACAACAAATGCAACAACCTCAACATTGAAAAACAGCAACAAATTCAACTACAACCTCATCTTTGAACAATACAAAAAGATACAAAAAAAAACATTGAATACAACAATAAATTCAACAACAACCTCAATATTTAAAATCACCAACAAATTCAACAACAACCTCAACATTGAAAAACACCAAAATATTCAACAACAACCTCAACTTTGAAAAACACCTACAAATTCTTCAACAACATCAACATTCAAAAACACCAACAAATTCAACAACAACCTCAACTTTGAAAAACACCAACAGATTCAACAACCTCAACATTCAAAAACACTAACATATTCAACTAAAACCTCAACAATGAAAAACAGCAAAATATTCAACATCATCCTCCACTTTGAAAAACACCAACAAATTCAAAAACCTCAACATTGATAAACACAAACAAATTCAACTATAACCTCAGTATTGAAAATCTCCAACAAATTCAACAACAACCTCAACAATGAAAAACAGCACAAATTCAACAGCAATCTCAACATTCAAAAACAACAACAAATTCAACAAAAAACTCAACAATGAAAAACACCAAAAAATTCAACAACAACATCAACTTTGAAAAACACCAACAGATTCAACAACCTCAACATTCAAAAACACCAGCAAATTCAAAAACAACCTCAACAATGAAAAACACCAAAAAATTCAACAACAACCTCAACTTTAAAAAACACCAACAAATTCAAGAACCTCAACATTGAAAAACACCAACATATTCAACTGCAACCTCAATTTTGAAAAACACAAAAAAGTTTTTAAAAAAACCTTGATATCACCAATAAATTCAACAAAAACCTCAATATTGAAAAACACCAAAAAATTCAACAACAACCACCTCAACAATGAAAAACAGCAAAAAATTCAACAACAAATTCAACATTTAAAATCAGCAACAAATTTAACAACAACATTAACATGGAAAAACACCACAAAATGCAACAACAACCTCAACTTTGAAAAACACCAACAGATTCAACAACCTCAACATTCAAAAACACCAACAAATTCAACAACAA
This sequence comes from Cetorhinus maximus, assembly GCF_964194155.1. Classification (NCBI taxonomy): domain Eukaryota; kingdom Metazoa; phylum Chordata; class Chondrichthyes; order Lamniformes; family Cetorhinidae; genus Cetorhinus; species Cetorhinus maximus. The sequence goes on from NC_135909.1 coordinate 23,795,677, forward strand.
CCCCAACATTGAAAAACACCAACAAGTTCAACAACAACCTCAATATTGACAATCACCATCAAATTCAACAACAACATCAACATTCGAAAACACCAACAATTTCAACAACAACCTGAAGTTTGAAAGACACGAAGAAGTTTTTAAAAAATCCTTGATAACACTAATAAATTCAACAAAAAGCTCAGTATTGAAAATCACCATCAACTTCATCGACAACCTCAACAATGAAAAATATCTAAAAATTCAACAAAAACGACCATAACAATGAAAAACACCAACAAATTCAACAAAAACCTGAACAATGAAAAACACCAGCAAATTCAACAGCAAGCTCAACTTTGAAAAATACAAAAAAGTTAAACTAAAAGCATTGATAACACCAATAAATACAGCAACAACCTCAATATTGAAAATCACCAACAAATTCAACAACAACCTCAACAATGATGAGCATCAAAAAATTCAACAAAAACAACGTCAACAATGAAAAACACTAAAAAATTCAACAACCACCTCAACATTGAAATACTCCAACAATTTCAACAACAACCTCAACATTCAAAAACACCAACAAATTCAACAAAAACCTCAACAATGAAAAACACCAAAAAATTCAACAACAACCTCAACTTTGAAAAACACCAACAAATTCAACAACCTCAACATTGAAAAACAGCAACAAATTCAACTGCAACCTCAAATTTGAAAAACAAAAAAAAGTATTAAAAAAAAATTGATAACACCAATAAATTCAGCAACAACCTCAATATTGAAAATCACCAACACATTCTACAATAACCTCAACAATGAAAAACATCAAAAAATTCAACAAAACCTCAACATTCAAAAACACCAACAAATTCAACAAAAACCTCAACAATGAAAAACACCAATAAATAAACAACAACCTCAACTTTGAAAAACAGTAACAAATTCAAGAACCTCAACATTGAAAAACACCAACAAATTCAACTGCCACCTCAACATTGAAAAACACCCAAAAATTCAACAACAAACTCAACATTGAAAATCACCAACAAATTCAACAGCAACCTCAACAACGAAAAACATCAAAAAATTCAACAATAACCTCAACATTGAAAAAACACCAACAAATGCAACAACCTCAACATTTTAAGACAACAACAAATTCAACTACAGCCTCAACTTTGAAAAATACAAAAGGATTTAAAAGAAAAAGATTGAATACACCAATAAATTCAACAACAACCTCAATATTGTAAATCTCCAACAAATTCAACAACAACCTCAACAATGAAAAACACTAAAAATTCAACAGCAATCTCAACATTCAAATATAACAACAAATTCAACAAAAACCTCAACAATGAAAAACAACAAAAAATTCAACAACAACCTCAACTTTGAAAAACACCAACAGATTCAACAACCTCAATATTCAAAACCACCAGCATTTTCAACAAAAACCTCAACAATGAAAAACACCAGAAAGTTCAACAACAATCCCAACATTGAAAAACACCAACAAATGCAACAACCTCAACATTGAAAAACAGCAACAAATTCAACTACAACCTCATCTTTGAAAAATACAAAAAGATACAAAAAAAAACATTGAATACAACAATAAATTCAACAACAACCTCAATATTTAAAATCACCAACAAATTCAACAACAACCTCAACATTGAAAAACACCAAAATATTCAACAACAACCGCAACTTTGAAAAACACCAACAAATTCAAAAACCTGAACATTGAAAAACACCAATAAATTCAACTACAACCTCAATATTGAAAATCACCAACAAATTCAACAACAACCACAACATTGAAAATCACCAAAATATTCAACAACAACCTCAACATTGAAAAACACCAACAAATTCAAGAACCTCAACATTGAAAAAGACCAACAAATTCAACAATAACCTCAATATTGAAAATCACCAACAAATACAACAACAACCTCAACAATGAAAAACGCCAGAAAATTCAACAACAATATCAACATTCAAAAACACCAGCAAATTCAACAAAAACCTCAACAATGAAAAACAGCAAAATATTCAACATCATCCACAACTTTGAAAAACACCAACTAATTCAACAACCTCAACATTGAAAAACTCCAAGAAATTCAACAACAACCACAACAATGAAAAACACCAAAAAATTCAACAACAACCTCAACTTTGAAAAACACCAACAGATTCAACAACCTCAACATTCAAAACCACCAGCATTATCAACAAAAACCTCAACAATGAAAAACACCAGAAAGTTCAACAACAATCCCAACATTGAAAAACAACAACAAATGCAACAACCTCAACATTGAAAAACAGCAACAAATTCAACTACAACCTCATCTTTGAACAATACAAAAAGATACAAAAAAAAACATTGAATACAACAATAAATTCAACAACAACCTCAATATTTAAAATCACCAACAAATTCAACAACAACCTCAACATTGAAAAACACCAAAATATTCAACAACAACCTCAACTTTGAAAAACACCTACAAATTCTTCAACAACATCAACATTCAAAAACACCAACAAATTCAACAACAACCTCAACTTTGAAAAACATCAACAGATTCAACAACCTCAACATTCAAAAACACTAACATATTCAACTAAAACCTCAACAATGAAAAACAGCAAAATATTCAACATCATCCTCCACTTTGAAAAACACCAACAAATTCAAAAACCTCAACATTGATAAACACAAACAAATTCAACTATAACCTCAGTATTGAAAATCTCCAACAAATTCAACAACAACCTCAACAATGAAAAACAGCACAAATTCAACAGCAATCTCAACATTCAAAAACAACAACAAATTCAACAAAAAACTCAACAATGAAAAACACCAAAAAATTCAACAACAACATCAACTTTGAAAAACACCAACAGATTCAACAACCTCAACATTCGAAAACACCAGCAAATTCAAAAACAACCTCAACAATGAAAAACACCAACAAATTCAACAACAACCTCAACTTTAAAAAACACCAACAAATTCAAGAACCTCAACATTGAAAAACACCAACATATTCAACTGCAACCTCAATTTTGAAAAACACAAAAAAGTTTTAAAAAAAACCTTGATAACACCAATAAATTCAACAAAAACCTCAATATTGAAAAACACCAAAAAATTCAACAACAACCACCTCAACAATGAAAAACAGCAAAAAATTCAACAACAAATTCAACATTTAAAATCAGCAACAAATTTAACAACAACATTAACATGGAAAAACACCACAAAATGCAACAACAACCTCAACTTTGAAAAACACCAACAGATTCAACAACCTCAACATTCAAAAACACCAACAAATTCAACAACAACCCCAAAATTTAAAAACACCAACAAGTTCAACAACAACCTCAATATTGACAATCACCATCAAATTCAACAACAACATCAACATTCGAAAACACCAACAATTTCAACAACAACCTGAAGTTTGAAAGACACGAAGAAGTTTTTTAAAAATCCTTGATAACACTAATAAATTCAACAAAAAGCTCAGTATTGAAAATCACCATCAACTTCATCGACAACCTCAACAATGAAAAATATCTAAAAATTCAACAAAAACGACCATAACAATGAAAAACACCAACAAATTCAACAAAAACCTGAACAATGAAAAACACCAACAAATTCAACAGCAAGCTCAACTTTGAAAAATACAAAAAAGTTAAACTAAAAGCATTGATAACACCAATAAATACAACAACAACCTCAATATTGAAAATCACCAACAAATTCAACAACAACCTCAACAATGATGAACATCAAAAAATTCAACAAAAACAACGTCAACAATGAAAAACACTAAAAAATTCAACAACCACCTCAACATTG